>NC_077227.1:619442552-619760944 GCF_027887165.1 Monodelphis domestica
ATAACTAGGTTGATTAAGGGCTTAGAACCCATTTTATATCAGGATTGGTTGAAGCAACTGGGCATATTTAGATTAGAAAATAAAAGACATGGGAGAAACATCATACTTGTCTTCAAGTCTTTGAAGGGCCATCATTTGGGCAAATGATTAGACATGTTCTGTTGTTCCAAAGGAAAGAACTGAAAATAATGAGTGGAAATTTCAATAAAGCAAATTTAGGCTTGATGTCTAGAAAAACTTACAAATTATTGTAGCTGTCCAAAAGTATAAAGGACGTCCTTCAGATGTGATGGTTTCCAAAATTTTCCTAGAAGATTAAAGTCTACTTATTGGGTATATTACAGTCATCTTTCTTCATATGAATGGGTTGGACAAATTGGCTGATGATGTTCCTTCCAAATTTTAAATTATGTGATTGTATGATTATATCTCTTTGCCTTTGCAGAGGCTATCCCCCATGCCTGGGATGCATTCCTTCCTCAACTACCTCTTAGCATCTCTTTTTACCTTCAGTTTTTTCCTTCAATTCAAGGTCCATATGAAACTTTTTTCGATATCCCCATAACTGCTAAACTTTCGTCCTAAAATTGCCTTGCATATATTCTGTATATAGTTATATATGTACATATTATTTCCCCTAATAGAATATAAATACATTAAAGTTAGAAGATGTTTCAATTTTGTCTTTATATCTCTAGCACTCAATACTCATTGATGATTGACTGAGTGAGTAGATCTGTTACCTCACTCATGTGGGTACTTCCTCTACCACTACATTCTGAGTCACTGGAAATTTTGATTCTTCTGGATGATAGTGTTCCATAATTTCCATTTACTTAGAATTTCTGAAAGAATGTTAGTGCTAGAAAAATGGACTTTTCTACAGTGAATCTCTTGTGATTGAAAACATGGCATACTTGCATGAATTTGATTCATATTTATGAACTTTCATTCAATTCTGGTCCACCTCATTTACTTCTATGGTGCCTATTCAAAATATAAAGGAACTAGAATACTTACTTAATGACCTGCCTGTTCATCTGTATGTATCCTTCATTCACTTATTTTTTCTAGGGTGAATGACTGGCCTGGTTTTTGACTAACTGAATTGAAGAGGCCCCAAAATCTTCAATATAATATATAAATATAAATCAATATAATAAGGTATATTACATCCAAAATATGAACTATTTTTTAAAAATTGTAATAAACAAATTTCCACATAAGTTTTCCAAAGTCATATGATCCATATGAGCTGACCAGCAATTGAATCTGGGTTATACATGTATTATTACACAAAACATATTTCCACATTATTTGTTTCTGTAAGTGAATAATCTTATAGAACACAAATCCCAAACCATATACCCAAATAAACAAATGATAAATCATACATTTTAATTTGCATTTCTACTCCAACAGTTCATTTTCATAAGTCCCCAGAATTGTCCTGAATCGTGGTATTGCTGTTAGTAGCAAAGTCTCTCACATTTGATTGTTCCACAATATTGCAGTTACTGTGTAAAATAATCTCCTGGTTCTGCTTATTTCACTCTGCATAAGTTCAGATAGTCATTTCCAGCTCTTTCTGAAATCATCCTTTTCATCATATATAATAGTATGCCATTACCATTATATACGGCAACTTGTTCAGTCATTCCCCAATTGAAGGACATTCCTTTAGTTTCCAATTCTTCTGCCATCACAAAAAGAGTAGTTATAAATAAAAAATATGAATTCTAAAGGTTTCTTTTAATAGGAAATATCTTATTTGGACTATTATATTAATAATAAATACTACCACTGAAAATTCATATTTATATTGTGCTTTAAAGTTCACAAATCACATTGTTCTCAATAACTATGAGGAATACAGTGTAGAAATTATATCCCTACTTATAGATCAATTAATCAGCACATGTTTATTAAAACTACTCTGTGACAGGTACTGTGCTAGGTACAAGGAACACAACTTAAAAATTTAAGAAAGCGTTAGCATTTGGGGACCCTGGAGAGATTTTATGTAGATATTTCCTGAGCTGTCTTTAAGTTAAAGTGATGATTCTGTGAGACATAGGTGAAGAGGGAGTGTGTTCCTGTCATGGAGATGGCCATCGTAAAGGCATAGGGATAGAAAGACGACTATTTTGGTAGGCCTGAATTCAAATAAATAAATGTAGGAGGGAGAAACTAAAGAGAGGAAACTAAACATAGGAAGCAATTTGTCCACAATCTTAAATATACACATGTGTAAATGTTGGAGGCAGAATTCAAATCTAAGTGTTCTGTATTCTTTTATCCCAAGCTGATTCTGTTAATTGAATGCCTCTAATTTTTTTTCTCCTCATTCGATATTGACATGCAGTGGGTCAGGTTTTTCTAAAGCATTTGTCTCTGTGGCTATCATTGTCATGAAAACTATTATGAGCTTAATTCTAAACATAAGTGTGGGAAAGAGTTCTTTCAAGAACTGTCAAAGATGGATTTTGCTTACCCAGATCAATCTTTTTTTTTAATGAATAAACAATAAGCACAATGGGATTCATATTCTGCATACTCTTAGCAAATTACATGACTATTAAGATGTGTTCTATTTTAGAAAACATCTACAGTGGTTGGCTTATATTCTTTTTATATCTTCAGCATCTACTTATACTATTCTCATAAAGATATATCATAGAGATGAGATAGAAAACATGAATCAGTTTATTGATACCTTTTTAGGAGCCTCTTTTGGTGGGGTGTGTAGGCATGGGTGGGGAGTAAAAGTTCTGTGATCTTTTCCTTTCATATAGAATCTTGCCCTCTTTGATGTGTCTTGAAAACCAACCCCTGAATGTTATTAAATTTTATTAAATTTTACCTCCATTTATTATATTATAAATTATATATTATATATATTATGTATTATATTATAAATGTATTACCTCCATCCCATCACAGTATTCTATATACATTTGATTAACTGGCTATTCTTATCTACTATATCTTTGAGTTCCATTGTCACTTCTTTACATAATATTAATTGATGGTGAAGTGCAAATGTGATGATTCAACCATCACTGCAGATGAGATTAAATGATCATAATCCTGGCAAACCTGTTCCATTTTTGTCTGTTTGTAGTCTTCCAAGTTATAACTTTAAATAAATGTTTTCAGTTCCCAAATTATCAGATATCCTAAAGGAGGAAGAATCCTCATGGGAAAAATGGCACCTTACAAATATGTCCATCCCTAAATATTCAATGCCTACTCTCCTAAAATGGTTTAAAAGGTGCAAAATGTTCTGGTTTAACCTAGTGCTATACTAGATTCACTGCAGATTTGATTTCTTAATTTCTTTTCAATGGTTTGTGAATCCATACTGCTTATACTACTCTGTCATTCTTCATTCTTCCTCTGCAATGTTTTGGAATGTGTGATTCTTGTCTACCATATCTCTTCATTTGGCAAAGATGTTAAGTTTCTAACTGTTAGAGAGAGTAGCCTCTCTTGACTTTGTCATTGTAACAACTGAGATCCAGACATCTTACAAAACCAGAATCAATGTCTTTACTTTTGCCTATTTTCTAGAGTTGCTTTTTAAAAATAGGTTCACAGATTACCTTTTTTGTATTTTTTATCTTTAAGTCTGTTTTTTAATAATTTTTATTTTTATTTTTGCGAATGATATACCTACATTTAGATAGGTGATCCTAAATAATTCATCAGCAACTATATATGCTATCTAGGTTATTGTATATTTTATTTCTCATGATATTTCACAGTGCTTCCATACCCAGTACCAATATTACCATGAGCCTTCTAAGTAGGCATAAGTTTTTATTACCTTTTGAATTTCCTAGATGATATTTTAATTTCCAAAATGATATTTTCTGATGTATTTCTCAAAATTTTACCCTGTCCCAATCTTTTTGTTGTAGTTGTGTTAATATCAAAGTTTATATGAAATTAATTTGGAGGATCCTGTGAAGATCTTCATAGGATTTCCCTTCTTTTATTATCTACATTCCATGTTGATATATAAATTACAATGATTTGATGGTGTTCTGTTTACTTTTTTTTAAAATATTCATCATGAGGACTAAAAGGCAAAGTGATCAAATGTCCAATGATATTATGTTTCTTGTTTATAATGAAATCTTTTCTTTTTTTCTCATCAGTAAAGTAAACTTTTCAGTGATTCTTCTATTCAATTGTAAATTCTTCATATCTTTTGGTTTCACTTACAGTGAAAATACCAGTGCAGATATACTTTTATTCCATAAATGTATCCATTAATTGTTGCTTGACAAAGATCACTCATTTTACCAGTAAACTGTTGAGTTAATGTTCTAAATGATCTAAGAACTTTATGGTTCTTAGCATATTCTGTCTCTTTTTATGCTATTTTGCTACTATCATTTCAGAAGGAGGCAATGGCCCAGGACTAAAGACCATTCTATGTAGGTCTCTCTGAGCCTTGCTAGACTGGCACCTCATCAATAAACTTAATCTGTTAACAGGGCCATGCTAATAGACATTGGCTGAAAAAAGATAACCAAGTATTATATATGCCTGGATCAATATAGAGTATTAATATGAATGATTAATAGCAAATGTTGTAGTTTTAAAACTTCTTCATTGTGTTGGATTTCTTTCTCTTTTTTGCCTTTAACTTCTAGTAAAAAATTAAGGCCATCAAGATTTTTGCTTCCTCAGTCCAGGTGATAAAAACTAATTAATTGTATTTCCCTCCAAAGTCTGCCAAAGTTGCTTTGGTAATTTCTTCTAGAATAAAGCTAGATTGAATGATAAAAAGGCACTTTTTACCTTAATATACCTTGTTACAACTCACAGACTCTTTTGGTATAAAAGTGCTCCACATTATAGTGGAATTTCTTTTTGTTTAAGATTAAGAATGACCATTGAGGCCATAAGGTGAGAAAAGGGGCTACAGTGTTGACCCTGGAGTTAGAAAGGACTAAGTTTAAATCTAGCCCTCAGATGCTTATTGTCTGTGTGACCGTAAGCAAGTAGCTTAACCTCTATCCCCCTGAGTTTCTTCAATTGTAAAAAAGGGATAACAATAATGTAAAAATTAAAATTAATCTCAAATAATAAAAATATTATATTTTAGGGGATTTATTAATGATCATAAGAAATAAAAGAATAAAAAGGTAACAAATAAAGAAGGTCACCTCACTATGGCTAATCAGCCAGTTCAAAACCCCTGCACTTACCATCCTTGCCTTCAAGCCCAAGAGTGAGAGCAGGACCTCCCACTGAATATTTATTCCTGTCTATAGGAAATGTGTAATAACAGGAAGGGTTCTTTTTTAGGGTAATAGATTTTCAATTATACATTCCCTTTGATGCTGATTGGGAGACTAGTCTCCTCAATTGATCATTTAACATAATCAACTTTTTAATTACAATAATTTGGGGATATAATGGAAAAAGAACAAAACCAATGATTGCTAGGTGCATTGACAAAAAGTGAATTGGGGGCAGTCCCTTTGGCATAAGAGTATACATACAGAATAAATGCATTCAACCCCACACAGTTCAAATCACCACATCCCAAAGTTCACTCTGGATCTTCTGGTGCAGTGTGTTGTCTGTGCAGGCATCTTAATGGTGACTTCTCCAAACAGTTAACTTTCTGGATTCGTTGTGGTAGCCTGTTTTTTATCCTAATATTACTCTCAGAAACAATTTAAACCTTGCAATTTAGAATAATAATAATGCATTGCCCCCTGAAGAGGGTGTTTAAAAATACAGGGATCACTTAGGAATGCATGGCTAAGTTATGAGATATAAGAATCAATTGGCAAGAAAAATCAAAAACATCAAAAAATCCAAATAAAATAGAAAAAATAACTTGTGGATGAAATGTAAAATATAAAAGTATATTATGTGTAAAAAATCTAAGTAAAGGAAAAATAAACCTATAACAAATCCTTGAATGAGGGCCCAATTAAAATGATTTAAGCAATTATGCACTTACCCAAACAGTAGCCAGATCTACAGAGTTTGCCACACTACAAAAGACAGTATAGGGAACAGATTATAGGAGCCAGGTAGGAGCCGTATTTGAGACACTTGGTAGAATGTGGGACAAGGAAGATCTGCCTTTGACATGTGTCAAAATAGCCTCAATCTCAAATCCCAAACAAGTTCAAGTCCTCTTGTCTTGGTTCAAAATTCCATCAATTCCATTGGTATTGGTTGGTCTCTTTGACTTTGTACTCGATTAACACTATGTGGTTTAGCTTTGTGCTTCTTTGGAACTGTGCAATGACTCTTTTTGTATTCCCTTCTACTGGAATCAGACAAAATCATTAAGCAAAGTTCCATAATTTTTTATACAATCAGTGGCATTTTTATAGTTTAAGTGTTTTGGGAATGCATTGATGCATTGACATTTAGAGCAAATATATTTTAAGCTTATATTACTGCAAAATCAAAAGAATTTAAGAAAAATGTTCTCAATACTGGTGGCATGTGCTTCAAATACAAAAAGAAGAGAAAAAATAAAACTGAAATAGTGTATTGCTGATTCAAGTAAAAAATAATTTTAAAAGTTTTTAAAATTAAAAATATAAAGCTTGCAATCATTGGTATACTGTGTCAGCTAAGGAAAGATAGAATACAAAGATTTCTCACCAAAATTGAGACCTATTTATCTTCAAACTTGGCCATGATCCACTCTGTGTGAGTGCATATGATTTTCACAAAGTAACAGTTTTTTATAAAGAACAGTAGTGCAACAGGTAATGCACATTTGAAAAGTTTCAAAATTGCCAGTTATAAGAGCCCATTTAATTACAATAGCAAAGAAACTCATTATTATTAGGATTCACACGAGTCTACTGTATGACATTAAAATAATAAACCTTAGAAGCTAATAGATACTTGTCACACGTTTTTCGGGTATAGCAATCTTTCAACTGTGGCTGAGATTTTTTTTAATCTATTACTGCCATAATTACAAAAATGTGGCAGAGGAGTCTAGAAAAAAACCAGATCTCTGTACTTCTGTATTGTTGATGTTGAGTCTAAAAAGCATCACCAAGAATCTAGATCATTCTGGTGGAAGGGTAGAGTAAGCTGAAGAGTTGCAAATGGGAGATGCTCCCTTTTGGGAGCCATTCAGGGGTACCATACCCTAGGAATAACTTCCCAGTGCCTCTGGTATGAGACTGTTATGTCTCATCCATTTACATTTTAACAAATGTGGAGATGGGGTTTATAATTGCACTTCACTTCAGCTACTAAATGGACCCTATACCTCTTGTTACAAATAACTCAGAGGTAGACAAATTGATCAGTCAGTTATTGAAAAAAATCTAAAAATCATATCTGAAAAACTCTTAAAATCAATTTGAGATATTTAATCTCATTAAATTCTTCAAAGGTTGTTAGCCAGGTTGAATTCATCCATCATCTATGTGACACTTAACAAATGCAAAATGGAAGAAAAAGCTATTTATGGCCTTTACAATGTTTTATTATTCAGTATAGTTATAAGGAAAAGTTAACAGAATATATTTAATAGTTAAAACACAGTAGATTAAAATGATTCAGTGTATCAGAATAATATTGATCAGATTAATATATGAACTTAAAACAACAAAATTAAATCATAAACAGTCAGCAAAATACAATAAAATACAGACTTTTGTAAAACAGTGGAGTCAAAAAAGGTTTAAAAATCAGTAAAATACAATAAAATACAGAGACTTTCATAATGGAATCTGAAAAGGCTTAAAGTTTTCATCTCCCAGACTCTTTAAAATTACTTCCCTGGGGACTTCCAGGTAAACATGGCAACAGTCTAGACACAGGACTCTTCCTCTCCTCAACACCTACTGATATAGACTACCTCAAAAGGCCAAAAATAAAAAAATTCATACGAATGAAGGGACTCTACTATAGTGAAGGTAAACGGGATTTGGGCATTTCCACACCATAAGGGAGTGAAAAATATTCCAACAAAACATGAGCTGATCCACCCTCCTCCACCTCTCCTACGGAGACAGAGTCAGAGCTATGCTAGAATCAGTGAGTGAGCAAGGGGTGCCTCTAGAGCAAGTATGGGGCACCTCAAGGTCCTTGGCAGCTGACTAAGATCACCAAAGACCTGCCCTTGAGAGCAGATGAACCTGAAACCCAAGCATGCTGAACAGTGCAGACTGTGGGAGCCCGCAGGAAGATAGCACGGAGAAGGGCAGCAAACAGCAGAAGCTGCAGAGACTTGAGAGCTGGCCTCAGGCAAAATCCTCACTCCTTAACTCCATACATGGATAGCCTGCCCTCCTCACTCAGATTTCTGACTAGAAAGGGAAGGGAAAACCACCATAGCAATGGCAAACAGTAGCCAGGAACAACTACCCAACACCAAGAAAAACAAGAAGAAGGGGTTGACCCCAGATAATTTTTACAGAGGAAAAATCCAGACTACAGAGAAAATAGCTGAAGAGGAAATACAAATAAATATGCCAAAACCTTCCAAAATTTGGAAATTGGCCACAAGCTCTTGAAGAATTTAAATTAGAGCTTGCCAAAAATATGGAAGCCTTCTGGCAAGAAAAGTGGGAAATAATTCAAAGAGAAAATAACAGTTTAAAGGACAAGAATTCCCAATTAGAGAAACAGCTAGAATTAAAGGTTGGAGCAAAATCTATTGGGCCTCAACTGAGAGAAAGAAGGCAGGAGTTGCAATCATGATATCTGGCAAAGTCAAAGTAAAAATAGATGATTAAAAGAGATAGGGAAAGTAACTACATCCTGATAAAAGGTAGTATAGACAATGAGGAAATATCAGTAATCAACATGTATGCACCAAATGGTATAGCATCCAAATTTCTAAAGGTGAAACTAGTGGAGTTCAAGGAGGAACTAGATAGTAAAACTATACTAGTGGGAGAGCTGAATTTACCGCTATCAAATTTAGATAAATCAAATCTAAAAATAAATAAGAAAGAGGTAATAGATTTGAATGAAATCTTAGAAAAAATAGAGTTAATAGATATGTAGAGAAAAATAAATAGGTACAAAAAGGAATATGCCTTCATTTCAGCAGCACATGGTACATTCACAAAGATTGACCATGTATTAGGGCATAAAAACATGGCAAACAAAGGCAAAAAGCAGAAATAATAAATGTAACCTTTTCAGATCATAATACAATAAAAATTATAATCAGTAAGAGTACATGGAGAGCCAAATCAAAAATTAATTGGAAATTAAATAATATGATTCTCCATAATCAGTTAGTTAAAGAACAAATCATAGAAACAATTAATAATTTCATTGAAGAAAATGACAATGATGATACATCCTTTCAAAATCTATGGGATAAAGTCAAAGCAGTAGTCAAGGAAATTTATATCCTTGAGTTCATATATTAATAAATTAGGGAGGGCAGAGGTCAATGAATTGGACATGCAAGTCAAAAATCTTGAAAGCATACAAATTAAAAATCCCCAGGTGAAAACTAAATTAGATACCCTAAAAATTAAGGGAGAAATTAATAAAATTGAAAGTGTAAGAACTATTGAATTAATAAATAAGACTAGAAGCTGGTATTTTGAAAAAACAAACAAAATAGACAAAGTAAAAGTCAATCTAATAAAAAAATGAAAGAAGACAACCAAATTAACAGTATCATAGATGAAAAGGGAGACCTCAGCTCTACTGAAGAGGAAATTAAGGCAATCATTAAAAAATATTTTGTCCAATTATATGGCAACAAATGTGGCAATCTAGGTCATATGGACGAATATTTACAAAAATATAAATTGCCTAGATTGACAGAAGAAGAAATCGAATTTTTAAATAATCCCAAATCAGAAAAAGAAATTGAATGAACCATTGTGTCACGGAAGTTTCTCCCCTCCCCCTCCTGAGGAACTTTACCTACATATCAAACATTCCTGACATACCACAGTTGCACGAGGTTTTGCATCAGTCAACAATATTGTTCATCAATAAAGGTCAAGGCTTTGAGAGAAGAGGGGGAGAATCAAGAGAATTGAGAGATTCAGGGAGAAGCCAGGAGGAGAAGGAAGAAGGAATAAGCCAAGATGCAGCACAGGCAGGTTGAGGAAAGGAGGAAAGATATTGGCAGGCTAGGCACCATGAGATCAGGTTAATTAGGAATGACTATCTTCCCTTTCCAATAAACTTTATAAAATATATATCTAGGTAGAAATATTATTTTCAATTATTACAGAATGGCAACCACATTGGTTTAAAGAAGGACCTTAATTTTCTTCTGATTAGTTTTACATAAGTGTGTAGGTATTACTTAGGTAAGATTAAAAAAAAAAAAGTTTCAGTTTGCTGCCTGCCTGCATTCATGAAACTTGCTGAAAAAGTGAAACAGAATCATCTAAGCCTCTCTTCAGATGGATTGGTGAGAAAAACTTCTTCCTTGGTGGCATGCCCCCCCCCCTTTTTTTCTTTCATCTTGAATGAGGGTAAAGGGGCCATTTTGCCCATATGGAATCCAGTGGGTTTTAGGACCCAACAGAAACTTCTGCTCTTTTACTTTTAACAGCATGCAAAGTCCTAGTGTTCCTTCTTTTCACCTAGTGCAGTGCAGGGCAGAGGGAACCCCTTGAATGGATCCTGGGGTTCCTTCCAGGCTATGGATTAGAGTTAAGGGCTCCCTGGGGCAGTAGAGAATGGAAAGGATGCTTTTTGCCCAAAATCGAACTGGGGACCCAGGCAAGGTAGTGACTGCATTTAACCCCCAGCTCATTAAGGACTCCCCACGTAGTTCTCCCCCACCCCACCCCATCCAACCAGACCTGTTTGGGACGAAAGTGGGGCAGTAAAGGATGATCTGATTTTCCCGGGCTTGTGAAAACGCAGGCTTTTAGTAACCATGAGCATAGCTGAATGTTAGGACTGTGATACAAAGCTCTCCCACTGCACTCGGCACAGACCAGCCTTTGTAGAATGGGGAAACATTTCACAGGGGTGGACCCCTAGGAATTGGTGTAAAATGCTCCCCACATTCCAAATGGGACCAAGTATTTTATTTAAACCAAGGGGCACTATAACCCAAGATGTCTTTCCCAGCCCAATGTCTGCCTCACTTTCTCCACACACCACACCCTCCAGGCTGCTGTAGCAGGGACCTGTTCAGAGATGCCCATTAAATTAATACTGGGGGTCCTTCCAGGCTGTGGACTAGGGTTAGGACTCCCTGCCTCCCCCCAACTTTGAAAACATGTGGCTGTTCACCTCATCAGCACATTTCTTCAGACTGCATTTTTCTCTCCCTCTCCCACCCTCAAACTTTCCTGGCAGACTGCCTGTCTTCTTTAGCATAGTAAAAGCCAATTCTTTTTCTTTTTTTTATCTGACTGCTTTCTTAGATAGGTCTACCCACAGATGCCTTCCACTCTACATGCATTTATAGTGCCACTTACTGGTGAGAAATAAAACTGAAGGAAAATAAAAAGAATTCCTTTGCTACTAGTGATCTAAAATAATGCTATTAAATTGAATATATTTAAATAAATAAATAAAAATAGGAAACATTAATAATACTGAATTTAAATTAAAACCAAGTTTCTAAAATTGAACAAAGTCAGCATTAAATCAATAATTAAATGCAATATTAAGGAATAATTTTAGAACACACTAGTATTAATAACACTATCAATAACAATAATTATTAATTTTAAATAACTATTATTCATCATTGTTATTAATTAATAATGGTTATTATTGAAGATTAATACTTTTTGTTTCTGGGTTGTGGTTATTAATTATTAATAACAATAATTATAATGAATGCTTATTATTGATATCAGTAATTTTATAGTAAAGGCATATTGTTATTAATTATTAATAACAAAAATTATTACACTAAATACACATTCATTATTGATACTATTGCTGTGCAACAATTACTGTTTCCTTACATTAGCTTTTTGTTTTAAACCTTCGCTTATTGCTTTCCACAATCTTTACATTAGTTTTTTGTTTTAAACCTCCTCTCATTGTCTTTCATAATAATATTGAAGCCTTTTTTTGTGTTTTAGGAACTTTTCATTGTTTAAGGCTGACCATTTAGCAATACTCAAAAGAGCTTAAATTGCACATACAGACTAGACAATATGGGAAATACTTCAAAACATCAAGGGAAATCAGCATATTTCTCCTGACTCACTCTTGCATGACCTTTTAAATTCCTGGAGTGATCCTAATTTGCCTAAGACTTATAGGCCTGGAACATGGACTTACAGCAGTCTTAAGGTAGTTAGAACTATGGACCTTGAAGAATTAAAAAGAGTGGCAGTTTATGCTTTTGAGGGATATAAGGAAAAGGAGAAGGAGAACACTGATTTAGTAGAAGCATTGAGGAAGGAAATAAAGGAATTGACTTCTAAACAGGGTTAGAAGGATAAAGAGAATGCTACTTTAGTAGAGACATTGAGGAAGGAAATAAAAGAATTAACTGAAACAGTTGTAAAGGTAAAGCAAGGAGAGATCAGAGCTCCCTTACAAGAATCCACAAAACAACCACTAACATGTTAATTACTTTTGTGGAAAAGTTGGTCATGTAATTATGAATTGTAAGAAGAAAAATCAGGAAAATAGGAATAGAAGCTTCAGAAATAATGATAATAATGGGAGGAATACTTATTCAGATGAGACAAATGAAAACTTACACCCAAACACCTGTACTCAGTGTGGGAACTCCCCTCAGCATGGGAGACCCCAGAGGTGTGGACTCGGGAAATTGTGATGATGGATGGTATTTGGGAAGGGAAGGAACCTCAAAGAGTCTGGAAGTGAATTTTTAAGCCTCTCCAGACCTAATTGCCTTATTGATGTTAACTTTTTCAGTTTTTTCCTCTCCCCCAGAATGAAGAAGTCTCTGTAAAACAATTCTAAATATAAGATGTATGTAATTTAATGTTAACCACTTCATAAGCTATCAAAATCAAAATATTCTGTAACATTATCTTTATTTGTACCTCCCCTATATTATTATACTGACGAATATCTTTGTAAAAGCCCATAAACAGCATTTTGTTCATTTTTTGCCTTTGTTAATTGTCACACAGAGCTAATGGATGAACTCCATCACATTGGTTTAAACCTGTATACAAGTTTTGGAGAATTTAATTGTCTAATGATTTAAATTGATTTTAATGGGTCTTCAAACATGGTTTTCAGATATCTGGGAGCATCCCTCCCACTGACTATTTGCCTATCTCTGAATTGTTTGTAACAAGAAGTAAGGGTCTATTTGTAGCTGAATTTAAAGTGCAATGACATTGTTGTAATTTCCCATCTCTGTATTTATTGGAAATGTAATAGATGACATATCTGTAGTGATTTTCATTTTTTAGTTCTCGGCTCCACATGAAAATGGATGGGACATATTGGAGACAGTTCTGTTAGACTGTTACAGTCTCATTCCAATAGGGAGGGAGGTGCCCAAGTGACTTAGTTACCCTGTGATGTATTATAATCTCATCCAGGAGATGGGAATGCTTTTTTCCTTTTAAGTCTTGTAGCTTCAAAATGGATTTCTTGTATTTGTAAGTCTTTATTAACTGTACAGAGGTTTCTTCTGGGTTTTCTCTCCCAACCAAATTTTGGAATTATGGTAATAATGGACTTTGTTTAAAAATATCTTTACCAAAGTTGAAAGATTGGCAAAATCTGTAGAACTTGTGACAAGTATTCATGAATTCAAAGGTTTATTTTTTAAATATCACACAGCAAGTCATGTGAATCCTAATGATAGTGGATTTATTTGCTATTGTCATTAAATAGGCTCTTATAACTTTGTGGATTTGGGGTACTTGTTAGAATCTGTATTAGTTGTTGTACTACTGTTTTTAAAAGCTTTTTACCTGGTGAAGAAATCATGTACACTCACACTGTGGATCCTGGCCAAGTTAAGAGTGATATAAATTTCATTTTTGAGTGAGCATCTTTTGTGTTATGCCTCTGTTTGGCTAACACATTGTCACATAGAATATAAACTGTGAAATTATGATTTTTTAAATTATTTTTTATTTCTCTTTATGTTTGTAATAGGATATTTGGTTTTTTCCTTTCTTTTTTCCTAACCTTGGTGATACTTGAATTACATGAGATTAGTATTAATGGTTTTTTTTTTTTTACCTGAAGGATGAAGTTTACAGTATAAGTTTACAGTATCTATTAGCCCTAGTAATATGCATACCCAAAAGGCTTCTGACTATGGAAACCTGCCATTTATTGATAAATGTTATGGGACTTTTTTTAAAGATTGTGTCTGATTACAGTAGAAGGGAACAAAGGAGCCAATATACAGTGCCAAGTAGCACAAGGTCAAAACAGACTAAATCCAATCTAAGGAGTATCATTGAACTTCTATGCCCAATACATAAGGGCTTGAACCTAGTGTATGAATCTCCGAGGTTGCAGCCATTGACATATGTTAAGATGCAGGACTTCCTCGAACCACACTCCATATACAATACATTGAGTCAAGTACCTCAGGTTGGCGATCATCCTGGCTCCCCTTATCTCTGACAATGATGGCACAATCAGACCAGGGAATGATTTTCCCATTTTCCCTTTCTCTCTTATAGTTTGGCAATTTTCTATAGTCCTGGCTGTAAATGGATAAAGTGTTGTGTTGCTGCTATTGTCCTACAGGCTTGTGGGACATAAGTCACTTTAATTTAACCTTGTTACTGATTCAAGAAACTGTTACAGTTTTATTATTTTTACTCAGAATTTTATACATGTAAGATTTTTATTTTATTTTTATCATTTTTGTACTTATTATTTTTATACAGAATTTCATTCTTTTTACTTCTTTTTGGATTTTTGGGGGTGGTTTGTGTTTGTTTTGCTTTTTCTTTTGACAGTCATTTCATATACCTCATAACTCAGTCATGTATCCCAATGTGATTCTGGTGTTGGTCAACACCCTCCTCAGGGGGAATTGCATAATTATCCTAAAAATTCAAGGTTTATAATTTTTTGGAGAAATTTCAGGAAAAGAAACTTGCCAACATCCTGAATCAAGAAAGCAGATCCTTTTGGAGAAAGTGATGTAAAGATGCCTGAAGAAGCCACAAACTACATTAAAAGATCCAGAATGAACTTTGGGATATAATGAACTGAACTGAAGAGGTTTGAACATACTTATTCTGAATGTAAACTCTTATGCCAAAGGGGACTGTCCCCTAATTGGCATTTTGTCAATGCATCTATCAATCACTTTTTGTATTTTACTCCCATCTCTAACTATTGTAACTCCCTCTTAGAAAAATGCAATATTGTATGTATTTTTAGCTAGAAGGTATTTAGAGTTATAAGATAGTTATATTTAAATGATCCATTGGAGAGACGGGTCTCCCAAAGGATCACAGGGAGATCCTGTCAAGGAAGTTTATTCCCTCCCCCTCATGAGGAGATTTACTGGTCTATCAAACATTCCTGACATTCCACAGTTGTACCAGGTTTTGTGTCAGTCAACATGCTGTGCATCAATAAAGGTCAAGGCTTTGAGAGAAAAGGGGGAGAATCAGGAGAATTGAGAGAGAATCGGGAAGAAGCCAGGAGAAGGAAGAAAGAGACTGGCAGGCTAGGCACCATGTGGTCAGGTTACTTAGGAATGATTGTCTACCCTTTCCAATAAACTTTATAAAATATATATCTGGGAAGAAATATTATTTTCAATTCTTACACCATCAAAGAACTCCATAAGAAACAATTCCCAGGACCTGATGGATTCTATCAAAAACTCAAAAAACAACTAATCCCAATACTATACAAACCACATTTGACATAATAAGCAGAGAATGAGTTCTACCAAATTCCTTTTATGGCACAAATATGGTACTGATTCCAAAGCCAGGCAGGTCAAAAACTGAGAAAGAAAACGATAGACCAATCTCTTTAATGAACATAGATGCAAAAATCTTAAATAGAATACAAGCAAAGAGACTCCAGCAAGTGATCATGAGGGTTATTCATTATGATTAAGTGGGATTTATATCAGGAATGCAAGAATGGTTCAATATTAGGAAAACCATCCACATAATTGACCATATCAACAAGCGAACAAACAAAAATCACATCATTATCTCAATAGATGCAGAAAATGTATTTAACAAAATACAACATTCATTCCTATTGAAAAATCTAGAAATCATAGGAATAGAAGGGCCTTTCTGAAAAATAATAAACAGAATTTATCTAAAACCATCAGCAAACATCATCTGCAATGGGGATAAACTCGAAGCATTCCCAATAAGATCAGGAGTCAAACAAGGATGCCCATTATCACCTCTATTGTTTAACATTGTACTAGAAACACTAGCAGTAGTAGGAATTAAGGAAGAAAAAGAAATTGAAGGTATTTAAATTGGCAGTGAGGAGATGAAGCTATCACTCTTTGAGGATGATATGATGGTCTACTTAAAGAATCCTAGAGAATCAACTAAAAAGCTAGTGGAAATAATCAACAACTTTAGCAAAGTTGCAGGATACAAAATAAACCCACATAAGTCATCAGCTTTTCTATATAGCCAACACATCTCAGCAGCAAGAATTAGAAAGAGAAATTCCATTTAAAATCACCCTAGACAATATAAAATACTTAGGAATCTATCTGCCAAGACTAACACAGTAAATATATGAACACAACTACAAAGCACTTTCCATACAATTAAAACTAGATCTAAACAATTGGAAAAACATTAACTGCTCATGGAAAGGATGAACTAACATAATAAAAATGACCATCCTATTCAAACTTATTTACTTATTTAGTGCCATACCCATCAAAGTACCAAAAAACTTTTTTTCTGAATTAGAAAATATCATAACAAATTACATTTGGAAGAACAAAAGATCAAGAACGTCCAGGCAAATTATGAAAAAAAAAATGCAAAGGAAGGGGGCCTTCCAGTACCAGATCTCAAACTATACTATAAAGCAGTGGTCATCAAAACAATATGGTACTGGCTAACAGAAAGAAAGGAGGATCAGTGGAATAGACTTGGGGTAAGTGACCTCAGCAAGACAGTCTATGATAAACCCAAAGATCCCATCTTTTGGGACAAAAATCCACTATTTGATAAAAACTGCTGGGAAAATCAGAAGGCAGTATGGAAGAAATTGGGGATCAATATCTCACACCCTACACCAAGATTAACTCTGACTGGGTGAATGATTTGAATATAAAGAAGGAAACTATAAGTAAATTAGTTGAACACAGAATAGTACAGATGTCAGATCTTTGGGAAAGGAAAGATTTTAAGACCAAGTAAGAGTTAGAAAAAATCACAGAATGTAAAATAAATAATTTTCATCACATTAATTTAAAAAGTTTTTGTACAAACAAAACCAATGCAACCAAAATTAGAAGGGAAACAACAAATTGAGGGAAACAAAAACCTCTGACAAATGTCTAATTACTCAAATTTATAAAGCGCTAAATCAATTGTACAAAAAATCAAGCCATTCTTCAATTGATAAATGGGCAATGGATATAAATAGGCAATTTTCAGATGAAGAAATTAAAACTTAATAATCACATGAAAAAGTGTTCTAAATCTCTTATAATCAGAGAGATGCAACTCAAAACAACTCTGATGTATCACCTCATACCTAGCAGATTGGCTAACATGACAGCAAAGGAAAGTAATGATTGCTGGAGAGGATGTGGCAAAGTTGGGACATTAATGCATTCCTGGTGGAGTTGTGAATTGATCTAACCATTCTAGAGGGCAATTTGAAAGGCAATCTGGAACTATGCCCAATGAGTTGTTAAGGGTAAAAATTAGGGTTGTTGACTGACTATATTATACTAATGGTCACCAGGGATTAAAATTCAATCCCAATCAAATACTCAAGTCAGTTTGGGATTTTTATGGTGGTTTAATTACAATAGTGGCAAGAAATTAAGAAGAGAGAGAGGAAAAGGAATTGGACTGCTCTGTCAAGCCAGATAGGAGTTGGAGGTCAAGGAAAGGAGGAAAGGGGGAATCAGTCACCTCACCAAGGTCACTCACAGAAGACACTGTCTTAAAAAAAGATAAAAGATGGGAAGTTTGAACTTTCGGTATTAAGAGGAGGAAAGAGAAGAGATACCCCCTTCCATAAAGCAGGGTTCAAGGGAAACAGCAGATGTAATGGATTGGCTCAGAGAGGAGAGAGGGTTTGAAATTTTTCCCCCTTCTGCCTTCCCTCCTTAACTAAAGCTGCTCTCCCCAATTCGCTCTTGTCCCTCTTGTCCCCCCTCCACTACTCAAGACTAAAAGGTCTCCCCTTGATCTGTTCACTAGCACTCAGCTTGAGGAACAGATAACTTTAATGTTAACTCAATCAGGTAATACAAAAGGAATAACGGACAGGGAAGAATGGGAAAAGAAAAGTGGGGAGAAGGGGGTCCCTGTCTCTATCCAAACCCTTTCCCCTCCCTCCTCGAATTTGGGGGGGAACTCAGGTCTTGGCAGCCTGAGGCCCCTGAGAGAAAGTCAGGTTGTCTTACCCCTGGGCAACAGGAGCTGAGGTAAAGTCTGCTCAGATTTCTCTTCAGAAAGTCCCTTCAATTGGGAAGTGTTTGGAGGAAAGATTTCCTGTCACCAGCAGGAAAAATTGGTAACCCTATGATTTTATATTTTCTCCATCTTGCTTAGTCTAGCACCCAGGAATGTTCACACCCACACTACACTGGCATGTGCTAGCAAATGACAAAGCAGAAACAACTGACTGTCCCCTGGGCTGTCCTAAGCCAAGCTTGAGCCACCATTGGCACATATGAGATACAGGAAGTGATGTAGAGAACTGCCTTTGGAGTTCTCATCACTTCCTGTGGAGAGGGCTGTATGCCAGTTCAATCCTGGAACTCGAGCCTGGAGGACCTCCCTCAGACAGCTTCCTTGACTCTGTCACATCGTGAGTGATAAGAATGACTCCCCTTTCCCTTGACTCTCAGGGGAAGGCCACCCTTGGCCAAGGCCTTGAACTCCTGCCTGGCTCTGTCTGAGCGGGAGAAATTTAAATTAACTCCTTTCCTTCTCTCTCTTTCTTAATTTCTTCCTCCTATTGTAATTAAATCACCATAAAATTCCACTCTGACTTGAGTGTTTCATTTAGGATCTAAGAAATTAAATCCTTGGCGACCAATAATTTTTATATTCAGGCTCAACCCTAAATTTACCCCTTACAATCCTCAGGAGAAAGTCTTTTTCCCACCTTCTCTCTTCAGCGTCTCAAGACTGAGAGACAGACACCGCTCTCTCTGCCAGAGTCTTCTCCTCCTCTGGATTTCACTCCTGGGGCCCCTTCCTCATCAGGTGATCAATTTCACATATTCTTCAGCTTGGAAATTTTTCTCTAGTGCCAGCCTCTGTCACAACAACCCACGCTACAGAATTTCTCCCAGTCACCTCACCCCAGAAAGCTGCAAACACCAAAACCCAACAAGAGCTGCAAGCACACTGAAACACCACCCAACACTCCCCACACTGCCCACAGAGCCCAACACCTTCGAGCAAGAGAGCCCTGAGAGAGAGGAAATGACATGAAATATATAGACTGTTCTTTACATCACTTCCTGGGTCTTACATGTACCAATGGTAGCTTAAGCTTGACTTAGAACAGCCCATAGGGTCTGTCAGTTGTTCCTTATTTGTCACTTACTAGCACATGTTGGTCATAGGCCATCCTCCTCAACACTTAATCCTTAAGTAGGGGTGTATACATTCCTGGTTGCTAGAATTCTAAGACTAAGCAGGGTGGAGAAAATCTAAAATTTACAGAGTGCAAAAGACTGCCTGCCCTTTGATCCAGCCATAACACTGCTGAGTTTATACCCCAAAGAGATCATAAGGAAAAAGACTTGTACAAGAATATTCATAGCTGCGGTTTTTGTGGTGGCAAAAAAATTGGAAAATGAGGGGATGCCCTTCAATTGGGGACTGGCTGAACAAATTGTGATATATGTTGGTGATGGAATACTATTGTGCTCAAAGGAATAATAAACTGGAGGAATTACATGTGAACTGGAATGACCTCCAGGAACTGATGCTGAGTGAAAGGAGCAGATCCAGGAGAACATTGTACACAGAGACTGATACACTGTAGTACAATCAAATGTAATAGACTTCTCCATTAGTGACAATGCAATGATTGTGGACAATTCTGAATGACTTATGAGAAATAACGCTATCCACATTCAGAGGAAGATCTGTGGGAGTAGAAACACAGAATAAAAACAATGGCTTGATTACATGGGTCAAGGGAGATATGATTGGGGATGTGAAATAGAAAAGTAAACTGAGAGAAATTATTACTTCTTGAAATAGAGGATGTAAACTGAGGGGAATGGTTTCTTATTGAAATGACTACTGTCCTCTGACTTGTGACTAGAGAGGGCTGCTATAGGAACCTGAGGCTGCTTATTTATAATGGAGGTAGAATTGAGAAATGCTGAGGGATGCTGCCACAGAGAGATACTGCCATACAGAGATGCTGGTACACAGGGGACTGCTCTGATGTTTACTCTGGGGTTTGCCTACTGATCCCTACTGATGCCTGATGGATCAGTATATCTTTCTAATTTCCTCCTCCCTTTCACTCCCTCCCTTCTCCAACCCTCTTCTTCCTGCCAACCTCTCCTCCCAATTCTTCCCTCCCCCCTGAGTGAACTCTAAAGATTCTCTTTTCTTTCCCCTTTTCAAGTCAAGAGGTTTGTTTGGGATAACAGGATGGGAAACTGAGGTAAGAGGGAAGAGGATGTCCCTAATCTAAATGAGGGATTGAGAAAGTAGTCCAGTCACAAACTGTGACTCTTAAACAGTTAGGGAAATGGAGGACAACAGCTATTAAATCTTCTTTCCTCTTCCTCACAAAATCAGCAAGATCTCTTAGCTTAACCCCAGATAGAAAACAGAGTCCAAAGTTTCTCAGTTTCTCCTGGCCAGCTCAACTTTCTCCAAGAGACAACCAACTCAAAAGCTTTTCCCCTAGTCAGTTTCAACTGCTCAGATCCAGAGACAAAGTCCAAAGCCTTTTTAGATCCTGCTTCTTCTCCTCAGTGTGGCCAGAAACCCCCAACTGTCATTCCTGGGAACATTCCATTGAAACCTTCTCTTGATTGACAGCTAGGTCTCCAGCCCTGGTCCTTGCATCCTCTTTCAGCCTCTACCACAGATGTAGACTCTAAATAATCATCCTAGTGCAAACATCAACAACATGGAAATAGGTTCTGATCAAGGACACATGTAAAACTCAGTGGAATTGCCAATCAGTTACAGGAAGGGGTGAGTGAGGGGAGGGGAATATATGATTCTTGTAACCAAGGTATAAAGTTCTAAATTGACTAATTAAATAAATTTTTATTTAAAAACTCATTGAAAAACTGAAATAATTAATTAATTAATTTTAAAAAATACAGTTCCCTCCCTATCCATTCAGATTCCTTTTGTCAGAGCTTTGGGATCTCCCATAGCAAGGTAACACATGGTTTTGAGGAATCCCAAAATGGATGAATCTTAGAGACTGAGCAGGCCCAAATGGCAAAGGGTTGTAGGGAGATGAATTTATCCCCTGAATTTCAGGCAAGATAATTGAAAGCATCAGTGTGCCCGTGAATGGTAGGAAAAAAAAAATCCTAAAATTGGAAGCTGTTTGAAATATAAAAGGTACTGTTCTTTCATAGAGTATACCATGCTTGCAATTTTTACTACTTTCCCCTTCCCACTTAAGGTAAAATGCTTAGGAGCAGTTTGTTTCTTCTGCCACAAGTTAGGGGGCTAATTGTTACCTAAGGAAAACACACCAGGCTTTTACCAGCTGCCTGGGGATAAGAAGTAGGAGCAGGCAGTATCAGAAAACAGAAGCAGGATAGGCAGCAGCTCCAGTAGAGAGTTTGGAGTTCTCTCCAAGAGGGAGATGTGAGGGTAAAAAGCCTTGGAAGGAAAAATGTGGCTTAAAATTTTTATCTAGGCTATCTTAAAAAAATGAGAATTTTGTCTCTGTCCCTTTGTGGTCACCATAAATGTAGAAATTAAAATTAATCTCAAATAATAAAAGTATTAAATTTTAGGAGATTTATTAATGATCATTAGAACTGAAGGAACAAAAAGGTAACACATTTTTAAAAGGCCACGTACCCATGGCTAATCAGCCAGTTCAAAATCCCTGCAATTACCATTCTTGCCTTCAAACCCAAGAGTACAAGCAGGACCACCCACTGAATATTTATTCCCTTTCTACAGGAAGTATGTAATGACAAGAAGTCAGTGGGATCCAGGGAAATGTGGTTCTTTTTAGGGTAACAGATTTTCAATTATATAAGAATAACAATAACATATACTTCCCAGGGTTATTGTATATTTACATAGTACAGTGTTTGGAACATAGTAGCCACTTAATAAATATGTTTCCTTTTTTTCCATTTCAAAAAAAAAATTTGAAAAGCTTTTTTTTTTAATTATCTTCTTTATGAGTTGAGCTGTTAGCAAGTTTGCACTAAGTGATCTCAGAAATCAATCTAAGATAGCTTCTTCTAGGTCTATACTTCTCTAGTTCTAATTAATAAAAATTTCAAATTTTATCTTTATATTTTAGCTCAAAACTAGCAAAGATATTTCTTTTCAGCTTGATAAAACCAAACTGATAATCAGTTGAGAATATAGAGTCTGTTTTGTTTCTTTGTTTTGAAGTTAAAGATCTATGCATTCCCTAGACTCCAATCCAGATGGGGCAGTGGTAATGGTCACGGAGCCACACATTACAAAGAAACACTTTTAAAAGAATATGTCTTTTGTTTAGTTAAAAAGTAAAAGAGAACCCATATGATAGTAGTTGAAGTCCTGAGTTTCTAGAGAGGTCAGTATGTGAGTTGTATGCCAATACACATTATTGGGCATTTCAGGTCATGACTTGAAAAAATTGTAGCTATATCCAAGACATCATTGCTCATTCTGATACTGGGGTGGATGACTACAATGACTTCAAATCAAAGGCTCTGGTGACAAACTAATTAGAATATTCTTTTATGATTTATTTGCAAGGGATGAATACCTCCTAATTAAAATGAACAAATAGCCTTTTAAAAATATTATCTTCCCAAAATATCATTAATTGGAAAACAGATTTGGGAATAGAGAATTTGGAAATAGTCTATATCAGAAGCCAAAGTGAACACAAAGAGTTTCCTAAATAAAATTTATCATGAATAATAATAGCTGATATTTACATAGCATTTTAAGGTTTATGAACACTTTACATACATTACTAATTTGAATTATACAACAATCATGGGAGTTGGATATAGCAGGTATTATTATTCCTATTTGACAGATGAGGAAACTGTCATTATTATTCCCATCTGACAAAGGAGGCTCAAATTAACTTGATCATGATCAGAGTTACATGGTATCAGAGGTAGACTTTAAACCTTTATCTTCTAACTTCAAATCCAGCACTCAATCCACTTCCTTGTTCTGTGGTTTCAGTTTATGTGGAAAACAAAATATTCTTGTATCTGTCATAAAAGTCCAGGCTTGAACTTTCAAAAAAATTCACTTATCCCATATTTTATGTATATTAATGTCATTTCTGCCAAAATCATTCAAATTGAGGTTCTGAACGAACCATATCCCAAAGCTTGAGGAGTACACATGGAAAAACTGATACCTGATGCATTCACCCTAAAGTGTTCAATGTGAACTCTCCCTACAATGGTTTAAAAAGCACAAAATATTAATTTATTAATGGATACTTAAATAACAAATATTTTCGAGTACTCCACATTGTTTGTTCTCAAAGCATAAGTAGTACCTCTTTAAAACATGTTAAAATTTTGATTCTCCACGGACCTTGGCCCTTTAGTATCTTTGTCTTCTCTTCCTGTATCTTCTCTGATGCAATTTTCAGTTTGGGGTCCCAGTAAAGAGTTTGCTATTCTGCCATTCTCTTTCTTGGTGTGTTATATGAATGTAAATATATTGTCAATTGCCACATAGACATAGCTATATTTTCAACAAAGACAAAAAGCAAGATAGAATTTGAAGAGAAAAATATAAATAATTGAGTCAGGACATATCACAACTACATATATTCTCCTCTAAATTGTATATGTGTTTGAAGGAAACTAAGCCAGACAGAGGTTAAATGACTTGCCCAGGGACTGTAGTAAGGCTGGATTTGAACTCAGGTTTTCCTAAGTCTACCCCCCCCCCCCCGTTCTGATAGACTATATCACCTAGATGCCTATATAGTCTTCTGATCTTTAAAGACATGTATCCACTTATTAGCAAAGGGTGAGTAACAGCTTTAATAATGTCCTATTATAAGAGATATACTGATACAAAGAAACCTAACTCCCAGTTTTGAACAATAAAAGATAGTTTCACATCATCTTAAAATTTAAGATTAGTTTGTTGACTCACTAAACATTTTATTTCCCCATTGATACTTAGCTTAATTTTACAATGTCTATCCTGAAGCCCTAGAAGCTGTTGTGTGTTTTTCCAAAGAAAAAAAAACCCATGAGTCCAAATGCCCAAATGATCGTTCTGTTCATTAGGGTGTATACCAGAAATGTACTAGAAGTAAATTGAACAGGTTCTAGGAAGCAATTTGCTACACGGGTTTACTGTGTCTGAATGAAAAACAGGTGGCATGTGTAGATTTCAGGAAAGGGAGCCCTAAGACTGACAGTACTTATTAAGATTTATTATTCCATACATTGCTGAATCTAACTATAGCAGACCAGATTCTCAGTGCCTCTGCTTTGAACAAATACATTTAATCTGATTCTTTTTCTAGTTGAAGGAAGTAGTCTATTATATCCCCTCATAGTGTGTTTACACAAGAGGAGGATATGTTAATGCCTGCACAATTTCAGCGTCCCTTCATCACTCAAAGGTGCTCTTTCCAAGCACAAACCTTATCACATATCTCTAGGTATGCCTATATATTTATATATGCACATATGTGGGTATGTATGTATATAAACATTTTACATGCACAAAGTACTAATCAATTATTCTAAATAAGGAATTTTTAAAAATGCAAACCAAATCTTCCCAAAGGGAAAAAGATCAACATTTTAAAACTTGGTTTGCTATTTCAAATTTAGTCTCTGACACAGTTTTCTATACCTGTAGACATTCAATACATATTCATTTAATTTAATTGAGCTTCACAGAGGGGAAAATAAGAATGTGGAATTTTGATCCCCTGCTAACTTGTATAAGACCTTGCAAGAATGCTGATTAGCTTGTGCCTCTATTTTTCTGTCTATTATAAGTGGGTCATGACACCATCTCATGGGCCTGAATACTTTTAAGATCTTTTTTTATGCAATATCAATACTTTAGCTTTGCCTATAATTTATGCTTTTTTTCTGGAGCCTGTCATTTTCTATGTTGAAAAAGTGCCAAGTTCCATCAATTTTAATAATTTCTCATAAATGCTTGGAAAATATGCCATTTGTTTCAAAAATAGGTTCAAAGAGCAAGTGAAGTTTCCTATATAAGAGGCTAAGAATTGTTTAGGTTTAGACATTCTATTTGTGCAATTCGCGACCTTAAGATGAAAAATGGGTATTTTTTGGATAGGGAGAAACTTCTCAGAACCCTGGAATACACACCACTCAGGAAGATATGTTCTCTGCTATGTTGTAATGCTATTCCTACTATTAGGACAATTCCATAGACAATGGTACTCACATAAAATGTTAATGTGTGTAACAGTTTTTGAGGTCCCTTCTGGATTAGTATAAGAACAAAGATTATTTATCCTTGTCAGGAGCTGGTTTTGCCCAATACCTTGAAAACTAATGAGGACTAATGCACTCACAATTTATAGTTTTAAAAACTAGTTTTATCATTATCATTATTGCTACTAAAAATGAGCAATATCCTAATTTCCCTCAATTTTTTCCCTATCTCTATGATGGCTCTTCTATTACCTTCTTCATTGACTCCTTTTCTTCTCCCTCTCCAAATGAGATATTTATAAAGCACTTAACACATTGACTGGCACTTAGTAGGCACTTAATAAATGCTTGATCCTTCTGTACCTGGTCCCATTAAATGCAAGCATTCCCTGTCAGCCCTTTGCTTAGTTCTTTAGTTCTCTTTCTTTCTTCACTATTTCTTTCCCCTAGCAAACTAATAGATCCCTGGGGCTTCAATGGGTTGTCCCTGTGTAGATAACTCCTAAAATGTATACCTTAAGCCTCAGCCTTTGTCCAGAGATCTGGTTCCTTCCTGACTTCAGGGATGGCTCTAAATCCACTGAGTCACCTAGCTAACCCCAGTAGCAGTGGTTTGATTAGTATTCTGAGCTCAAGAAGTAGAAAGTAGTGGGGTAGTATTTGGGGTACCTGGGGGCAAGACAAATAACAAAAGGTTCAGTTATGCTGGACAGAATGTTAAATGTGGTCTTGAGCCAGCTAGATATACAAAGTTAGGTGAATTTGCCTTCACTTATTCCTCAATCAAAACAGCTGAGTTCTAGGGTAGAGTTCCCAAATTGAGTGGATGAGCTCTGCCAGGAAGGTGGAGAATTGTCTCTGGAAGTCTGGTCCTGGTTTCCTGGTGGGTGGCTAGATGTGACTAAATTCAATAATTAAATTCAGTTGTTGAATCATCTCTCCCTAAGACCTGTCCCTGCTCCTAACTTCTTTATTTCTGTTGATGGTACCACTATGATCTGCCTAATCACTCATGCTTGAAAATGAGTCATCCTTAAACCATTAATCTTCAACTCATCCTATTAGCATCATCCCCCACATCCACTCAACTGTCAAAATCTACTGATTCTATCTCCATAATCACTCTCAGGCCTCTCTGGCACTCCCACTGTCACTATCCAGGTTAAGATTCTCATCACTTCTAGTCCACTTAGCTTCAGTCTTAATCCACTCTTAAACCAAACTCCTCACTCCTGGCAGTGTAATACTAAGGCATAGATCTGGTCATATCCCTCCTCTGCTCAAAAAAAAAAAAAATCCTCATTTGGTTTTCTATTCACCTCTAGAATAAAATATAAACTTCTAGATCTTGTGTTCAAGTCCTTTCATAATTTGGAACTTTCCTACCATTCCATACATTTCATATTACTATACTTCATACCCACTACATTCCAGGGAAAATGTGTGTGTATGTGAAACTACTCTACCATTCTTAATCATATCCCAGCTCTTTACTCAATGTTACCTTTCTTCAGTTCTAGGACAAACTCCCATCTCCATCTGATGAATTCCTCTTTCCCTTCATGATTTAGTTTATAGCCTCAGTAAAACATTTATTGAATCTCCTAGCTAAAAAGGATTAAAAGATTATAAACTGTTGGGTTTTGTCTGTCTCCCCACCTCCCTCCCAAATTAGAATTTTTTTTGCATGATTAACTCCCCACCTCATGTCTCCTCCCTTGTACCAAAGAAGAAATAGTTAGTCTAAACAAACTGACACATTAACTCTCACATCATGTGCAACATTTTATACTCATTACCTGCCACATAAATGACCCTCTGAAATGAAAACCAGGCCTTATATTCATCTGAATTTTTATGTCTGTTAGTGTAGTTAGGTAGTAGTGTATATAGTTAAGCTGCTGTCCTTTGATATTATTGTAGTCATTACATGTGTTGTTATTTAAATTTGCTATGCAAATTCAAATTTTTGGAAATAGGGATGTTAATTATTAACATTATTAACAATAACTAGTAAAATAATGATAGCAGTAAATCCTAAGTGAAATGTAATTCTGAAAAATTCACTCTTTGAATCTACGTAAATATAGAAAAGAATAATTTGAAAGTCTATTCATTAAAATTTTCTCTTTATTTTGGGACTTTTAGGCATTAGGATTTCTATCTTCTTATGGAATAGGAATGGAATATAATCAAGCTAAGGTATGATCCTTTTATCCTTTCTAGAATAAATTTGATTGTAAGGAAAGATGTTGAATATATGACCATTAAAAGGTCTAAAAGTGAAGCAAGAAAGCAAATATGTAATTTACTTTGGCATGGACTATAATATCTATTGTAATACTAAAACAAATATTAAGGGGCTAGGTTTTCTTCCCTCTTTTAATTAATAATCCTTTCCAAAATCTTTTTTTTTTATTCTAGGCACTGGTATATTATACTTTTGGAAGTGCTGGAGGAAGCATGATGTCCCAAATGATTCTGGTTCGTAATTGATTCACTCCTTTGCCTTCTCCAATGCTTATACTATATATATAAAGCAATCACCTTGTGTCAACACTTGATAAATGATATATATTTTTTCTTATGTATATTTTTAGGGGTATAGGTATTTGTCTGGAATAAATGTTCTACAGAATTGTGAAGTTGCACTTGTCCATTACAAGAATGTGGCAAATTATAGTGAGTATTTCACATTTTATTTTTAAGATAGAAAATAAACTTGGAAAAACTATTTTTAAAATCATCCTTCTCAGCAGGGGAGCACATGTAATCCCAATTACTAGGGAGCTAATCCTCTAGTTGCTCAAGCACTGGAGTTCTGAGCTGTGGTGGGTGGGTCATGCTAATCAGATCTTTAGATTCAGCACCAATATGATGACCCCCTGGGATCAAGGGGGGCTGTCAGGTTCTGAAAAGAGAGGCCAACCAACCCAGGTCAGAAACAAAGGGAGTTTAATACACATACTGATCAGTAGTAAGTTTGGGCCCATGAGTTAAAACCTGTACTTTAATCTGGGTAAGACAATGATACCAAGTCTTTAAATAATGAATTAACCTAAAATTATACAAATCCTATATTAAAACATTAGAAGAAGTAATAGTTTTAATGTATTTTATATTTCTATGCTTTAGAACATTTCAGCAACTAAGAGTTTATAAATCTTTTAAAACTATTGTTTTTGAGGGGCAGCTAGGTGACTCAGTAGATAGAGAGATGGGAGGTCCAGATCTGGCCTTAGACACTTCCCAGCTGTGTGACTCTGGGCAAGTCATTTAACTCCCATTGCCTAGCTCTTAAGACTCTTTTGCCTTGGAACTGACACTTGGTATAGATGCTGACAGAAGGTAATGGTTTAAAAAAGAATAACCTTTTATTGCAAAGTTTGAAATGACTATTCTCAAAACCACTTTTGATTTTCATATGTATGTGTGTGTGTACCCAGACAAATTTCTTTTACTAACTCATACTGTGTTCTTTCCTTAAATCAAAATGATGAATGAAACATTAAGTAGCTATAATAATATATTATAAGAGAATATATTAGATAGAACAAAATAGAATAGACTTATAGTACTACTATTAGAAGTTAGAATTATATAAAATATAATAATTGGTTCTAACCTAATGGAAACATGCAGCACAAATTCAGATAATACAAGTTCAGGAAAGCCATTATTAGCATTAACTAAGCATTAATCAGGACCTAGCTGAATTAGAATGTAAACTCTTTGCAAACAGGGTCTGTCTAGATTTTTGTCTTTGTGTACCCCTTTCTTAGCAAAGTGCCTCATACATAGTAAGTGTAAATACCCTTTTTTCATTTACATTCATGGAAAGTGAAAATTACAAAGAAGCATTTGTTTCTGCAATAGAGGCTAATTTGTGAACTTTGAACAGCCATATACTACTATCATACTGTTGTTGATCTACCAAGAACAAAGCTTGGGCTACAACTTGTTCTTTAAATAATTTCACAAATTAAAGAGTTTCCATGTCATACTTTGATCTTTCATATGTTCCTGGGACAAATAGATAAGTTAAATACTGTTCTTAAATACTGTAATAGATAAATGATTTCACCGGTATGAGCACTTTCACCATGAACACAGTTCACAACCTTTTCACTGCCTAGTAGACTGTTTCATGAACTTCTGTGGCCAAAAATTATTTATCACCTGATGGCCATACTCCCAGAAATGAGTCTCTCCACATTTAGCTGAGGGGGACAGACAGTCTGTCTCCAGCCTTGTACTTGATGCCTTTCCAGCTTGGTAGAGGATGCCAAGGGTTGTGCTCCACTAGCATAGCCATTGAGAACCCAGGGTCACCTCCAAAGTGAGCCATCAGAGGAAAGCTTAAGGAAATAAAATAACTTATATATCCTTCTAAGGATTCACGAAGGGTGAAAATATTTATTCTAAATGTATGACATGTTCATATGTCTGCCATGTCAAAATAGTGAATAAGTCATCTTTGAGGTTGTCAGAATATAAGGAAAATCCAAAAGGAGTAAAAATATTACTACTATTGAATCTGAGATTTTACATATAGAAAAGATAATTCCATATGCAAATTGGCCCAACATTATTATAAACACTATTTACTTAGTATAGTACCTTATGAAAAATTCAAAACCTACATTTTGATAATGTACATACAAGCATGTACATATTTCCAGGTTCATGAGAGTGCCAAAAGTTTGTTTCTAGGTAACCAAGGTTTTCCTATAATTCCTTTTTCAATATCCATATTCTTAGTGGAAGAAGGACCTGAATTAAAAAACAATGAAGACCAAGATTTGGGAAAAGACATTGAGGAGAAGCAGGACTATAGATAGATGAGGAAGCAAGGGCTTGAGATATATATATATATTCCACTTCAGAGTTAAATAGGAGAGAAGAAATAGGACAGAGAAGAAGGGAGAACGAGAAGGAGAAAGAGGATAAAGGACAAAGACCAACTCAAGCAAGAGACAGAAAAAGGAAGAGGCAAAGGAAGTTAGATAAAGGAAAAGAAATTGGGTATGTTCAACAAAGTACTAACAAAGGGAAGAGAATTGAACACACAAAACACACAGCACAGTATTTGCTTTAACAGTTTTTCGGCATATTTGGTCATAACAGTTATGAGCAAGTAAGGCAAAGGAACTAAGATTTTGCTTCTCAAAAGTGTGGAGAACAATGACCAGCACAAGAACATGTGATATTTGTCTTTCTGCTAAGTCACAATAAATCTGATCTACAGTCAAAGGTACTATGGGACTCCTACTGAAGAGGAAATTCAACAGAAGTCTCTCTATTGTGTAGGTTATCAGTGATCATGGAATATCCCTTAAAGAATGCAGATATATATTAAAGACTAGTATCCCCAGATATTTCCCTACAATTTCTCACTTGGTGAGAAATTCCATGGGACAAGGTTAATCATCTGACAAAATGTGAGTTCAGTTGTTCTAGATATTTGTTGTCTTAACAAACTGAAGATAAGGTTGAAAGCTTCTGAGCCTACACCTTTGGCTTGGCAGAGTATGAAGAAAGAACAGAAGTAAAATTTTGTTTCTATGTTCACCACAGAGCATAATTATTGGCAGCTTCCTAAAATCACAAGTTGCAGACAAGGTACTGAATTGCATTGGAAGAGAGTTTCTTCACAGGGAGCTTCACTATGCCAATTAATTTTCATAAGTGAAAAAGAAAGGCATAGATTATATGTTTATTTAACTGTCAAATGTCACAAAGTCAAACCTGCTGAGCTAACAAGCATTTATTAATTGCCTACTATGTGCTGGTCACTACGCTAAGCACTGAGGTTACAAAGAAAACCTACTCCAAAAGGGGAAAAAACTTTACTTTCAAAGAATGCACATATAGGAAGAAACAACATGCAAATAACCATGTAGAAACCAGTAGTAATAGGACAAATTGGAGATAATTAGCAGAGGGAAGACACTAATATTAATGGGCATCAGGGAAAAGCTTCTTTCAAAAGTTGAAAGTGTAACTTGTTAGATGATAGAGTCAGGATAAAACATCTTGACCAGCTGAAATGTACAACCAAATCTAACAAGATGAAATGAAGTGGGGATCCATGTAAAGGTTTACATTTATGGCAAATCAATTTCATGAGTATAAGATGAGGGCAGCGAGTCCTGGTAATATAGATAGTTGTCTGGAAAGCACTTGAGGGTTGTAAAAGGATTGCAGGTTCTCTTTGAGTCAGCTGTGGGATATGGCAGTCAAAAAGGTAATTTAATCTTATATTCTATAAAGAAAGGTATAGTGTTATTTCAGACAAGAGGTTTTGTTTTAGTTTAGTTTTGGTTGGGGGTTTAAAATTTGAGGAACAGGAAAACAAAAGATGCTGACAAAACTTTATTTTTTTAAAAAGTAAAGAATAGGGAAAACTAGGTAGCACAGAGCCCCAGACATGGAGTTGAGAGGACTTGGATTCAAATATGACCTGATACTTTCTAGCTCTGTAACCCTAGGTAAGTTATTCAACTTCAGTTGCCTAGTCTTTATTGCTCTTCTGTCTTAGAACTGATATTTATTATCAATATGTGATATAATTGATACTTATTGTCAAGTATAAGACAGAAGATAAGGGTTTAGAAAAGAAACATAATGAATAGATGGTAATTCAATGGAGGACATAAAGTAGCAAGATAGCTTTAGAAAGTAAGACGCTAAATTTACTAAAAACTTTTACAAAAGATACAAGCTGTTCATAGTAAAATTTCATGGTTTTCTAAGAAATTTTTTTTTTGCATGCAGTAATACTCATAGTTCCTGGGTATTTGTTAAGTACAGAATAACAAAATATTTTTTTTAATTTTTCTAAAGTTTAAAAAAAAAAGGCATATTATGTAGGACCACAAAAGGGATGGTTAACACTGTACTTTGTCTGCTCAAACCAGTTAGCAAGCATTAATTAAGTGCCTAAACTAGTCAATAAGTATTTATTAAATGCCTTTTAAGTATCTGGCTTTTTTGCTGGCATATTGTCATAGGCATACATAAAGCATATGCTGCCAGAGGTTGAATTCTGGTTCCCCAGATCACAAAATCAGAGGACCAGAGGACCAGAGGATCCTTCCCTTCTATGGCTAATGAGTCATGATTTTGAATTAATACAAACCCACAGAGTACCTAGAAACCAGTTTTGAGTATTTGAGTTTGTAGTTCACCTGGAATAGGTGACTTGAACTCAGAAGAGACAATGGGAATGTTCTCCCAGGATCTTCCAACACACCCGACCTATACTCTATATCTACCTACAAATATTGTATTCAGTTCTGTGTGCCTCCGTTTAGGAATAATATTGACATATTGGAGAATGTTCATAGGACAACCAGGTTTGCCAAGAATCTCAAGTTGGTTGAAGGAAATAAAGATGTTAAATCTAGAAAAGAGAAGAGTTAGGGGCTGTGTGGTAGTTGAAGTTTGTGAGCAAGGTCATGTGGGGAGGAAAGGATTAAACTTATTCTGTTTGACTCCATTGGGCAAAACCAGGACCATTAAGTAGATGTTACAGTGAGGAAGGTTTGGATTTGATATGGGCAAAACCTTCCTAATTATTTGACTGATCTTTAAAAGGAGAAAGAGTTGTTTAGGGGAAATAGTGGATTATATCTTTAAGGCATTTGTTATACTTGTTAATGCAACACTATGTTGAAGTTTACATTAGCTTTATTGGTAATAATAGCACACTGCTGATTAATATCAAGAGTATTGTCCACTGGTGTGTTTTAGACAAGCTGTTTTCTAGCCAGAAACCCTTTTCCTAACCTTTTTTTTCACATTTGTGGAGTTTGTTTGGGAACCAAAATATGATACTTTGCATTTATCCCTATTAAATTTTATCTTAGAGTCTGTCCAAAGTTTTAGACCTTTGGGCTCCTGTCTTTGTTATCCACTGTGCAATCTCTTCACATTTAAAAAGCACATCATCATTTCACCTTTATGCAAATTATTAATGAAAAAGGTTAAAACAGCATTAAGCCAAGCACATTTTCCTGGGACCACCCTAGAGTTCTCACCTCTCTTAATGACTATATGGGCCAACCTTTCAATGAGTTCCAAATTTCCCTAAATATACTGTAGTCTGGACAGAATCACTCCCTGTTACCCACAAGAATATTATGAGGTACTCTTGAAAACATTTTGTTCAAATATAGGTAAATTCTATTGATGGCATTCCCCTGACCTATCAGTCTAGTAACCCTATAAAAAAATAGGTTAGTCTTGCATCACCAACTCTTGATAATTATTTATTACTGCTTTCATTTATTTTACTTAAAGAATATTTGCATGCTTTCCATTCCTTGCTTTTTTTTGATAATTAAGATATCATTTGTTCTCCAACCCCAAGCTATAATTCCCTTTCTCCATGACCTTTTAGAAATCACTGATTTCTCAGCAAAGGGGCTCAGCAATCACAAATGTAGGTCCTTTCAGTCCCTTGAGATGTTATTTACCTGAACCCATTGAAATGAACTCATCAAGGCTAGCTAGGTGCTTTCTTGCTATTTCCTTAATTTTCTTTAGTTTCAACTACTTATTTTTGTTCTATCTTTTCTCATTGAGAAATATGTAGTGGTTGGATTATTTGTGTTAAGATGAAAATTCAATTCAATTCAACAAATATTTATTAAGTGCCTACTAAGATCCACATAACATAATGATATAGAAAGCTGGAAGTAAATAACTAGGATTCTTGGAGTTCTATAAAAATATAAATATGTGGGCATCATTAAATGAAAAATAATAATTGACAAATTCAGAGGCAACCTCTTCTGCTTCAGTTAATTGATGAGACTTTTGTATAGTTTAAGAATATATGCATACGTAGTTTTGACTGGCTACCATATATCTATTTGATTATTTGTGGGTATGTTTCTATTTGCAGTTGCTGATAAATTGGAAAAAAATGAAGGTGTCCCTGTGGAAAAAGTGAGACTAACAGAAAGACTTGAAAATCTGAGTTCTAACAGTGAGATTTTGGATTGGGATGTATACCAATACTATAAATTTTTGGCAGAAAGAGGAGATATTCAGATACAAGTAATGTATACAAATGAGTTTTCACTTTTAGGACGTGAGAAATAACAAGAAGCTTGATTAACTATGTACCACCCAGAGTGCAGAAGGGAAAGGTGCATCCTTTTATATCCCACTTCTGCATTATCCCAGGCATTCCTTACCTTGTATCCCCAAAAAATTTAAAAAAGAAAAAAAAAGAGTTTCCCTGAATCTCCAAGCAAGACACTAATTTTAAAATGCAGTTATTTACATTCAATTATTCCAAATGAACATTTCCTGTGGTGGTAAAATGCTTATTTTTTAGAGAGAAAAGAAGAGGCATCAATAATAAGTATTACCCTTCATTTAAATGGACTTGGGAAGGATCCTTGATCAATATATTTTAGGAAATGATGTTTTCAAATCATGTCTCTGGAATTCCTGAGGACAAAGATCTAACCTTCCTGTATAAGAACCTGATTGCCATACCCACCAAGCCATCATTCTCTGAGACCTGAAAGCTTTGCCTATCATTACACAATTCTTCATATATTTAAAAGATGGCTGTGCTCTGAAAAAGATGCCTAGACAAGTAGCTTTATGCTATCTCCTAAGATACACAAAATGCAAGGAAGATGGTGAATCCCTAAAGTATCCAAATACCATAGCAACATTATGCATAATTGATTGTTCTTTCTGTGTTCATGAAACTGAGTGTTACTAAAATAAACCTTTTTAATCATTATTCTTAGGTATCTCTTGGACAGTTACATCTAATAGGACGGAAAGGACTAGAACAGGATTACTATGTAGGTATACATACAATTCAGCCTTAAATTTTTAATGGGGATATACCATTAATCTTAGATGAATTTGCTTATAGAGCAAGAGGCATTGATTGTGGGAGGGAAAAACAGGATTAGAGGAAAGGAGGATAGAGAAGATTTCAAAGTAGTCTTCTATTTATTCTCTGGGAACCTAAGTTCCACCACTTCTTAAGGGAAACAAAGCACCCATGAGTAACCTTCCTATCTCTTCCTGTCCTCCTCAAAGCTAATGTGATGCATGAATAGGGGAATGGTAAGGAGAGTGGAAAGTGGAGTACTCAAGGCTGATTTGGTGTGGAAAGAGGAACCTTCAGGCCTTTTTGTTTCTTACCTCTCACCCTGATGGGAAGGCTAAGCCATATGTCCTGAGGCCTAAGTTACAAAAGACCAAACGTCCCATCCTATCATAGACTGTTACTGCTATCTACATTCTTGATTGGCAGCAGAATTAGATAGTTGGGTCCTTATGCACAAAAAATGGGTGGCCAGGAAGCTTCACAAAAGCTATCCTAGCTCATATGTATAGTGGCCCTACCCACTTGTTCCAGGTAATATGATCAGTGCAGAAGCCATTCTGCTGGGGATTTGGCCTGGTCATAGACTGAATTAGACATGGGTCTATATTTAGTACTTAAGCAATTAACTTGAGCATAATTAAAAATATTATAAAGAAATTTTATGTATTTGCAAAGCACCTTTTAGTCATTTTTATTAACCAGTCTTCACCTTATTCCAATGAGATTGGGAAAGTAATTAACACTATACATTTATGGGAAGGAAAATACATTGTTTGTGGAAAGGTCTTCTATAGAAGGTGCCAAGGCAGAAATGTTGAAAAGGGATAATTTGTAGAGTCTAGTAATTAATAGAATCAAAATCTTAATTTCAGAGAATATAATAGGTATTTTTAAATTTTTAAATAAAATTTTTTTTGGCTTTTGTTTCATTTCTGAGTATACTCCTCCCTACAACCCAGAAGTGAATCCTCAATGGAAATTTCTTAAATGATATTTTTTCAGCACTCATCATTTTGATTCATGCCTCAATTTTTCTCTCAAAGGAAACATATCCTATTTCTATGTGTTCTAAATTAAGTAGAATTCCTTATTGAATAGCAATGCTATTCAATAAGGAATTCTATCTAAAATAAAAATTGGCTTGTCTTTGTTGGGGGGGTCTTGCTTTATTTTTTATGAGTTATTTTTATCTTTATACTGAGCTTTAGGTTTTATATGAGATATTGTGAAAACTGAGTAAGCCTCACACTAATAAAAGTCATTTCATAAAATGTAATGAAATTACTAGTCTCTGCATGCAATCTGAGATGGATATATTATAGTTCTTTGAATTTTTTCACATCTTATAACCAATGTTTTATCTTCTTATATAAGGAATTCCAGAACCTTGCTGCCACTCTCTTGGGCTGCTTGCTGTAGGTCAGAAGTCCAAAGCTGTAATGGCTTTCTTCACATTCATTTCCAGAAAAAAAAAACACTTTGATCAATAAATAGCAAGAGTTTCACATTTCCCATTAACAGTGAACCCTGACTTAGTACTTCTCTCATTCTTTATTTAAGATCAGTCATGCATAATCTGTAGATAGGAGTGGAGGAAAATCTTTTATATTTCTTAGATGCAAAATTGTCCCATATAAATACTGCAGGACAAATGTGGCATTGTGGTATAATGGAAAGAGTACTAATCTAGAAGTCAGAACCTTTGGGGTTCAAAGCTCAACTCTGACCCTTACCAGCTATGTGACTTTGGGTCCTTAAATTCTCTGATCTGAAAAATGAAGATAATACTACTTACACTACTATACTATAGGGATATCATGAGGAAATGTGTTTTCTAAACTTATCAAATGTAAATGTGAATTGTTATTCCAATAAATGTCATCAACCTAAGACCACCCAGCCCTTCCACTGTGCCCTCTGCAATGCCTGTTCCATGGGCAACAAGCTTCCTTTCATCCTTAATTTTTTCCTCTCCCACTCTTCCTATCTCCTGGCTATTATTGAATTCTCACATCCCTAGATAACACAGCTTCCCAGAACACACTTTTCAGAACTGTATTCATCTTCTCTTATTTTCCTCAGCTCACGGGTCAGGGCAAAAGAGTTGGAATATTCCTTGTTCCACTTTGACATTTACAGGTTCTCCCTCATCTCTGTCATTCGGTAATTTCTCTTCTTCTGAGGTACATGATATTCATATCTACCACTCAACCAAAATCCTGGTAGCTATTGTTTACAGACCTCCAAGTCATCCTATTTCCTTGCTCAATGAATTCAATACATGACTCACAATTTTTCCTTGTTCCCCATTGTCTTGATCTGGGGGTCCCGGAATAGGGACTGAAGAGGGGTAGGGTATAGGATAGTGTGAAGGGAGGAGAGAGACTCTCACACTGGCATGCTTATAACAATATAGCTTTATTCTACCAAGTTCCTCTATCTGGCTTCTGTTGTTCCAGCCCCTCAGCCAGAAGCAATGTGCATATATTTAGCTACTCTCTACCAATGTAGCTCATTAAAAGGAAGCACATGGTCACATAGTTTTGACTAGAACCTGGCCTCTGGAGCCAAGAGGAGATCTCTCTCTGCTTTCACATCATTATATTCTAGATTACTCTTTCTTGCAGCTGTGCCCTTTTCATGACCCTTTTATAGGAATGTCAGGAGAAGAAGGGAAAACTTTCAGAGGGATTTAATCCCTTGATCCCCACAGTTCCCCACACCCCAACTCCTGCCCTTCTACTAGGAGACATCAACATACATGTTAATTCTCTCTCTCTCAAACTTCCTAACCACTCAGTTCTTCAACTATTCACTTTCCATTAGCTGTTCCTCCTCCATAACCAAAAACAGTACTGATTCCATGTTCAAGAATACCAAAAGTCCCTTATTCATCTAAAACCCATTTGTTTTTCACTTCTCCTTTGGCATTGCCTTACAAAACCTTTTTATTTATCTGAAGCTTGACCTCCAATCCTTTGACCCCCTCAATTCTCTCCTACGTTATTTCCCCTGCACTAATCACCCTCTTTGCTTCTCTCTTTCTTGATGCTTTGGTGAGCCATTTCAACTCTATAGTGTTCTCACTTGAATCCCTATTCTCCTTATCATTTCTCTGATTATACCAGCCACATCTCAACCTTGGATCACTCACACCTTTTTCTACCTTTGCTCTTATGCATAGGTTGCTGAATAAAGTTAGAAAAAAATCACACCACCATTCTGATTGGGTCCACTATAAATTTATGTTACACAACCTCAGTTGGACCCTCACTACTGCTAGACATTCCTACCAGACCTCCTTTTTCAACTCACTATACTTCTTTCCATAGCAACTCCTTCAAACTTTTAATCCCTCTCAAAATTTCCATGGCTCTTTCTTCCTGCCCCTCTCCCCCACAACCCAGCAGAAAATTTTGCCTCTATTATGTTGAAAAAATTGAGGTCATTTGCCATGAGCTCCCCTCTTCCCTCTTTCTCATCTTCTATTACTCAGATGCCTTTTGTCACTATCTCTTCCTTCACTCTTGTCTCAGATGATGAATAGCCTTCTTCCATACCAAGGCTAATCCCTCTACATGCCCAAATTATCCCATTCCATCCCATTTCATACAATAAATTGTCCATTCTATTTATCACTTATTTTCCATCTTTCTCTGCCTCCTGGTTCATTCTGCCTAAAAACATGTCCATGCCTTCCCAGACCTGAAAAAATATTTACTTGACCCTCTGATCCTTTCTAATTCAGATATTCTCTTCTACCATTTGTAACTAAACTCCTCAACAATGTTAGGTGCTATTGTATTGTAGATATAATAAATGACTCCATTGTCTCACCTCTCATTCTCTTATTTCACAGTATGGCTTCTAACCTTAGCATTCCATTGAAACTCCAAAATTACCAGTGTTATCTTAATTTCCAAATCCAATGGCCTTTTCTAATTATTTTCATTGCCATATCCAATAGCCTTTTCTAAGTCCCTAATCTCCTTTGCTTCTCTGTAGCCTTTGACATTTTTGATCCCTCTCTCCTCTAGGTGTTCAAGACACCATTGTCGCCTGATTTTTCTCATATCTATCTGACCATTCCTTCTCAATCTCCTTTGGAGGATTATCCTTCAGATTTTGTCCTCTAACTATAGGTATCCCTCAAGGTTCTATCCTGGGTCCTCTTCTCTCCTTCTACTTCCCTTGGTGATCTCATCAACTTTCATGTATTTAATTCTGATCTCTATCTTGATGATTCTCAAATCTACCTATCCTGCCCTAACTTCTGCGCTGACTTCCAACTTCAGAAGGATGGTCAGTAGACATTTTTAACTCAAAAGTGTCCAAAACATTATTTTTCCCACTAAACTCTCCCCTTCTTTTTTTTCCTTTTACTACAGAGGACAATACTGTCCTTTCAGTTCTCCAGATTTACATTCTATGAGTTACCTTCAACTCCTCATAATCTCTTAGCACCTATAACTTAATTGCTGATGAGGCCTGCCAATTTCACTTTTGCACCACCTCTCAAATACATGTCTCCCTTCTTTCTTCTGACCAACCATCATCACTAGTGCAAGCCCTCATTACCTTCCACCTGGGCTATTGCAACAGAATGCAGATGGGTCTCTCTGCCTCTATTCCCTCCCTACTCTAATCCATTCTCCATTCATTCATACACCCAAGTGATTTTCCTAAAGCTCTGGTCCTAACCATATCATTCCAATATTCAGTTAACACACCCAAGATCAAATGCAATGATCTGCTGAGAAGTCAAGTTCAACCTAGCCTCCTCCTAGCATTCTTATTCCTCACTCCCTAACACATATTCTTCAATACAGTGACACTGGCTTCCTAGATACTGTTCCATAAACAAGATATTGCATCTCTTGGGGCTATCCCCCATGCCTAGAATATTCTCCCTCCTCAAATCTACCTATTGACTTCCCTAGTTTCCTTTAAGCATTGACTAAAATCCTTTCTTTTACAGGAAGTTTTTCTAAATCTTTCTTAATTCTCATATCTCCCCTCTTTTATTTCTTTTTTATCCTGTTTATCGTTGTTTTGCTTATATTTGTTTGAATATTGTCTCTCCCAATTATATTATAAGCTTCTTAGGGGAACAAACTATCTTTTACCTATTTTTGTATCTCCAGCACTTAGCATAGTGCCTGGGACAAAGTAGGCTATTAAATGTTTACAACTGATAAATTCTTTTATACATTAAGTAGCAGTGACCAGCTAGGGATGGGAAGCAAATTAGAGACTTGAGTTAATAGTCTTAACTATGTCTACAATACTAAATGAGAAAGACAACTGGAGAATTTTAGTATTAGCTATATAATAATTGTCCCTGTGCTTAGAATACATTCCCTTTTCATCTCCACCTCTGAAAATGCCTATTTTTTTTTGGAAAGCAGCCTTATCTCACAAGTCACTTATATGAGGCTTTTATATGATCCTCACAGTTGCTAATATTCCCCAAAAATTATCTTATATGTATGTATATATATGAATATTATATATATTTTAGTTTGTACATACTTATGTAAGTACATATACAAATACATATATAGATACACATAACACATGTTGTCTGTTCTGATATATTTTAAGGTCCTTGAGGCCCCTGAGCTATGTCATTTATGTCCCTAGGACTAAAGACAGTATATTAATTACAAAAAAAGAAAGCTTAATAAATATTCATTGACTGAGGAGCTTACCTACTTGGGCTACATTCTAGATTGAGATCTGGAAGCATCATTAGAATTAATCTAATTCAACTCACTTTACTTTACAAAAGAAGAAACCAAGGCCCAAGGGGATTGATTTTTCTTAGTCTATACAGGTAGTGAGTGGCCAAGTTAAGATTCAAACCCTTAAAGCCTGACCCTAGATTCATTGTTCTTTCTACTGTATCAAACTGCTCCCTCATAAGTTTGATTGAAATGTCAAAGTAAATCAGAATCTGTCCATTTGCCTCAGAATCAGAGCTGTTCCAGAGGCAATCCTTTACTCATTCATGGAGTAATCAACACTTGCACAGAACCCTGTACCTTCTCAATTGGATAAACTCTTCTGCTATAGAAATACTTTCCTGTTTAGGCAGAGAGGGAATTTTTTGGCATGACTTTCAAAATTCCAAGTGATAATATGCTACTTCATCTAACTAACATTTACAATGTTTTGATTGATTAACCTAGACCACTCACTATTTTAGACATTACCTTAAAGAATTAAGAAGAGGGATGAAGTCAAGGGATTTTTTTGCCCCTTGGAGACTTAAAAACATTTTTTTAGTAAAGGTCTGTACAATTTTCATTGCATTATGTTGAACTTTCTGCACAGAATATTAGTGTCATTTGTACTTATAAATATGGACACGGGCTCAAAATTGACTATATTTGGCAGATACATTTGGGATATCTACTATTAAAATCAAAGAGGAAGGATTGGAGTAGATATGGAGAAGAGGTACTACCGGTTTTTCTAAGACAGTTTATTTCTCTCCAGCACCACAACAAAGAAAACCCAAAGCACTATGGGGGCTTCAGTCACTGCCAAGGGAGTAAGCTACTTCCTGGGGGTAAATTAGGTATTTTGGAGAGATTCAACATCTCCTTGAAGCCTCTAGAGGCACATCATTTTAAAAACAACTCCCCAAAGGTTTAATTTATGTCACAGGGAACAGCTTAATTTCCTATAAAGGCTTGGGAGCATTCTTGCATCCTCTAAATTGTTGCGTTTAAGAGAAGTATATTGCAGGGTATTTTAAATGCTACAGTGAGAGGACTACCCTAGGAGTCAGGAGACATGGCCTCTAGCCTCAACTCTGCCATTAACTTGATATGTGATTTCGGGCAAATCTCTCCAATTCTATGGGCTTCAATTTCCCCATCCATAAATGAGAGAGTTTGACTATATGCTCTATAAGAACCTTTACAGTTGTAAATGCTATAATCCTATGAAAGACAAACTTTAAAAAACTATTTTACTATAAGTAGCTTTACAATTTACAAAGAATCCATAGGACAGCTAGGTGGGTCAATGGACAGAGAGCCAGACCTGGAGACAAAATTTCCTAGATTCAAATCTGACCTCAGACACTTCCTAGCTGTATGATCCTGGGCAAGTCACTTAAACACAATTGCCTCACCCTTACCTGGAGGCAGCTAATTGGTGAAGTAGATAGAGTGTTGTGCTTGGAGCTAGGAAGCCCTGAGTTCAAATACAGCCTCAGAGTTATGTGACCCTAGGTAAATCACTTAACCTTCATTTTCAAAAAACAAAAAACCTATATCATGTGGAAAAGTGTGTACTATCTTTTTTATTTAGGCTTAGATATTATATAACATCCTCTTTAAGCACTCTTTTTAAGAAAGGAGGAAAGAAATAAGTATTAATTAAGTTGCTATATATACCAGGCACCATGCTAGTCACTGGGGTTACAAAATACTGGTCAAATTTAAAACCTTGCAATAGCTCTTAAATGTGTCAAGATCTTAGATTTAGAAATGGAAGGCACCTTTCAGGTTATCTAGTCTCTTCCCCTCTTTTTACAGTTGAGGAAACTAAAGCCCAGATACCTTAAATGACTTACCCAAAGTGACCCAGGTATTGGAATTACAGACCTTCTGACTCCAAAAACATTACTCTTTCCTGTTAACCATATTACTTCCAAATCCTCTAGTCTGCCATTCTAAGTCTTCTACAATCTAGATCCAATTTACTTCTCTAGGTTTGTCTTCCTTTACTCCCTCTACACTTAGTCAGCCAAACTGGATTACTTTGTTTTCCATACTCATTTTTTTCTCTCTTTTCATGAAATTGTTTGTCCTGTTCTCTCTTATCTGGTATGCTCTAGGTGAACCCCAGAGTCCCAGTTCCTATTTCTACTAAAATGCTATGAAGGCTGTAGAGCTAGTCCAAACTAGTTTAAAAGCCAACTGCTAAAATCCTATGTTCTGACCAGTTGTTACCACTCCCCAGGTGCCCCAGACTTTGGCTCTTTTGTAAAACAATTTAACCCCTTGCTATTGCCCCTCCTCCTACCCCCCAACCCCCCCTCCCCACCACCACCAACCACCCCTGGGTCTTTTCATTTTCTCTATAGACTTTCAGTTATTATGCAAAACAACCTAAGGAACAGCTTCCTAAGATTTCCCTCCATGAGACTTCCTCAGTTAGAGTGCTGAATGCTGCTCCCTCAGCCCCTCAGAGACATTCCTGCACTCTGGTGCTGTGTGCTGCTCCAAGATCTCCATCTCCTCTCAATTAAAGGCCCTTTGTTATTATTACTTTGGTGAAGTACTCTTTATTTCAGGTTGACACTACCCAAGCTCCAAGGTTGTGTTCAAATCCTTAATGAAGCCTTCCTTAATCTTAATGACCCCTGCCTACTATAAACTGATCTCTCCTCTCTCTGAAATTCTAAAGCACTTTATCTATAGTACTCCTTTTGAGGGTGCCTATCATATTTCAAACTACAACTCTTTGTATACCTCTTGTTCTTCTTAGAAATTGCTGTAGGGCTGGCATCAAGACTGTTTCATTTTTGTTTGCTCTGCACACCTAACACATATTATTAACCATCTGAAAAAGTATTTCTAATTTGAATGAATGAATGGAAAAATAATGAACTTGGAATCAGGAAGAACTGAGTTCAGATCCTTACCTCTGATACTATCTTATTGTATGGCCATGGCAAATCACCTAATACTTCTGACCATAATTCCTCATCTGTAAAATGGTGTTAGTAATACAAAAAGTTCTTGCTTGAAAAATTTTTTGGAAGATATTGTATTTAAAGCATTTATAGTTATCATTATCAAGGCTGATACTTTTGTGCCTGCTTAAGTACAGTAAATAAAAACCAAGAAAAGATTCTGAGACAAAAATGTTAATATGCCTATGGGCAATCACTATTTAACAGAATTACAAGTGTTAGTTCTTTATACAAGGTGTCCTCTTCTTTTGGAAGAGGAGCAGATCCCTGCATATGAGCAATAAAACACTACTATTCCACAAAACAGGTCTATAAGAATCATCTTACTTTGGTTACTTTAGTTATTCCCTTTGATTTTTCTAAACAGACAAAACTTAAAGACCTTTCTGAGAGATGAGAGGGAGCCTCAGTGTGTTTCCAGACCATCACTAGTTTGTTTGGGGCCCCATTCATTTTATATTCACTCCCAGGTGAGAATCAGGTACATTGCCTCATGTCTGATTCTCTCCAACTTCATTTTAAAAGGTATTGGTCTCAGGTTCATCTTTGCTAGATGCAATTAATAGTGCATCATATTATACTGGACAAGAGGATTGGATTGTAGTCAGAGGACATAGTATTAAGTTCGAGATCACTTACCTACTACAAGTGTGACCTTGGGAGGTTAATTTGCCTTTGTGGAATGGTTTTCTCTTCTATAAGATAAGAATGTTAGTCTAATTGACCTCTCTGGTCCTGTTGAGCTTTAAATCCTATGGTCTCCCAAGAAAACCATGTAGCTATATCTATTTTTTGCTGATTATTCATCATTACAGATCACAAACAATACAATAAGCTTCAATAGTCAACTATTGTAGACATGGGCTTATAAAATAGGGACACAAGCTTTTAAAATAACTGTCAGTCCAAAGGTTCAAGGTTTCTAGTCCATACATATATTATGTTTTTTATACAAAAAAAAATTAGTTTTAGTGCTACTGGTATCCTTGACTATATTCTCACAAATCTGAGTGCCTCTATTCCAATGATTCTAGACCAGCAAAGCAAGTTCTCACTTCTCGTAGGAATTCATTTTCATCTTTCCTAAATCAATAAGATGTAGTCAAGCATGTACTTTTTTAATTTTTCAGAGAAATCAAAATTTATTCTTATAAAGGTTAAACATATACTCCCACAACAGCCATTTTTATGGTCAAAAGCAAAAAAAAACATTATTTTAATTAGTCATTTTCTTGGGTATATTTGTGAAAGTCAGTGATATTGTTTTCTTCCTCCTTAGAAAGCATTATACTACTTCTTGAAGGCAGCCAAGGCAGGAAGTGCAAATGCCATGGCATTTCTGGGAAAGGTACATATTTTTTCTTGATTAATACTTCAAATTGTATTGTGACACATTAAGGGTGAACTATAGTCCCTAAAAGAAAATAGTATTACAGAAGTAAATTACCAACTATGGTACAGCCAGGGTTTTATAGGAACAACTGGACGTGAGGATCTAAAATGTAAAGCACATTAGTTCCACATTATGGAAGACCATCATTAGCTACACTTATTAAGAAAACTCTAGCATTTGTAAAGCAGTATGTGACCCACTAGGTGAGAAAAGAATTGCACAGGTCATCTGCTAAAGCTGTCCTCTACTCAGGAGATGATGAATTCTAGCTTAAAAGAAATATATATAATATATATTATACATAATATATATTATATATAAATCTTCATAAGCAAGTTAGATTTCCCCTCAAAGTCTAGCTGTTCCTCTAATGCTACTTCTCTTTATGTTTCCTGTCAATCCATGGCTTTCCTTCTGCTCCCTTGAATCTGAATCCAAATGAGGGCTCATCTAAGTCAAGGGGTCCTAATTTGACCTTCCCAAAGATAGATTTGTTGTTACTCTTTTGGAGTTATATAGCTGTCTCTTCTCTTCTCTTTCTTTCTCCATCTTTTCTTTCTCCAAACTTTTCAAATTTCACTCTTGTGCCTGACAACCTCTCCACCATCTGGTGACTAATCCTTTAAACTTTCTGTGCCAATTTTCATTGGATACAATGAAAATATGCATGTTTTCTTCAAAAATTCAGTGTTGATGAACTCAGAGACCAGGGTTTTGAGGGACTTTAATGTGCACTTTGACATTTGGGTATGAGAAAGAGAAGAAGACTGTATTGACATCTTGAGAAATTGAAAGAACCAGGTTTCAATTAGCAAAAGAAGATGGAAAAACTGTAAAGTGAAAAAGAAGTCCATGATAAAAGGGAACTTGTCGACGAAGTGAGGGCTTCAATGAAATGGGAAAACAGAAAATGATATGGATTTGTGGAGGTTCCCAGAGGTCAGGCTTCTCATGGTTCTAAGTCACAAATGTTAGAGGAAGAAATATGGAGGAATTAGGTACTGTTCTGGGCACCATTCTTAGGAAGAATATTGATAAATTGGAGAGGATCCAGAAGAGGGGCAGTCAAGATGTTGAGGGGACTGCAAAATAAGGTCATTTGAAGAAACTGGGGTATTTAGCTATAAAAAGATAAGACTTAGGAAGGTCATAGTCACAGTGTGTCTTCAAGGTTTTGAAGAGTTGTCATGCAGAATGAATTAGTTTCCTTCTGTTTGATCTCAGAGGGCAGATCTAGAATCAAAAGAGCAAAGCTGTAGAAAGGCAGATTTAAACTTGATATGTGAAAAGAAAACTTCCTTAAAAATTAGTGGCATCCAAAAGAAAATTGGCTGATTTAAGAGGTTTCCCTCTACTAGAAATCTTTAAGTAGAGGATGGATAGTCATTTGTTGGAAATCCTGAGCCAAGGATTCTTGTTCAGATATATCTAGTTGGTGTAGTGGATAAGAGTGCTAGACCGAGAGTCTAGAAAACCTCAGTTCAAATCCCATCCAAGATGCTTATGAATTCTCTGACCCTTGAGAAGTCACTTAAGTTCTGTTTGCCTCAGTTTCCTCATCTGTAATATGGGGATAATAGTAACACCTATATCAACAATTATTATGGGAATACAATGAGATTTTTGTAAAGAGTTTTGCAAACCTTAAAGTACTATATAAAAGCTATGTTATTATAGCTACTATAAAATACAGATTGAATTAGAAAATCTTTAAGATTCCTCCCACATATGAAATGGTGTAATTCTGTAAGAAATGTATAAATGTGCCAAGATCAAAAGGGGAAGCATTTATCTAATTCATTCTTCTGCCATCAGGAAAGATCACTCTTGAGTTACCCCTACAGATTCAGAATTGTTCTCCTCTTTTATCCTTATTTGTTCTTCTCCATTTTTCCTAGATGTATTTAGAAGGCAATCCTGCAGCTCCACAAAATAATGTCACTGCCTTTAAATACTTTTCTATGGCTGCTAATAAGGTATGTAACTCAATATATCACCATGAAAATGTAAAATGTTTAATTTTACTAAATGATGAATATAATAAAGGTGAGTCAAAACCCCAGATAATTTATTGACAATGGATGAATTTTGTGATCCAGGCAATAAGATAGTACTGACAGTATTAATGTCAGGAAAAGCTATTCCAATTCTTCTAATAATTATAGCCTATAACCCTCTAAGACATTACTTATAAACTTACAACTATATTGTGCAACAGTTGCCTATCTACTTTGGAAAAAGGAGCTTACTTATCAGGAGTTTCCTCCACAGATGGAATGGCAGGTTTAGAGCAAAAAACATTTTCTTAATGTTTGGAGGCCTAGAAATACTTTCCTTTTAACATTTCTAGGAGGTGGATAGTACAACTATTCTTATTTCCACTTTAGATGAGGAAAACAGAGGAGGAAACAGAGTCCATTTTGTGGCACAGTGAATAGAGCACTGAATTTGGAGACAGGAAGACCAGAATTTAGATCTAATCTGAGATATTTGCTATAGTTTATGACTCTGGGCAACTCACTCAGTCTCTGTCTCAGTTTTCTAACTATAAAAGGAGAATAAAAATAGTACCTCCTCCCAGAGTTGCTGTAAGGATCAAATGAGATAATATTTGTAAAATGCTTAGCATGGTGTTTGTCATATATAGTAGGGGTTGTGCTTATTCCCTTCCCCCTTCAAGTACTACAGTATTAAAGTTTAGAGGGAAATGCTTAGCAAATTTTAGTATTATGTAAAAGTGAATTATTATAAAGGATGAGAAAAGGAAGAACCTTTGCTTTATTGCTAATAAAAGTAGATGATAAAAGTCCAAAGTGCACCTTCAATCATAATATTGAAAGCTGGAAGGAAACTTGAAAATAATAAAGCCCAACCTTTCATTTTATGGATAAGGAAAATAAATTTCAGAGAGGGCAAAATATTTGTCCAAGTTCACAGATGTGAGTAGACTTTAGTGAGTAGATTTTAAGATTTAAACCTAGGTCATTGGACTCTAATTTCTGTGTTTTTCCATTATATCCTCTTCAAAACCAATCAGAAGGGCAAAAAATCTGACCTTTTCTATTGACCAGGGCAGCAGACTAATCTTCTGTCTCAGAATAGTAAAGAAATGGAAAGCAGAGGGTGGAGTTCTAACCACACAGACCATGTAACTGCACTAAGCAGGATAGAAAGCCATTTCTTGATGAATTACAGAAAAGACAAGGAAGAAATATATTCATCTTTCCAAACTAGTCTTCCCTAGAAGGCTCCCTAGGGCTAGTTCTGATATGACTGAAAACCAAGGAAACGTGGACATGGGTCCATTTATCTGTTGGAGATCTCATTTACAGCTTTCTGCAAGCAGAAGGAAAAGCCCAGTTAAGTAGAGATAATGACATTAGTAGACATATTGGAATCACAAAAAGAGATAATAAAATTGTCTTAGATATGCTAACTTTTTTTTTAATTGAAAGCAGGTGAATACAGATATATTAGATTGGTTACCTCAAACCCCTTTGAAACATAAATACCACATTACTAACATCCATAATCTTAAAGTTGTTGCTGTTGAGTTGTTCTCAGTTGTGTCCAACTCTTAATGATCCCATTGGGGTTTCCTTAGCAAAGAGAGTGGAGGGCTTTGCCAGCTCAGGTCTTATCCAGCTCAATTGAGAGATGAGGAAACTGAAGCAAAAAAGGGTTAAGTGACTTGCTCAGGGTCACAGAGTGTCTGAGGACAGTTTTGAACTCAGGAAGATGAATCTTCCTAATTCTATACCCCAAATTCTATCTACTGCTTCACTTAGCTGCCCACAATCCTAAAATTAGTTGTGTTAACAGTTATGTTAAATCTTTTACTTCCTGATAGAATAAAATATTTTGCTCCCTAAGAAGTCTCATCTGTACTACTGACTATAACCTCAAGTGGGAGCAATAGTATGACTTTTTAAAAAAATTCTTATTTTTATATAGCTTACTCATAGTTGCTCATACTGTGGCACAAATGACTTGGATAGACTATCTAAAACTTTCTTCTATGTAGCACAGTGGATAGAGTTCTGGACTTAAAACTCAAAAAACACATAGGTCCAAATTCTAATTTAAAACTTACTAGCTACATGACCCTGGGAAATTCACTTAACTCCTTCTGGCCTCATTTTCTTCATGAGGGTGGCTGGCCTTGATGACTTCTAATATCCCTTTAGTTCTACAATTATAAGCCTGAGATCCTGTTGACTTCAGTGCTTCAAGGATGCATGAATCTCTCTCTATGGGAGTACTTTCTTTCTCAATACAGGTTGTAATTTTCCATACGCAGGTGGATAATTTAGCAAGGTGGGCAACAAAAGCATAGCCTTGTGGTCAGCCAGAACTTAGGTATCTCAGTGGATAGAATGCTGGTCCTAAAATCAGAAGGACCTGTGTTCAAATCCAGCCTCTGATATTAATTAGCTGTGTGACCCAGGCTGAGTTACTTAACTGCTTTCCAGCTCAGTTTCTCCCACTATCAAATAGATATTATTAGCAGTTATATCACAGGGTGATGGTGAGAATCAAATGGAATAATGTTGGTAAAGCACTTAACACAGTGCTTGGCATCTGGTAAGTGCAGAGTAAATGCTTGCTCCCTTCCTCTCCCACACTTGCCCCTCAGTCTATATTTTAAATCTTTACAACTGACTGGCCTCAAGAGCTCAAACTACTCTGGGTAACCTCTCTGTCATGATGAGTCATAGGATGACTTTAATGGAGCTCCTCCTTTTTAATTTATAAACATTTCTTTCTTAGCATATTTATTTATAAATCAAATTACAGTGAAAAAAGAGAGTCTAAGAAAGGAGCTGGAAAGAATAGGGAGGAGAGCTGTAAAGATCTGGGAAGCAATGCAGTTTTATCCACTCCAAATAATTTTAGAATTGTGGTTATATAAACTAATCTCAAGCCCAAATTATTCTATGAAATATAGGACCAATAGTTAATTATCTTAGACTTCACATAATCTAAACTACCCACCTTCACCCAAATGAAATATTAAGCTATTCTTCAAGTCTATTATCTTCATGACATGTAGGGTAGGTATGACCAAGGATTCATTCATTAACCTGATGCGTTAATAGAGTTGGAGATTTACTAGGAAAATAAAAAGCTTTCTTTTCCACTTTGTATTTGAGCTGCCATATTCTTCTTTTACTCTTAGCACCTTGAATTTATATTTCAAATATGTCCATGCACCATGCAAATCTATGTAGATCACATTTATTTCTGTTTCTAAGGAGCACATAACTTTGAGTACTTTGGCTAAGAGTTTGATACAGCTAAGAGCATATTAATTTTTTTAATTACCCCTGAGGTCTTCTAGTCTATCCACAATTCTCTGCATAAATCAAGGACATATTCGCCCACTTCCTACTTCTCATTCAAAATTATGTCTCTACTCCACAAACTTTCTATCCACATCCTTCCATTTCTTCAAAGTCCAGATCACATCATCCATTGCATGACACTTTCCCAAACAACTGCTTTTGACAGTCATTTTTCCATCTTAGAATTCATATATGTAGAGTTTATTTGCCAATTTAAAATATTCTACCTTAATGCATCACATTATTTTACTAAATCTATACATAGATGTGTGTTCACATCTTAGTTTTCCCACCACCCCCTACCCAAACTATATTTTAAACTTCATTAGAGTAAAGATTATATCTTATTTTTCTTTTTATTCCCCACAGTTCCTAGGCTAATAGAAAGAATTCAATGAGCACAGTTTGAATTAATAAGCTATTCCTTGGGTGCAAGTTAATTAAAAGAGGGAATGTCTTTGACTCTTGGATGCCCTAAATGTAACCTTTAGCATAGTGAAACAATTTGAATTATAAAAATGGAGAAGCTGTGAGGTAACATGACCTAGTGGAAAAGATGGAAGACTTACAGTCACCAAGCTCTGAGTTTATATCCTGTCTCTAAGGGAATTATGGGGACTGAGTGAACTACATACAGCTCTGACCCAAGTACTACCAGTGTGAACAATCACAAGTCACTTAATTTCCTGGAGTGCAGTTTCTTATGATGTAAAATGGGGAATTACTATTTTATTACTTTTATGTCAAAGGATAATTATGAAGATCAAATTGAGAATAATGTATATAAAGTGATGAATAATATCAGCTATTGTATTAATCAAGACTTTTGAGGATTAAAACGGTTGACATCCCTCAAAAAGTCCAAAATATGGCCAGGATTAAGTTTACTAGAAGAAAGTAGCTACTCCCATCAAAATGATACTTTTAGGTGATCAAAGGTGCCTGGGTTTGTCCCAACTAACTCCCATTCATTTTATCACTCTCAGGCTAAACTAGGATAATATGCTTTGGGAAGAGAAAGAAAATTACATTCCCTGATTTTTATAAGTATAAATGGAATATCATTTTAACTCTTAGAACAAGCATTTAAGGAATTAAAGTAGACAATGAAGAAGCTAAACTATCACTCTTTGTGGATGATATGATGGTATACTTAGAGAATCCTATTTGAAATAATGAGTAACTTTAGCAAAGATGCAGGATATGGAATAAATCCATATAACTCATTAGCATTTCAGTATTTACCAAAAAAAGTTCAGCAGCAAGAGAGAGAGAAATTCCATTTAAAATTACCCTAAACAACATAAAATACCTGGAAGTCTACTTGCCAAGACAAACACAGGAATTATGTGAACACAATTACAGAATACTTTTCACACAAATCAAATTAGATCTAAACAAATGGAAAAATATTAATTGTTCATAGATGGGCTGAGGTATTATAATAAAAATTCTACCCAAACTAATTTACTTTTTCAGTGCCATATCAATCAAACCACCAAAAATATTTCATAGACAGAAAAAATAATAACATTTATCTATAAGAACAAAAGATCAAGAATTTCAAGGGAATTAATGAATAAATATGAAGGAAAGTGGCCTACTAGAACCAGATGTTAAACTGTTCAATAAAAGCAATAATCATCAAAGCAGTCTGATACTAGCTAAGAAATAGAATAGTACATTAATGGAATAGATCAGATGCACAATATACAGGAGTAATTTACCATAGCAATCTAGTGTTTGAAAAAACTCAAAGATCCCAGTTTTGGAGATAAAAACTCATTATTTGACAAAAACTGCTAGGGAAACTGAAGAGTATGGCGGAAACTTAGGTACAGACCAATACATCATACCCCATAACAAGAAAAGGTCAAAATGAATATATGATTTCTACATAAAGGATGATACTCTAAGCATATTTGAGGAACATAGAATAGTCTACCTGTCAGATCTATGGAGAAGAATTTATGGCCACACAAGTGATAGAAAACATTGTGAGCTGTAAAATTTTTTAAATTGAATATATTAAATTTAAAAGGTATTTGTACAAACAAAATCAATTTAACCAAGATGAGAATTTAAACAACAGAAAAAAATTTGTGTCAAATTTATTTGATAAAGGCCTTATTTCACAAATATCGAGGAAACTAAGTGAAATTTACAAGAATACAAGTCATTCCCCAATTGACAAATGGTCAAAGGATATGAACAAGCAGTTTTCAGATGAATTCATGAAAGATATCAATAAGCATATGAAAAAAATTTTCTAAATCACTCTTGATTTCAGGAATGCAAATTAGAACAACTCTGAAGTACCACCTCACACCTATCATATTGGCTAACGTGACAGTAAAGGAAAATTAAAAATGTTGGAGATGTGACAAAATTGGGACACATTAATATGTGTGAACTGATCCAACTATTCTGGAGGACAAGTTGGAACCATGCCCAAAGATCTAAAAACTGTGAATACTCTTTGATCACCTAAATACCACTATTTGGTTTTAAAAATAGAGGAGGAAAGACATACTTTTACAAAATATTTTACAAAAATATTTATAGCTTCCCTTTATATATTGTGGCAAGAAAAAATGGAAATTGATAAGATAACCATCAATTGGGGAGTGACTGAACAAATTGTGGTATATGATGGTAATAGAACACTATTGTGCTTTAGGAAATGATGTGTAGGATCATATCAGAAAAAGCTTGAAAGACCTACATGAACTGATGCAAAGTGAAATAAGCAGAAGCAGTAAGACATCATAGTAATAGCAATATTGTACAATGAACAACTTGTGAAAGACTTAGCTACTCTCAGTAATACAATGATACAAGAAAACTCTTAAGATCTTACAACAAAGAATACTATCCACCTCCAGAGAAAGAACTGTTAGAATTAGAATGCAGATCCAAGCATATTGTTTTTTACTTTGTGTTTTTATTTTTTAATCTTGGTTACATATTAGTCTTCTCTTACAACAATGATCAACATGGAAGTAAGTTTTCCATGATGATACATGTATAACCCAGATCAAATTGCTTACCATCTCCAGGAGGGAAACAGAGGAAAAGAAAGGAGGAGAGACTATTTGGATCCTATATGTTTGGAAAATATATACAGAAAATTGTTATTGTATGTAATTGGGAAGCATATATAAGATTTTGTGCAAACAAAACATATATGTACATATATATGTATTTCCCATGTTAACAGAAGAGGAAACAGAATAGAGTATAACCCCATCTCAGAAAAAAAATTTGAACAAGTCATCAATTAATTTCCTAAGAAAAAAATTCCCAGGGCCAGATGAATTCACAAGTGAATTCTACAAAACACTTAAAGAACTATTAATTCTGATATTTATATAAATTATTTGGAAAAATAACTGAGAAGGATTCTATCAAATTCTTTTTATGACACAAATATAGTGCTGATACCTAAACTAGGAAGAGAAAAGGCAGAGGAAACAAACTCTAGACCAATTTCCCTAGTGAATATAAATGAAAAGATTTAAATAAAATATTAGCAAGGATATTATAGCAATAGATCACAATGATCATACACTATGTCCAGGCAAGTTTTATACCAGGAATGCATATATGGTTCAATGTTAAGAAAGTTATCAGCATAATTGAATATATCAAAAACAAAAACAGAAACCATGATTCTCTCAATAGATGCAGGAAAAGCTTTTGACAGAATACAACACCCATTCCTATTAAAAACACTAGAGAACATTGGAATAATGGAGCATCCCTGAAAATGATTAAAAGTATCTATCTAAAATCATCCAGAATTATTTAAAAAGGAATAAACTAGAAGCCTTCCAAATAATATCAGCAGTGAAGAAAAGATGCCCATTATCACTGCTGCTGTTGAATAATGTACTAAAAATGCCAGCTATAGCAATAGAAGAATAAGAAATTGAAGGAGTAGGTAACAAGGAAATAAAGCTATTACTCTTTCCTGATGATATGATTATATACTTAGAGAATCCTAGATAATCAACCAAAATAATTAAAATTATTAACAACTTTAGCAAAATTGCAGGATATAAAATGAACTCAAATACATCATTAATATTTCTCTATACTACCAGTAAAGACCAACAGCAAGAGATAGAGAAATTTCATTAAAAAGAACTGTAGACAATAAAATACCTGAGAATCTATCTGCCAAGACAAATCTAGGAATTATACTATCACAACTACAAAACACTATTCACACAAAGATCTAAACAATTAGAAAAAACATCCATAGCTCATTGGTGGGTTGAGTCAATATAATAAAAATGACAATTATGCCTAAATTAATTGACGTATTCAAAGTCATACTAATCAAACTACCCAAAATTATTTCATGGAGCTAGAAAAAATAATAATAAAATTCATTTGGAAGAGCAGGAGGCAAAAAATGTCAAGAGAATTAATAGGGGGAAAATATGAAGGAAAATGCCTTAGCTGTACCACATCTCAAACTATATTATGCAGTAACCATCAAAACAACTCTGGTACTAAGAAATAGAATAGTGGATCAATGGGATAGATTAAACACTCAACATGTAGTAGTAAATAACCATGGTAACCTAGAGTTTGACATACCCAAAAAATCAAGCTTTTGGAAGAACTCACTTAAGCAACAAAAACTGCTGAGAGAACTAGAAAATAGTATGGCAGAAACTAGGCAGAGACCAGCACCTTATGACATATACAAAAGTAAAATCAAAATGGATAAGTGATTTAGAAATAAAGGATGATACCATAAATAATTTAGAGGAATATGGAATGATTTACCTGTTGGATGTATGGATAGAAGAATTTATGTCCAAGCAAGACACAAAGAACACTACAAAATGTAAAATAGGTAACTGATTGCATTAAATTAAAAGGGTATCACACAAACAAAACCAATGTGACCAAGATTAGAGGAGAAACAAAAAAGTAGGGAAAATGTTAAAAGCAACTGTTTTTGATAAAGACCTCATTTCTCAAATAGATAATTAAGTCAAATTTATAAGAACACAGAGCATTCTCCAATTGATAAATGATCAAAAGTTATAAACAGGCAATTGAAGAAATTAAAACTATCTTTAGTCATATGAAAAATTCTCTAAATCACTTTTCATTAGATAAGTGGAAATTAAAACAAATCTGAAATACCACCTCATACCTATGAGGCTGACTAATATGACAAAAAAGAAAAATCATAAATTTTGGAAGGGATGTGGAAAAACTTGGACACTAATACACTGTTGTTAGAGCTCTGAGCTGATACAACCATTCTGGAGAGCAATTTGGAGCTATGCCAAAAAAGTCATCAAATTGTACATGCCCTTTGATCCAACAATACCACTATTAGATCTGTATTCCCAAAAGTTCAAAGATAGAAAGAAACAATCTTGATAAAAATATATATATAGCAGTTCTTTTTGTGGTGGTAAAGAGCTGGAAACTGAAAAGCTCTCCACCACTTGGGTAATGGCTGAACAAATAGTGGTATATGAATATAATGGAATAATATAGAGCCATAGGAAATAATGAACAAGACAATCACAAAAATATTTGGAAAGATATATATGAAATGATGCAAAGGGAAGTGAACAGAACAAGCAGAATGTTATACACAGTAACAGCAATAATTCATGATAATCAACTGTAAATGACTTAACTGTTATCAGCAATGCAATGAGGCAAGAAAATTCTAAGGAACTAAAGATGAAAATGGCTATCCACTGCCACACAAGGAACTGATGGAGTCTGAATGCAGATTGAAGCACACCATTCTTCATTTTATTTCCTCCATGAATTTTCCTCTAGTGTAAACAATATGTGTCATTCACATCATGATGAACATTTTAAAATGTATTATATAATAATGTGTATCCAAAATCATATTACTTTCTGTCTTGGGAAGATGGAAGTGTTGGTAGAGAGAAAATATCAGAAAATGTTTTTTTTTTAATTTTATCAATGTGTAAGTTTTTTTAATTCGCTATTTATAAACTTAACATTGGTGGTTTTAGTATCATCAGGTTTAACTCTGCAGAACTAGGCATTTCAGAGATCCTGGAGATTTATCTTAAAGATGTGTGATATGAATTTAATAGATTGATCTGGGGAAATATGTAGTTATTTACATGAAAGTTCTAATAAGGAAATAAAATACCAACTTTTGCTCACCTGTAGTGGTAAGACAACAGGGTGTGAATATTTAAATCCATAAGTAAAGATACAACCTAACCTGACCCTTTCCCACCTTTGCAATTTTCTTATAACTTACTCTCCTCCACATACTCTGTTTGGTGACTTGCTTTTCCTTACACACAACACTCCATCTTCCAACTCCAGGTATGTTTTCATTCACCATCTGGCACAAAGGATAGAGCACTGGACCTGAAATTAGGGACATCTGAGTTAAGAACTTATTATTGGCACAAGCTATGTGAACCCTGAGCAAGTCACTTAATTCTGTTTGCCTCGGTTTTCCCATCTATACAATGAAGTAGAAAATGAAATGTCTATCAATTCTGAAATAAACAAAATTCACATCTTTAATTGAGATCAGGAGGGTCTCCTGCCAGGACATTACACTATGCAAGTACATGAGTGTCCAAAAAGGAAACTTACAGCAAGGGCTTTATACAATCAGGAGGAGGGGAGATAAAATCCAGGAATCACAAGTCATTTATTACAAGGTAATTTCACTTTCTTTTTTTTAATTTAAAAATATTTTATTTTCCTAATTTCATATAATAACAAATGTTTAATATCTGTTTTCTGAACTTATAAGATCCAAATTGTCTCCCTAGCTGCTCTTCCTCTCCTAGAGATGGTTAAAGCAATTTGATCTGGGTTATAGATATATTACCATGTAAAACATACTTCCATGTTGGTCATCATTGTAAGAGAACACTCATATAAAACCAAAATCATAAAATAAAAACATAAAATAAACTGAAGTGGAAAATAGTATGCATTGATCTGCATTCCAACTTCAATCGTTTTTTTTTCCCTCTGGAGTGGATAAAATTCTTTATCAGAAGTTCTTCAGAATTGTCTTGGATCATCGCATATTGCTGAGAATAGCTAAATCTTTCACAGTTGATCAACATACTATATTGCTATAACTATGTACAAGATTCTAGTTCTGCTTGTTTCAGTCAGCTTCAGTTCATGTACAATACTGCTGTAACCATGTACAATGTTCTCTTGGTTCTGCTCATTTCACTCTGTATCAGTTCATATAGATCTTTCTGTTTTTCTTAAATCATCCTTTTCATTATTTCTTATAACCCAATAGTTTTCCATCTCCATCATATACAATTTTTTCAGCAGTTCCACAAATGATCTACATCCTTTCAGTTTCAAATTCTTTGGAAAAGAATTGTTTGAAATGTTTTTGTACACGTAGGTCCTTCTTTCCACACACACCCCTTTTTTTTTTAACTCTTTAGGATATAGACCTAGTAGTGGCAGGTAATAGCACTTTCCTGGAAGAAATACAGGATTGGTTTAAGCCACCTCTAGGCAACAGAACAGTCCACTAACTTGGCCCAAGGGAGCAAGATGGTCACTTGTAGGGTAAACAAAATAGCAGCCTTGAAATTATCTCTATCCCAAAACAGGGATAATTGGAAATTGCTGAGTTATACAGGAGTCTTTTGCAGAGCATTTAGAAAAAGTAGAGATTCCCCAAAAGTTTATATTGGCTTTAGGGAAGTAATGAGAAGCTGCTAGTTCAAATAGGGTAGGGGCCCATTGTTTTCCAGTGGGTAACATGACATGGCAAATCACTCCACTTTCTTTGCCAGGTGATTCAAATAAGATTCATGAAGAGTCTGAGGTGACTGAAATGACTCAACAACAACTTCTCTCATGACTGGAATCCTCTCCCTTTCCAAAGTCTTTCTTCAGGTCCTAACTAAAACCCTACCTTCTACAAGAAGTCTTTCACAATCCCCCTTAACATTAGTACCTAGGATTAGCTCCAATTTGTCCTGTTTATATCATGTTTATATATAGTTATTTACATGTTGTTCCCCATTCGACTGTGAAAAGCAGGAACTGTTTATCCTTCCTTTGTGTCCTTAGGATTTAGCACATATATCTAGCTCATAGGACACACTTAATAAATGTTGACTTGACTGGACAACATGGCATAGTGGATAAAGAGCAAGTCTCAGAGCCAGGGAGACCTAGATCAAGTCCCACCACCCCTCATGCATATTGTCTGTGTGACTATATAAAAGTCACTTAAACTTATTTGCCCCTAGAAAAAAGCTCTCTAAGACTCTAAGTTGTATAATATATTGACCTTCATTGATAAGAATTTCTTAATGGAAGTTTCTTATACAGATGAAATTGAAGGTCCAGAACCTCCCAAAATATATTGGCAAACCTTATTTAAGAAATTAAAATCCACTTGCTTTCCCTTAATCCTTTTGGTCAGAGATACTAACAAATACAGCAATGGAGAAATCTGAGTTTCACCTCCCCTGATGAAAGAACAAGATGTGTTGAAAACATTGACTGAGTGACCCATTGTTCCCAGCCTTGCTTGCCAGAGTTGTGGGAGGCTCTGTTGGGGAAGACAAAACCAAATCTGCAGCTTTTTGCATTACTATTCTTTGTTAGTAGGTACCCCCACCTGTGATGTTTGTACTTTAACTGCAAATTGTCATCCACTTGCTGCCTTGGGGAGGAAATAAGATGCAAGAATCCATCTTCCTTTGCTGATGTGCAACTATCTGAGTTGTCTTTATCTTATGAAAATTACTCCTAAAAACTGGACCACCTTGAAGAGATTTGCTGATATCCAGTGATCAAAGTACAATTACCTTGACATTCTTATGATAAAGTCCTTTTAATTCTCTTTGTCCGGAGTTTTGCCTCCTAAATCAGGGTAAAAGCCCACACAAAGAATTTCCCTTTAGTGAGATAATATATGTAAACCACTTTGCAAACCTTAAAATTTTATGTAAATTTCAAATAGCATTATCATAAATAGCATCATCAAGATATGAAAGAACCAAAAATAGGAAGAAAAAAAGTGAGTCTGATCCATGTACTTAGTAATACAACTATTGCTTGGATTTTAATTCTTTGTAATTGCTCTATGCTAATTCCCTGTAATAAAATTCTCACAATAATTTGCTGAAGTTATTAAAAATTATGTCCATTTTACATTGTTTTAGGGCAATGCAATTGGACTCCATGGGCTTGGTCTTATTTATTTTCATGGAAAAGGGGTTCCTGTGGTAAGTAGAACTGTTGCACTAACCTCTCACAATTGCAGAAAGAGAATCAAGTTCATGATAATTCAATTACATGTAAATCCAAAGTCATTAGTAGCTGAGTTTACCATATTTAGCAAGAGAATAAAAATTAGTAAAATATTTTCTGTAAAGGTAAGACAGGAGCTATAATTTACAAGGATTATGACTATGATCCTAGCTTGTCAATTGTCACTCTGCTGAATATTAGTCAACAAAAACTATTGCCCTGTGTAAGATCCTTGGGAGCATGAAACTCTTCTTGTTTTTCTTTGTATTTTCTTTGCCTCTCCAGAACCTTGCACAATGTTATGAATATCAAAGTGACACTTCATAAATACTTTTTGAATTGTGTCGTATTGTATTGTATTGTATTGTCTTGAATAGAGAGATAGGTCCTAACACATATTAGGAACTTACTAAATGCTACTTTACTGATATATTGAAAATAGCCATATCATTATGGCACATGGAGAGCAAGATTAGGAAAGCTTGTGGTGTTTTTGACACTATTTTTTTAGAAAAACTTAGTATGTTTTTCTCAGCCCTTCAAGAAATGTAGACGATAATAGTTACCATGGTGTTATACACATACCTTTGAGTAACGGAGTGTAATTATCTTTCAGAATTACGCTGAAGCTCTTAAATTTTTTCAGAAAGCTGCAGAGAAAGGATGGCCAAATGCACAGTTTCAGTTAGGATTCATGTATTACTGTAAGTGCTATAAATACTGCTGCTTTGTTCAGAATAATAAATACATTATTCATTTCTTCCCTTGGGAAAAAGAAATAAAGGGTTGGTAAATGGGAGGCTTTCCCTTAACTGATCTGAACACAATTGGATGGTCTAGATCACTCAGTGGTGAAAGATTACTCATTCCTAATCTTTTAAAAATGAATAGCCTCAAAGCAAAACAAAACAAAACAAAATGTAAGTAAAGAGCCTCATTTTCCCTCTTTGAGCTTCCAAAGTTGCTAGTAATTGACCTTCCTAAGGGAAACTGGGAAAATTTAGATCTTGAACATTAAGGGCCAGAATAATGCTGATTTGACTTCCAGTTACATTATCTGTTGCTTGGTAGCTAGGACATCAGTTTGCTCTTCATAGATTTTGCAGTTGATCAGCTTAGGGGAAAAGAAAGCACCACAAAAAAAAAAAAAACCTAGCAGTCACTCTTCTCTAGATAAGGTTCACTCCTTGTCTGGGTCCTACTATCATGTCTTCCTCTAAGCAGAGTAGGACCTCACCTATGGAAACCAATGGCTTTTAGACTCTCCCTCCAACTCTCCTATCATCAGGGGAAAAAACCAAACTCATTCCTCTAAATCTGGAGTCAGAGGACTCCTTCCTTTGTGATAACTACTCCTTGCTTCTGATTTGCTCTAAACACAGTTCCAGATCAGGCTTCTCTTCTTCCCAAAGAAAAAGTGAAGATTGACAACAAGCAGGATACAATAAGGCTTCAAACACATCAGAGAAAGTCTTCCTTTATTTCCTTTCCCTCCTTAACATATTAACCCAGGTCTGGGCAGCCCAGGGTACACTTAGGAAGACTGCTCTTTAATCTGGAGGGATTCCAAATGGTCTGACCTATATTAGTGATAACTCCATTCTGGAGAAATCCTCCCAGACTGATTTTCCGGGGAGGATGCTATCAACAAGGTAGAAGTCACTATCTCCTATGATTTGGGTCATTAAGCTTGACCTTTAAAACCTTTTGGGCCATTTCAGCACCATCTTCTAGTTTTCTCTCCAGTCTACTAAAACGTCCATGGATAAGGCTGTTTTGACTTGGACTTCCTTCTCCTTCTTCCTGACTGCACAGGGTTGGTAGATATGAGGCTCTTATCCCCTAATTGACCACACAAATGGTCAGTCCAGACAATGCAACTGTATAGTCAAGACTAGACTAGAATTAGAAAGTTTGGAGGGGTTTGGGAAAAAGTAGTTGGAAAGTATAAATTGCCTTTTGTTTAGATATATTTATTTCATGATGAACCTCCCAGCCACCCTTTCTGGAGGCAGCTGATAATGCAGTGGATAGATTCCTGGTCTGGAGAATATAAATTCAGCCTCAAACATTTACTAGCTATTTTACCTTGGGAAAGTTACTTAATTTCTCCTCAACTGTAATACAGGGGTCATAATAGCACCTACCTAAAAGGATTGCTGTGATTTTCAAATGAGATAGTATTTGTAAAAGCATTTAGCACAGTACCAGACACAAAAAAAGAAGCTTAATAAATGCTTATTCTCTTCCCTCCTCCTCTGGCCAACACAGAGCCCATAACATGGTTCCAAACATAGAAGCCAGAAGTGTTCTTAAATCTTTTTAAAAATAACTGTAGTAAAAATCATTGCCAATTAACTCTCTTAGAAAAAGAATGTTTTTGGTTTGGGTTGTTTTTTTTTTTTAATAAAAGTCTTCTGTGGTTCTTCTTCAATTCTATGAACATCTGTAGGACACAGTTTTCCAGTTTCCTACTGGGAATCAAAAGCAAGTCTCATTTTAAAAATAGGGAGAGGATTTGGGGAACCAATTTTGTTTTGATGGGATTCTTTTAGTGCTAAAACCATAGCCATCACCATAGTCTTTTATATTCATAGTCTGTAATTGAAGAGAGAAAAGGGTGGAGCTCAAATCAATTTTAATTTTCAGCTGGCTCTGGAGTGTGGAAGGATTATAAACTTGCCTTCAAATATTTTTACTTGGCATCTCAAAGTGGACAGCCTCTTGCCATTTATTATTTGGCTGAAATGTATGCTACAGGAACTGGAGTGCTGAGATCATGCAGAACCGCAGTTGAGGTAAATAATGAGCTTTTTAAAGTACTAGTCATTTATCATAGCTTGGAGATGATATCTTTCCTGAGCTATGGACACTTTCAGTTTTATAGCTATTGTCTCCTTTGCTCTTCTTTTACAATGTGGATGCTGGTGTTTGCCCAAAGGAGAGAACGCTGATGGAATTTAGATAGAGAATGGGAGGGTGAGAGACCAATCCCATTCTTCATATCTGGAACTAAGTTTTTCATTGAGTTTTCAACCTTCCATTGATTCCTTCTGGTGATCATCAAGTTTAGAGCTTTCCATTTGAATTCATCTAAGGAACTTCTAGACAGCCTTTAATTATCACTGGGAACTTCCATTTGAGAGGGGAGTTGATGCTTGAAGGAGTATGAAGCAGGGTGTGCACACACACACACATACATACCAGCACACAGAGTGGAGCCTTTCCTTTCCTTCCCGGAGTCCAAGAGTTCTTAAGTATTTGATTATTTGGATGACAATTTAGAGACTAATTTCTTTCAGCCAATGCCAGGGGTGTATTGTCAAAAGTCTACTCAGTATTTCATTTTCCTTCATTGATTTATCAAGTACTTCCTCTGTACCACTATAAATACTTCCAGTGTTGCATCTGGCCCCTATGAAACTTAGTTCAAAAGCTGCCAGCTAATAATCTATCTTTAGATTTGTTACTTTGCCAACTTCCTAATGAATTATGTATGGATAGCCTCTTTTGGTTACATAAGGGCTATTCAGCTAAGTTGAAGTTGGCCTCTCATAGAAAACTGCCCCAGTGGTCATATCACCTATATCCCAGGGGGACTGTCTTCCTTTTACTCTATTTTTTCCATAGCATTCAGGACCTTTGGACTTCTTTAAAGCAAGGTAGCCCTGCCCAGGATGGCCATTTATTTTAAATAGAAGTCAATAAGCCCTTGTCTTGCAAAATAGCTTATTTAAGTCAGCAAAATGAATAGAGGCTACCTTGCTGAAACTAAAAAATGAACTGCTACATTTTTGTACTTACAAAATATATTACCTCTTCTTCCTAAATAAACTGTGCTTTTCAAACTGAATTTTCCTGAATGACTAACCAGATGGAGCAGAAAGACTTACATCATTCATTATTTGCCTAAAATTAAATATAAGATCTCATGAGCCTGTTTGATTTTTCATCCTCCTTATACAGCTTTACAAGGGTGTTTGTGAACTGGGCTGCTGGGCTGAGAAATTCCTGACAGCATACTTTGCCTATAAGGATGGTGATATAAATTCATCCCTTGTTCAATATGCACTTCTGGCCGAAATGGGGTATGAAGTAGCTCAAAGCAATTCAGCATTCATTTTGGAATCTAGTAAGATAAGTTAAAATTCTCTGCAATTCCTTTATCACACATATGCATATATGGCTTGCCCACAGGGGCCCTGGAAGCCACACTAATGGGATGTCTCTTGTTTTCCAGAAAAGGCTACCATTCTTGAGAAAGAAAAAATGTATCCCATGGCACTTCTCCTGTGGCACCGAGCTGCGATTCAAGGTATAGGCTACTAAATTAAAAATAACTCGTGACTATCCATTCCTGTTGGTCTCATTTGCTGCAGTCAGGTTTCTTAGCTTTTAGGGACAGAAGGAAAGGGAATATTAGTAGGTGGCATGTCATACTATACTGATGTTAAGGTCAACATTGGGTTAGCTTTGTTTCTGGCAATCATTTTTTTCCTCATTGCTACAAGGGTATCCTAGCTTAAAAGTATTTTTCCCTTGGCTCAATCTCCACAACATCCAAACACCTGGATGAAAAGGGTTTTTTTTTAAAACATTGGCCAACTAGCCGATAGTCTGAAGGCCTTAGTGGATTCTGGAAGAGCCATGGCCTGAATTCCAATGAATTACATGCCTTTTTATATGCCCTTATTCTTTAATAAGAATTACTGAATCATATTCAATGTATCTTTGTAAAACATGTATTTATGTGCCTAGCATATAGTAGGATCTTAATATATATTTAATGACTTCTCCATTAGGTAGGTGATTTGAGCATTATCATCCCCATTTCACAGATTAGGAAAATGAGGTGTAGAGAGAGATTAAATAAACTGCCCACAGTCACACAACTAAAAAATGTAGAGCCTAGAGGTTCTGAAACCAAAATCTTATAGTTCTTTCTATCACCCACAGACTTCATGGTAACAGATCAATGTTTTGAAACCACATCCTCTTCATGTCTTAAAAGTTTTATGGGTTGCTATGTCCCCCAAAAAATTATTGCTTGGTAATCAGCCTTCCGGTGGTGTGGTTCTTTGTCACGGAACCTCTGAATGTAGTTGAATCCTGGTTTTTGGAATCAGGAAGATGTAGATTTGGATTCCATCTTCTAGTTACATAACCCTAGGCAAACCCCTTTACCTTTTTCTGCCTCGGTTTCCTCATCCAATAGGTACAATAATGACACCTAATTTTTTGTGAAGGTTCATCACTTGACAAACCTTAGAATGATATGTAAATTTCCATCATTTTTGCTATTACTGTTCCTTGAATAATGGTAGAATATACTCAGCTGGCATCTCCTTTGAGAACTCAGAGTCAGAAAGAGCCATTTGAGTGAGACTTTGATGGAAAACTTGCTTTTGTTTATGTCCATTAAATCTCGTATTTCTGATTAACACAACTTCAAACATTCCTTTGTGGTAGTTGTAACAAGGGAAATCCAATATTAAAGAGGCTTTTTTTTCTTTTCTTACTATTCCTATGTCAATTCACTATAACCAAATATTTGTTCATTATAATACAAACAATAATAATCTGAGGCAGTGACTCATCTCGTAAGACAGGTAATGCAATAGATAGAGTGATGTATCTGGAGACAGAAAAACCTGAGTTCAAGTCTGACCTCAAACAATTACTAGCTAAGTAATCCTAGGCAAATCCTTTAACCCTCTGCCTATCTCAGTTTTTTTGATGGCAAAGTGGAGGAAATAGTAGCACCTACCCCTGCCTGCCCATAGTCATTATGAGAATCTAGTTTTTAACAAATCTACATTTGTTAAACGCTTAGTGTAGTGCCTGGTACATGATAGGAGCTCTATAGATGCTAGCTATTATAACATAGTAAGTTTGGAATCTGGAAGACAGAAGTTTAAATTTAAATTTTGCTTTAGATACTTGCTATGAGATCCTGGACAAGATATGTCTGTCTGTTTTCCCTATTATGAAATTAGGGCAATAGTATCTACCTCAAATGCACACACACACACCTTTGTAAACTTTAAAGAGCTCTATACCTGGTAATCATTACCATAGGAGATATATATTTGTGCTTTAACGTTAAACTGTTTTACAGAATAAGGCAGCTAGATGGCACTGTGGATAGAGCATCTGTCCTGGAGTCAGGAATACTCATCTAAGTTCAAATGTGACTTCAGACACTTACTAGTTAGTTCTGTCATTCTGAGCAAGTCATGTAACTCTGCCCCAGTTTCCTCATCTGTAAAAATGAGCTGGAGAAGAAAATGGCAGACCACTCCTTTATCTTTTGCTGAGAAAACCCCAATGGAGTCATGAAGAGTCATATACAACTGGAAAATGACTGAACAACAGTTTTACATAAATGTCTTTATTTAACTCTTTAAAAGACCTAGGCACAAAGGGCAGGATGTATTATTATCCCCCTTTTACAAATAAGGATACAGATTCATAAATGACAAGTGACTGGCCCACAGTCATGCTGATTTTGTGACACCAGCTCAGTGCTAGTATCATCATTAAAAAAAAAACAAACCCTTAAGATATACATATGAGCCCCAAATATTCCTTTTAGGGTAATGGTATTGTATGGTAGGCTCCATTGACACTCTATTCTCCTTCTCACCCCAGTTTTCAGTTAGAAACTTCTATTATGCCCATAGAACTATATTTTGAAAACAGGCTGATGCTGCCTGCTTGTCATTTCTGTCACTCACATTTGTTGCAGTGAGACAGTAATTTTGCTTCCAATGAGATCTCTTAAAAATGCTTCATGCTAGGGCCATATCATCCCCTTTCACAAGAAGTGAATTTTTTAATGGCTTTAAGCCCATTTTAATACAAGAACTAGAAAAGGGCACCTTGGTGCCTTCTCAGAGCCAACTGAGCTAGTAATGCAGCATCAGGCCATCAGAATGGCTTCAGTTTGAAGACATTTCCTAAAAAAGACTGTGTTTCACAAAATGCAATAACATTTGACTGGGGAAACAACATAAAAATCACTCAGCCTCATCAATCAGCTCAATTGCCACAAACACCAAACTATTCTTGACAAGGAAGAAATATAAATAACAGATTAAGGACAAGGAAAATGGAGAACTAAGAATCCTGGGAAACATAATGTCTACTAAATATAATGTACAGGTAACTAAAGATAAAAGGAACTAACTGGAAGTCATTTGGAAACTATGACTTTAACTGTGTAAAGAATCTTGGAAAATACTATTTTCTAAATCAAATGGCCAGGTAGGGATAGACTAGGAGTCTGAAGCTAGAGTTCCAACTTATATAAAGAAATGTAATGATTAATATTTTTCATTTAATCATTTATTGGTGATGCTTCTTTGGCCAGCTACAATAAGGGAACAGCCTTATTTCAATATCCAAGACTGCCAAATGCCCACTGCATTAGACAAACATAAACGAGAAAGAAACAGATACAATGTCCACCCTGACTTTTTATGTTAGAAAGGCCCTGAATCATATAAGCAAAATTACCTAGGCTATGGATTGTGTTGAGGAAAATCCCTTATTGTCTAATCATTAACCTTCACTGTCAGGATGATGGTTTTGATTCTGGTCTAGGGATGTCTGAAAAAATGGGGAAAAGGTTTCAGAATGTACTATCAATGTCATTGACTTTGTGATATAAATTCACCAGCAGAAAAAGCATAATCTTTATATAATGCTTTGGGGTGATAGTATTTTATAATAATTTAATAATTTTATATTATTCCCTTTATCATATTCCCTTACAACAACCCTGTGAAGTAGACAGGACAGGTATTAATATTCCCATTTTACAAATAATCTGAACTTTGTACCTAAGATCTCAGAAATCTCTCTACATGGCCCAGCACACAAGCCTTCCCTAGAAACATATAAAACATAACAAGAAAACTTTAGGGAGAATCACCCCCAAATTATTAGCTACCCAACCACATACTTTTCTCTTGAAACTGCTCTGCTCTGCTTCAAAGAAATTTCCTCTGTCTTTTTTATTTTATCCTCTTTCTAAGGGAAGACATCTCTGTCACAGCAATAGAATGGACCTGTTTTATAAATACACCAGCCTAGGAGTTCTACTCTTAGAGAATTATAAAAATGAAAATTGGAAGGGATTTTAAGAGTCCATCTCTTTCAGACCTTTCATATTGTAGATGAGGAAACTGAACTCTGGAGTATATCTTGCGCAAGACTTCACAGTCAGTAGCAAAACTAGAATTTTAATCCAGGTTCTCTGGTTCTAATATAGATGATTCATGATTACTAGTCACCCTCAGAAAGAAGCTGGGATCATCATTAGAGCCAATACCCACAAGCCCCCATTGCTATCCTCATAGTTGTGGGATGGTCTTCCCCTCCTTCCACCTTCCATAGTTGCAGAGTCTGCCCCTCTGCCTCTGAAATGGAGCAACAACATGAAACGCATACTTTCCTTTTAGCAGTGTCACTCCTTCCTCATATTTCCCTATCCTTCATGCCATCCCCATCCCACAGGACTTTGCTCTGTTGTTTTCACTCAAAAGAATCTGAAAAGTTCATTCCCATTAAAATGTTAGCTGGCAACCACTTGAAGCATTACTCCCCTCAATGTTATTTGCATTTTAATAGAAAATTCTTAAAGACAGAAAAGCTCAAAGTTTGGTAGAAGTGTAATTTCAGGCAAATCTACAGACTCTGCAAGATGCTAGGGAAAATTTTTGAATGAGAGACTTCAAGCATAACTTGAATCTGGTATGTATGGATTACCTACTTATACAACATGTAAGGCTGTACTTTGTTAGAAGGGCCGGTCAGTGCTCAGATGGCTAGGGCTAATTCCATCAATTATATAATAGATACAAAAGACTGCCTTTCAATACTTTATTTCTTCAAGTTGGGACCTTTATTTCAGCAAATAATATTCTAAACAAACATTTTAAAATGACATCTTTCAGAATTTATTATGAGGCTGAGATGTATAAATTCTGTAAGGCTATCACTCCTTTATTTCTCTCCCACTTAATACTCAAATATATGTACATGTGTGCACATTATATACAGGCACTCAAAAGAAGGGAAGGGTGAAGGGAATAAGCACGTATTAAGGGCCTGTTATGTACCAGAAACCCTCCAAAGAGATCTACAAATGTATCTCATTTGATCCTCTCTACCACTCTGCCACATAAGTACTATTATGGTTTCCATTTTACAGTTGAAGAAATCAAAGGCAAACAGAACTTAAGTGACTTCCTCATAAGTGTCTAGAGTCCAATTTAAGCTCAGGTCTCTCAGACTCCAAGCCCAGCACTCTACCCACCACACAATCTAAATGCAGAATAGGTAGTAGGATACCTATTTAATTTTCAAAAAAATTAGAATATCAAAGAATATATCAAGCAAATAACTTTCATAATTAATGATAACTAGATATGTGACTCAAAGATAAAGTTAATTCTAAATCTTTAAACAGTATAAAAGCTGAAAGTTTTAAATCCTTTTTTCTTATTTAATATTCATTTCTCCTTCAAATTATTCTCTTCTATGCTCTTTCACTTACAATCCCAATGTCAGCAGATTGAAAGATCAAAATGTGTTCTTATACAGGATTAGATCTCATTGATACATATGGAACCAAGGGATCAAAGTATTAGAACAGAAGTATGGTAATACCCATGAAGAGGGGGAGGAGGAAAGACCTTTCAGTCCTTTAGACATAGATAGAAGGCATGACAGGTGGGTTGAATCCAAATCAATTCAACAATAATAGGAAGGAATCTCCTTGTTGTCCTCTTCTTCCTCTTCCTCATCATCCTTCTATGGATATGTGATGAATATGGATACTTCCCCTAGAGATGCTCCTCACAACCAGTGCATGTCTGACCAATTCTTGTCCATATCTAGGGCAGCTGGGAGGCACAATAGGTAAAGTGCTGGGTTTAGAGTCAGGAAAACTCATCTTACTGAGTCCAAATCCAATCTCTGATATTTATTAGCTGTATGGCCCTCGGCAAGTCCCTTAACCTGTTTCCTTCACTTTTTCTCATGAGTAAAAATGGGATAATAACACTTACCTGGCAGGGTCATTGTGACCATCAAAATGAGATCCTCATAAAACATTAAGCACAGGACCAGCAAGATATTTAACTATATAGATATAGATATAGATATAGATATATGTATGTATGTATATATAAATCCTTCCATATCACAGTTTACAAATGAACAAGAGAAGTCATTTTAACACCCCCTGGTATTTATTTGTAGACCTCTGGAAGTATCTGAGGTAAACACAATCAGAATGAATTACCAAGTAGTGGGTCAACCTCCAAGATGAAGTTTAATAGGTTCAGGCTATAGTTACAGGTTCTTTAAGCATATTTGTGCCACATCATAGTTTCTGCCTTTCACTAAAAGTCAGCAGATCATTTTTGAATATGATTATGGTCCACTTTATTATTTCCCAATACACACAATACTATGATTAGTTGATGTTTTTAAAAAATAGCTGTAGTTAAAAGTTGGGTCAAATAATTAGAAGACAGATACAAAATAATAGAATGATTGTGACTGTCATGTTTTCTCCCTGGTTTTTAATATCTCTAACAGGCAATGCATTTGCTAGAATTAAAATTGGAGATTACCACTACTATGGCTATGGAACAAAGAAAGATTATCAAACAGCAGTGACTCATTACAGCATTGCAGTGGATAAATATCACAATGCCCAGGCCATGTTCAATCTGGCATACATGTATGAGCATGGCTTAGGGATTTCGAAGGTAATTGCTAGTGTGGGAATAATGCTTTATAGACAATGTATGTGTTTATAAATGTGATATTTTACCTAAAGAATATAAAATATTTTACCTAAAAAGCATCCTCAGGACAACTCGTACATACAGGTAATGTGCCACAGAAGATATCTACCCCAGTTGAAGGCACTACTAAAACTATATTTCATGAGTCCCCACCAATATATTTACCTTTTGATAGGTAAAATGCAAAGGCATTTTACTGAAATATCATATAATTAAGCATACCCCCTCAAAAAACTTAGGAAACATCCCATCCCGTAGCATACATATCACCAGAAGGAATAGTGGGGAGAATGATCAATTACAGAAGTTATGCATGAAGGGCCCTCATGTGAAGGACCAATGGAAATGGGCAAGCCACATCTCTGATGCTGTAACACTTCTGACATTTTCTTATGGGTGTCTCTAAGCTGTGATTCCATGAGCTGGAAATCTTAATTCTACTGGCCCTGCGCTCCACTGGACTTGTTATACTTAGCCCATTGGGCCATAGCACCATAAGTCTCATTGCTTTACTCACTGGCCACAGTATCTGCAGCCTTTAACTTCACGCTATAACTGAAATCCTTGGCAAGGGGTCAATAGATTCTTTTAGAGAGAGTATAACCCTATATAGCAAAGAGATTCCTTAGTTCTGCTCCTCCAGACTCTTGAATCTCCTCTCTAAATGTCAACTCTCTCCCTTTTGGAACCTTCCTCTACCAAAAAAAAAAAAAGCTGGAGTTCAGGAAGCAATGTCTTTGAGTTCTCCTCTTGGGCTGCATGTAAATGCATTTCTCCAATGACTGTGTGTTTCACTTGTGAGACATTATTACCAATGAAGAAGATAGGGGAGAAAGAAATCCCTTTATCTTCCATTTGCTGAACTCTGCTAGAAGTGCTCCTAAAAGTTGGCTGTCTTGACTCAACCGTCTTGACTAGACTAAATTCTTCTGTTAGAAACTTTCTTTCTATTCACCCACATCACTGAACAATCAGACAACAAACAAAAAGCATCAGAATAATACACAGTAATCTATATATCATATAGTATATCTATCAATGTTCAACCAGACTGTCTGATCCTTATGCAATGCAAATAGATCACTTAAAATCTAATTTCCTTACAAACTACAAACAGACTGCTCAAGGACTAGTTCCCTTAATTTCACTAAGAAGATTAGGAATGGGGCAGCTAGGTGGCTCAGTGGATAGACAGCCAGGTCAGGCCTAAAAACAAGAGGTCCTGGGTTCAAATCTAGCCTTAAACATTTCCTAACTGTGTGACCCTTGGCAAGTCACTTGGCCCCAAATTGTCTAGCCCTTAACATTCTCCTGCCTTAAAACCAATATTTAGCTTTGATTCTAAGACAGAAGGTAGAAGGTAAGGTTTTTTGTTTTTTTTTAAGGAGTAGTTTGGGAGTTCAATGCTCAATTGATGAAAGGTATAGTTAGTATTATATTAACTTATAGTTAAAGCTTGATTATCTGCTTGACTTGTTGACTACATAGTGCTTCCTTAGTATTTAAGTACCCATCTTTCATCTCAATCACCCTAGGTTAAAGTGATAAATTTAAGATTGAAAAGGGTTTAGATTGGATATAGGGCATGGGGAGAAATCAGTGTGTTATGAGCAAGGTGCCACAAAGGACACAAATAAATATATCACTTTCTGTTTGCTCTCAAGAACTTGTAATGAGTCAGGGATAGAGAGGGAACTCACATACAAAAAAGAAAATAAACAACATAATGCAGTATATATTGTGTCAAATGATGACTAGAATAACAACTATAATAGGATTCCAGAGCAGAGAGAAGTTGCTTCAGGCTCGGTCAAGGAAGGTTTCACAGAACACATCGTGAATCTTGAGTATATGACTTGCCTATGGCATTAAAATATACATATCTTTTGAGTGTTTCTCTAACTACAAGCTAAGCAAAATAGAAATCAATTAGGACAGCCTAAAAAGTTAATATAAATTTAGTTTGCTTTAAGAGACGTAACATTCAGAAATTAGGTGTTTATTCCATTTCACTCCATCTGCTCAGAGTATTGTGTTCATTTTTTGAGTGCAACTGTTTAGGTAGAGCAAGCTAGTAAACTGGAGGCTGTCCAATAGAGGGCAGCTGAGATGGTGGAGGAATTCAAATTCATGCCAAATGAGAGGTGATTGTGAAGTGTAAGGGGGGAATAGGGTTAATTTTAAAAGGGTTGGACTTGATTATTCAAGAGTGTGGTTGCCAGGAATTTAATTAATTCCAAAGAGATTTTATTTACAAAATGTAGAAAGAGTGAAGTAAGAAATCAGAGAGAGGATAAGGTAAGATATCTAGCCTGAGCAATAAGTAATTTACTCCTGGCCCCTGGGCAGGAAGAGTTAGTTCTTAACCAGAGGGGCCTTGGCCCTTGTAGTCAAGGCCCTGGGGATGCAGGGAATCTCTCTCAAGAGGATAGGTCTGTCCTGAGGTTAGTCCTTCTGAATATCCAGCAGTTGAGTCAGCTTTTCACTCACCATATATCAGTACAGTCAGTAGATCCTTCTGCCCCTCTTCACAGGCCTCAACTCAAAAGCATGAAGAATTGAACTCCTTCAGGAAGTTGTCACTCCCTTTTAAAGACATTTTCTCTTATGTCACTACCTGTGTCTTCCCCTAATTTTGCGTCTACCAATCACAGTTGACACTCTGCTCTAGGACTATCCAGAAGGCCGCCGATTCTGATTCGTCACCCACTATCACACAGACCTCCCCCACTTAATGATTAAGAGGGATGTTTACACTTTTGGTGATTAGATCTAAAAATGGGCAGAACTTCCTACTCAAATTTTAAGTAAGGTGTTCTGAAAATAGTCAGGGGTTACAATTTAATCTTCACAATCAGGGGAGAGTTAATTAATTTCATTGTTATAATCAGGGGAGGGTTAAATTTAATCTTCACAGAAGGTTGGTTGAAGGAAATAAAGGTGGTTAGCATAGAGAAGACTGGGAGATGATATCAAGAGGTGAGTTGGACATGAAAATCATCTTCAATTGAGTATCCGCTAAGTTGTCATATAGAAGAGGGGCAGCGAGGTGGCACAGAGGATAGAGTGCTAGACTTGGAAACTTCCTTAGGTCAAATCTGACCTCAGACACTTACTCACTGTATGACCCTGAGCAAGTCACTTAACCCTATTTGCTTCAGTTTCCTCATCTACAAAATAAGCTGGGGAAGGAAATGGCAAGCCTAATATATATGCCAAGAAAATCTCAAAAGTAGTCATGAAGAGGACTTGGACATGACTGAAATGACTCCTCAATAATTCCATGTGGAAGAAATGATTTGGCAGAAGTAGGATGAACTGCAAATGTAAAAGTTGTAAAGAGCTAGATTTAGATCTGATGTAAGAGAAATTTCACCAATTGTAGTCATCCAAAGGTAACAGGGTCTGCCTGAAGAGCTAGTACCCCCTCACTTGGAGCCTTTGAGCACAAGTTTGGGTAGTCACTTATCTGGTATGTTATCAGGGAATTTTGTTGTTGTTTAGATACAAATTGGGCTAGATGGTTTCTCAGTTCTCTTCAATGTCTGTGATTCTGTGAAGGACTCCATGGCCTTCTTTATTATCTTCTCCACTCAAATCTGGCTGATAATTGATAATTATTGGTAGCACTAGAGAAAGAAAAATATGAAAAGTCAAAAGAGGAACATACTGAAGCTCAAATTTCTCATCCTCTTATGCTTATATCCAATGGATAGATTGGCCATGCCTTCCATTTTTCCTCCTGCCTTTTGACCTCTCATTTTTTGATATCTCTTCCAATTACAGATAGAAAGGTCAAACTCAGATCAAGCTATTTGGTGAAATTTTAATGGAAGAGGATATTGAAACTAATAACTAAAATGAAATTCAGGATTATCCATAAATTCCCTTTTATCTACTGCCATTCCTATTTTAATTTCATTTCTGAAAGAATAAAACTATGATAAATAGCATAATACAATGTATAGTTCAGAAAAAATCATTTGAATCAGAGACAAATCAGTGCTTATATTCACAATTTCCCAATGTAAGAAATGAGAGAACATAATGCAAAAAGCAAACACAGGTTTAAATGAGATAATAAATGTAAGGAGCTTGGAAAATCTTAAAATGCTATATAAATGTTGGCTATTATTATTATTATAGGATTTATAAAGGAAGGAAAGGAATACTATTTGCTGATATTCATTATAATGATTTTATAAGAATAAAAGAGTAAATCTAAGGGTAATATCTTATCTGCTCTAGAATGTAAGGTCCTTGAAGTCAGAAACTGTATTTTGTTTTGTTGTTAGATAACAAAATCAGGTTGTGATGATAGTGGTTGTCACTGAGAAAGGATTGCTATTGGTCTATCAATACTCGTTACTACATTCTCTTCTCCTTAACCTTTTTGTCTCTGGAACTTTGATAAGTCACATCTTGTGGTAGCAACTAACTTATTTTTGTAAAAGTTGGGTTGCTCAGAAATAGAGTACAGTCCCCTGGAGTCAAGAAGACTCATCTTCCTGAATTTGAATCTTGGCCTAGATACTAGCTGTGTGACCCTGGACAAGTCACTTAACCTTGTTTGCTTGGAGAAGGAAATGGTACACCACTCAAGTATCTTTGCCAAGAAAAAACCCATATCAGGTCAGGAAGAGTGGAACATGACTGAAACAACTGAACAACAAGCAATTTTTTCCTGTAAGGGCAATATAATGTACCCTTGTGTCCACATGGCCCCTTCTTTTACTGCTTTATAGAGTTTATTTTTTCAAATGAAAATCTGTAGCAAAATCACAGCAGTTCAGGATTGCTATTCAGGAAAATTCCTAAGGCTCCTAAGATTCAGGCACAGGTTACTCTGCCCTAACTTAAAATATTAAAAAATATCTGCATGTTTCTAGACTAACATGGAAAGGGGAAATTGTGGAGAGAGCCTCCATATTCTACTTTAAAAGAAGCTAATGGCTTTCTTCACACTTCCTCTTTTCCCCTCTTGTGAAAGTATTATAGATTCTTTCTAGCACAGTGGGAACTCTGTTCTTCTGTTTCTTCTGATCCCCTTTTGGGATCACCACTTTTCAGTCTGTCTCATAGATCATGTGTGTTTCTTTAAGAATTCCATTTTGTGTTTCATTTGAGCCTTTTGGCTCAATATCTCCATCCATAGCTCCAAAATCCATTCCTTAGCTGAGAAGAGGATGCTTCTCTCCTTCAACTACAATCTCAGGATGCTAATCAGTTCCAAACTGCTGTTCCATTAATATCCCCTCTGCTGGTGGCTTGGTGCCTAAAATTCAGTTCAATTCCACAATTTACTAGGCACCTACTATGTGCTAGACAGTTGGGGACAAAAAGACAAAAATGATACAGTCCTTGTCTTTCAGGAATTTACATTTTATTGGGCAGGGAACAATATGTACATTAAAAATTAAATATAGCAGGGTTATGGCCATATCACCTAAAATGGAGATAGCCTTGTAGAAGACATCAAGGACTGCTCTCTGGGAGGTTTCTTTACCTTGCAGGTGAGAGTAGCCTCCATATTAAGTTATCTGGACATACTCTCAAAACTTTTACACAAAATAAACAAAGTAATTTCTGGGGAGGATGGGAGAAATCAGTCAAATATAAAGGACAACTTAATAACAATAGAATGGTGGTTCCAGAGAGCCCAGAGAGGAAGTGTAGGGTTGGGTAGGGTAGGATAGGAATTGGGAAGGATAGAGCTAACAGGGAAGAGTATAAAGGAATGCAGGAAGTTCAGAGCTGGTAGCTTCAGTCTAGATAGGTTACAGTTCAAAATCATAGAGTAGGTGCTTGGAGAAAAGTTTATTGAATTGAAATGAATCAAATTTTTAGTTATGAAAAAGCAATTGTGTCCTCCAATGACTCTTCGAAGCACATTTTTTTCACTTCCCTCCAGGGCAGAATGATTGCAAGTTTGAAGCAGGATGAACATTCTTTTTGCATTGACTATATATGTCAGAGGGTTTGTTTTTCTTCCTTGGAATCATTAGAGGCTTCTTCTTTCATAATGTCAAATAGAAGTAGTTGGTGGGCATAAGTTCTCATGTTTTATACATTCCATATTTACAGAAAGTCTTTGAAGACTCCCCTGATGAGCTTTTCAGTTCCTTTTTGTCATGGTTCCCATTAAATCATGGGTGCTTCATTATTACCAGTCCTCCTCAGCCACATTTCCCTTTCCTTTTCCAGTCTTACTTTTAAAAATAAAGCTAAGCAGAGTAGCAAATACATATTACAAATTTTTAAATTAACTAATAAGAGACCAGCATGCTTAGTCTTTATTAACTTAGTTTTGTTTAGTAGCAAGAAAAATAACTAGGTGCCAACGGGCAAAGTTTATGATGCTACTATATCATATTCAAATTAATTAGGAAGTACCACTGATTCCTATTGCTGAAATGAATATGATAATAATTAAAAGCCCAAAGCATACTCTGGTGATGATTAGTGAGAACAAAGAAATTAGATGCTCAGACTTTCTCAGGCTTTAACTCACCTAGTTATTACTTAGTTTTCACATAGTGCAATGCTTCATAATCACCCTTTTTAATTAATCATCATGCAAACATGGAAGTTGGATGAACACAGAAGAAGAAACTGCAGCAAGGGAGAATTACATAGATTACTCCCAAATCAATCAACTGCATGTGGGCCAAAGTCAGAAGACTCACTTCTAAATCCCCAGTCTTAGGTATATCCCCAGTGAGAAACCAATGCCAAGAATAACAGCCTTTTTTAAAGACTGTTCATTTTTCATGTGAAACTGTTACCTAATTAAGATAATACTCTGAAACATCTTTAAAATGTTACTATGAAGAAAACTTTGTGCCTTTTCCTTTCCTTCCCAAATTCATTACACTCATTTATGTTCTCACAAAGATTATAAGATCATAGATTTAGAGGTAGAGAGAGCCTGAAATGTCACATCTAGCTGCCCTGTTTGCCACTCCCTTTTGTAGGCTTATAAAGGATTTTCTCACCTTTTGTCTCTGGCCCTTCCCATCCATGCCATATGCTGCTGCCAATATAGCCACCTGCAGGCTCAGCTCCCTTCCTATAATTCCTCTGGTCAAAAACATCCAGTGGCTTCTCACTGCCTAACAAAGTTCAATCTCCTTAACCAACTCTTCAAGGCATTCCATTCATTACCTGACACCACTTTCTATCTTTTTCCATTGACCCTTTACTAGGCATACCAGTAGGCATTTCAAACAGATTATACAACATATGGTTTCTTAAGTCTTGATTTTTCTGCCAACTAAACACAGACTCTTTCATGAGAAAAGAATCTGACTGAGAGGAACTGTATAGGTGATTAATTCAGTTCAATAAATATTAAGTACCTACTATATATCAGGCATTGTGCTAAGTGTTTGGGATACAAAGAGACATAAAAGGCATTCCCTTCTCTCAAGGACTTCATTTACCATCTAATAGGGTAAGGGAGCAACAAATATATACAAAGAAACTTATATATAGGATAAACAAGAAATAATAGAGGGAAAGAGCTATAACTAAAGAGCAGTTGGGGTAGAGTTTCCTGTTAGGATTAAAGGAGGATGTCATATTCCTGATACCTGGAGATCCTGCTTTCCAGTTCTTTTTCTTCTTTGTACATCTGTAGTACCTAAGAGAGCAGTGGATGATTTGGGGACTGAACAGAAGAAGGGAACAGAGCCAGTAACTAAACATTTAATTTAAAACAAAATTAAAATTTTAACCTAAAGTAGAAGCAAAATATTATAGGTATTTAGGAGCCCATGCTGACCTAATTAATTTAAGAAAGTTTTCAATAAAAGTACAAAAATATGCATTATTTTGGACAACTAAATAAAGGTCTGACAATATGCTACATTACAAGTATTCTTAGACTGGGGGTCTATGGATAGATTTCAGGGGGTCTGTGAAGCTGGATGAGAAAAAAAATCTTTTTCAACAACATCAAAATAAAGTTTAGCATTTCCTTAATTTTTTTAAAAAAACTCTGAGTCCACTGACTTTATCAAACTTGCAGAGGATATTACATCAATAATTATATAAGAAAATGATAAATGTTGGAGAAGTTGTGGGAAAATTGGGACACTAATGCAATGTTTGTGAAACTGTAAACTGCTACATCTATTCTAAGAGCAATATTGAGTCATGCCCAAAGAGCCATAAAACTATGCATGTATTTGATCCAGTAATACTACTGGTAGGTCTGTATCCCAAGGACATGAGAGATAAGGGGGAAAGACCTACTTGGAAAAAAATTCTTTTAGCAACTCTTTGTTTAGTGGCAAGGAATTAGAAACTGAAGGGTGTCTGTCAACTGGGGAATGGCAAAATAATGATATATGGTCATTATGGAATACTATTGTGCCATAAGAAATGATGAAAAAACCTAGACTTATATGAACTGATGCAAATTGAAGTGAGCACAACCAGGAGAATAGTGTATATAGTAACAGAAATACTATATGATCATCAACTATGAAGGACCAAACTATTTTCAGCAAAATAGATTCTAAGATAACCGTAAGGGATTTATTTCTGGTGCAAACACTATTTCATTTCTGGTCTTCAAAAGAAACAAATCTATATGGTTTCTATTCATTTCCAAGGAAGTTTCTGAATAGAAACCATATAGGAGATTTGTTTCTTTTGAAACAATGTAATATTTTTTATATTTTCTTTAATTTTATATATTATATATATATATAATTTATATATATATATATAATTTATATAATTTTATATATTCTTCTTTAATATTTAAAGGGGACAAATACCTCTCTCCCAGATAGGCCAGGAGATAACTGATAAACAACTGAGGACTCTTCCAGAATAAGTTTACTCTTTTGCATTGACAACTAAGTAATTGACATATTTGTCTTGAGGAATCAGTTAATAATTATTTCCTTAAATGCCTGACATTTTTCTGTGTACAACAAACACTGACTTCTGGTGAACTTCCTTTTGAATTACATATGCCAGTTACATAGGAGACAAGTAAAGTTACTATAATCAGCATGTCAATTAGATGCCAAATGAATTTGACAGAATTAAATGTAAAAATTAGCACATTCATAAGATCCCTTTAATATTATGCCAGGAAGATCTAGTTACCATTCTCTATCAGATCTTAAGCATTTTAAGGCAGGCAGATTCCTCTTCTCAAATAAATTAACTAATTTACAAGGCCCTACAGCATTTGAAAAATTAAGAAAATGACTCAGCAATTCACTGATCTAAGAAATGGAAAGTCATTTAATAACTATATTTAGTATCCTAGTCTTAAGGATTCATTCCTTTTTTAAACTGGGCTGGTAGATAAGGGAGGATAAAGAGATAGTCATAGTAATAGACAGAAAAATTCCCTCTGATATTTCTTCCCTGGAGTAATATCTGCTCCTTTTGAAATAATAAACATTCCTACAACCTAAACCTTCCCCCTGCCCAATACTTGTACAGAGGTTTGGGGACAGGCTCAGAGAAAACTGATCCAGGCTTTACTAGCACTCTAGAAATCTTGGCACATGGTGAATCTTCATAAGAGCTCCCCCCACCCCCATTCATCCATATTTGCCTCTATTCATAAATGAATGGGGAAAAAATCCATTGTTGTTAGTAAAGTCCTAAGTGCCTAAAACAAATACAAAGAGTGAGATAATCTTTGATCTGACAAAGCTTGCATTTTAATTCAGGGAGACCTGCATAAAAGGATAGTGACTAGGGGAGTAAATTTTCCTCTGGAAAATCTAAGGAATGATAAATTAATCCATGATTTAGTCTATTAACATCTTTTTTTTTTCAAAATCAATGATAGTATTAATCAGATTGTGTCCAGGACAAGAGGTGGAAAGAGGAGGATTGTCTGGAAGGAGAGAATCCTGATGTAGTGATACATCAGATGTAACGATGTAATAAATGTGGATAACTATATAAGAATGTAAAAGATGACCTAGTGCACAGGTGCCATGTGATCAAAATACTCCTTACCAAGCCAGATAAAAATGTAACTGAAAAATATTTAAGAAAATAAAATATAATAGGACATAATGTTTTCCAAGTCAATATGCTACCTTCAAGGAATTTGACACCACTGGTCTAGTGGTCTGGGGCTGGTAAGGGACAGTGGCATAGGAATATTTTTACTTATTCATTCTTTTTGCTGAGGCAATAGCTCCAGGGAAGGAGTTCTAAAGTTGAGTGGATTAAGGTACTCAGAGTGGGGGAATTGATTCTGCACATTTGGTGCTGAGAGTGCTAGTTAAGATGAGAAACAGAGCAGCAATTACAGGGCAGATGGCAAGATAGACTAGATAGGTAGGTATCCAGATGGACTGTGCAGTAAATTTAGTAGGAAAAATGAAAAATGTTTCTGACTATATGCAGAGAAAACCAGGTTTGCATCCCAGAAAGATTCACATAGATTTACACAGATAGAAGGAGTATGTGCTGATAAATATTTAACAACTGGCTCTCTGAGCAGACAAAAAAAAAAAGAACCTAAAAGACATACTCCTGAATTGAATTTGCATTATTACCGTTTTCTCAGTCACTTAAATATAGACAATTAAGAAAATAATACAGCAAGCCCGAATTTTTAGCATTTTCTCATTTTCCTTAGTATGTATGCTCACACCAAAAATGTAACAATTAGCCTGTTATTTCAGGCTCCAGCATGCTCTTGTGTGTGTTCTCATCAGATCTTCATGTTAGCCTTTTGAAACAGGAAAGCTAGGTATTAGAATCTCCATTTGTCTAATGAGGAAAATTAAGGCTCAGAAACATCTAAGTTATTTGCACAGGATCACATGACTAGTTGATCGAGCTGAATGATCAAACTGAAACTGTAACTGGGCTTATACCTCCTAGCTCCTCTCACCATATAAAATGATACCTTCTGACCCTTAACAAGAAGTATCACCAATATACCTGCATGAAGTTACAAGCTTATCTAAACCTGAGCAAACCACATAATCCAAAAATGATTTCTGATGGGACAACAATGACTTAAAGAACATAAATATTTTGCAAACATCTTATTTCAATATTCATCATACTCTGGAGGTAATCCTGCATCCCTGAGAAGTTGTCACTCTGGAACAAATGTTCCACTGGGTATGATCAAGCTAGAAAGCCTTGCTTGGGAAAGGATATGGTCCTGGCAGCAGATGGTCTCTGCTGACTATTCTAGCAAAACATGGTCCTGGTGATATATAACTGAGAACTACATGGGTAAAAGAGATTAAATGTTGATAGGAATATGGAGAAACAGACCTAATATTATATTGCTAGAATAGCTGTGATTTTTTAAAAACACAATGGAAATATATATGTAAAGAGCTGTAAAGTTATTCATATTCATTGACCTAGAGATCTCATTACTAAGGTTATGCTCTAAGGGCATCATTGTGAGGGTTAAAAGCTATTTGTGTATGAAAGTATTCATGAAAGCTTTGTTATGACAAAATAACTGGAAATAACACAAATTCAATGGATGGAAAAATAACTAAAGACATTGTGATAATTTAAATGCAAAAGATTGTATTATGTTATTGGAAATGTCAAATTTTGGAAATACAAAGAAAATAAGGGAAATATATGAAGTTTAAAAAAAGAATATATACATACTATAATTACATTTAAAAAATAACAGCCAAAAAAATTAGAAGAAAAATATATCCAAGTAAAACAGATCCAAAAGGGAATCAAAAGAAGATGTTTATATCAGCATGCATATATAATTTACATATTTTAAACAACTTTTAAATGAGTTTGTGATTTTACACCTAATTTTTATGCATTTGTTTAGTTAAATGTTTTCTGTTGGGCAGTGGTGGTTACTAAAATATAATTTTTAAAAATAAAGAAAAATGACAAAAAAGGGGGTCTGTTGCTTTTGTATTCCTAGGACATTCATTTGGCCAGGAGGTTATATGATTTGGCTGCTGAAACAAGTCCAGATGCCCACATACCAGTTTTCTTGGCACTCCTGAAACTGGAAACAGTACATTTGATCAAAGATATTGTGTATTTTAAGGTAAGTCTGGTTTGAATTATTCTTACATACTTTTTAAGATAGTAGGATGAAGCAGATAAAATTATGGTAATCCTTTTAAGTGAACTGCTCAATTCATTTTACAGCTATCAATTTAAAATATATTTATAAGGATATATAAATGTATGCAAGTATGTATACATATATATCTTACAAAAAGAAAATCCTTCTGTTTTAGCTCTTATTTTGATAGTTCAAAAAGGAGCTGATTCATTCATCCAACTAGTAATTACTGAGTATCTCTCATGTCAAAGTAGGGCAACATAGATATCTACATGCCAACATCTTGGGAGGCAAAGGGTAGACTCCTCATAGCAGTCTAGAAGAGACCATTATCACACATCTTACAACCTTCCACCATATTGCCTTCCTGAAGGGGTTAGATGGGAAGAAAGACTCTAGGAATGGGTGAATGTGTAAGGTCCTAGGCCAATGGAAGTTGAGGGAGAAGAAGGGAAAAGGGATAACCCATGCCCTAAGTCAGCAGTATTACACTTGTTGTGAGGCTTTCTCTCATAGGACCCACCAACACCAGTTCTTTCCCTAACTTCCCATCCCTATATCTCATTGCCAAATTTGTCCCAGATACTGAGATTCCTAGTTAAGTCTCTTGAGGAAGATGAAGTTTTAGAATACACAATCCCTGTCAGCCAGGAGCTTACATGCAGTCCATTAGGATGATATACTAGTATTCACAGTAATATAAGGCAATGTGTAATAAATTTCTTATAAGTGATACTTAAAGCCAAATGAAGTAAAAATAGAAATCAGCAATGAAGATAATTCATAACATATTTTCATGTTACTAAGTAAAGAAATCAACAGGAGAAAGTGTATAATCAGAAGAAGAAAAAAGATGAGTTGTTCATGTAGCAAGACTTGGGAGTTCTCCAAAACATAAGTTCTACTACTATATTGGTATCCAGGAGATTTTAAAGCATCTGGAGGATGGCCTCCAGGACTTTGGGTGGATCACTAGCAAAAGACTAAGGGAAGTTGTGAATTAGAGTTGTACAAGATGGACAGGCATGAAACAAGTTTATGATCTGCAGCATAAGTGAGAAAATACTCACATCAGTGTCATCAAGAAAGGTACAAAGATTCAAAATATGACAAAATCAAGTCTGAGGAACTCCCTAGTCCTGTGACCTAGTAATGCTATCTATAGAGAAAGAATGGTTAGAATTATGTATGGTAGAGGAGCATCTTTGCCCAGTGTGGATTCAGAATGGTGAGAAAATATATTTTGTTAACCTTCACTTATAATTCCATTCTAATGCCTTCTTGTGGAGTGGTGATCTATTCCTGAGAAATACAATGCTTGTATTAATGCTTGTAATATGAATTTGGTGACAGATTATGTGCCTACCATGTTAGGAGATAGAATTCATAAATCAATACAATGCATTATACTAGGCAGTGGGAGAAAAGGTTAAAACTTCCCTATATATACTTGGAGGTCTTGTTTATATTAGAAATAGTTCCTGACATCATGGATTTTTATGTTAGGAAATCAATTCAATAACTATTAAGTGCCTTCTATGTTTCAGACACCTCTAGGCATTGGATATACAAAAACAGAATAAATAATCCCTTTCCTCCTGAGCAGCCTATATTCTATAGGAGAAAAATAATATGTATTTAAAAATAAGTAAATACAAAAACATTCAAAATTAATTTCTAGAGAAAAGTCACATAATGATATGATATATACACATCAAAGTAATTCAAAATAAAAACACTATAAGAGCACTATAGAGGTGCAGAAGTGCCAGGTATGATCGAAAGGGAACATGGTCACTGTGGACTAGGAAATCAGGAAGAGGTTCATCTTCATATTGGTGGGTAGGCATTTCAGTTAGGTAAGAATTAAATAGCCGAAGAGTAGAAAGAAAACCTTTTAAGCCCAGGAAAAAGCACTCTTGGGGAAATATAGGGCATGTTGAAAGGATAGAATAATGCAATTGGTTTGAAGTGGAGCACAGAATAGGTCATGGAGAAGTATTATGAGACACAGCTAAAAAGAGAGGGCAATGAAATAATGAATTAATTCAAAATTTCAACGTCTATAATGCTAAGAGTTTTTGTTTTGTTTTTGTTTTGTTTTTTCCTCAACAGTTTAATGTGAGATGGAAATGGCTGAAGTTGGACAATACCCTTGGATCCTACTGGGATATATTTATGATTATTGTCATTATTATTATGCTGCTATTGTTGCTTAGAAACCGGCCAGCTTAAGGCAGCAATCAAATGAAAAACCTGCCAGTAGAGTTCATTCATTTCTGAGCTTATTGTTTAGAACCCAACCAGTGAAAAACACCAATCACATAAGAGCCTGCTAATTGATTCCAATCATTACTGGGAATCTTCTCCTAATAAAAAAGAGCAATTCCTCCACTTAAAGACGTGTTTGTTACATAAATCCTGTGCTGGCTTGCCGAAATAACAAATTCAACCTCATTGTAAAAGAAAATTGGCAAAGTTTAATGACTATTCTAGAAACAATAACCTGCATCAGTGAAGCAATATGTATTGGGACTAAGATTCAAAAGACTTGAGTTCTGATCCTACTTCTGGCATTCTATGATCCTCAAGTTTCTCATCTATAAAATCAGGAATACTACCCCGCCTATCTGACAAAGTTATTATGAGGATAAAGTGAGAAAATGATTGAATGTTTTTTTAAACTTCATGCAATGCAAATGTAAGCTTTATTATCATAATTATCAAGGCAACTCTGTAGCATGCCCTTATGAACCATAAAAATAAATGGTTTTTCATTTTCCTTTAGACACCAAGGAAAGGTAAAAACAGGAAGTACTTATAAATGATTTGCTAATGTAAAGAACATATGTTGTGCCATGAAAGTTGGTGTGACTACTAAAGTAGAGAAGGTGACTCTTTGTACTTCTACCTATCTATAATGCTTTCCCAAACAGGAAAGCTGTGCTTTTGTAGATTCTGAAAGGGTTCAAACCAGTTTTCAAAAGGATCATGTGATCAATGGTACTCTATCAGTTTAAAATGGTGCTCTTTTCCCACCCCAAGGAGAGTATAGCAGAGGTGAACTCAGAAGAGGCAATGAAAGCATCGAAGGATAGTTACTACAGGAGAAGTCAGTTGGGTAGAAGAGGAGTGTGGTGAGCTGAAGGGGAGTCCTTCTTAAAAACTTTAGTAATAAAATATTTTGAGGTTGATCCTCTAATAATATGGCCCTGGTGTATGGCTATGGGAAAAGAGATACAACAAACTAGGCAGAGGAAGTTGATACTTCACACCTTCTCCAAGAGATATCCTACAGATCTGGAATTATAATCCTGCTATTCATTTTTATTAATAAAAGTACTTAAATTTTTGTGATTCTTTTGGTGTCATGTGAAGTTGGGAAAGATTGCTAGGGATCTTTTCATATCCCTAAATTACTCAGAAAATAGGGAAAGACACTAAAAGGGAAAAATCTTGGAAGATATAGGGATCTGGCAGGTCCTATCCATATCTCTTCAATAGTAGTAGTGGTATACTTCTAGCTTTGTGTGAGACTGGAGGTTTGTGTGGGACTGAAAGAAAGAAACTAATTTCTTCTTTTTGTTTGGCCCTCCACTCTCATGTCATAAAAGAAGTAAAATCCTCTTTTAGAACCAGGATACTTTATTTAGTTAATGCCCTGCCCCACTCCCAGAGTGATGAAGTTTTCTAGTAAACATACCCAGAAGGATGGATAATTGCCTAAGGCACCACTTCAAATATTAGTCAGCGGATATATGGATGGTTTGAATTCACTTGTTCTCTGCTTTAGGAAAGCTATAAATATGTTATCAACAACATATTTTCTGACTAGATACAAAACCCCAGCTTCTTTTTTCTCCTCTTTCTCCCTTTCCTCCTTCTCCTTATCCTTATCCTCCTCTTCCCCCCCCAAAAAATACCTTCAAATACCAGTAATACAAGGGTTAACCAGTTTTTTTCAGTATTTAAACAATACCATATGATAGGCAAATCATCCTAGCAAACGCAGCAACGCACCATGAAGGGGAGAACAAAGTATTTTCTAGGTAGGCTAAACCACTACTACCACTTTGATTATCACCATCCCCTCTGACTCTAATGGAAATATTCCAGGACAATTCCAAAACTCCAGGATTAGCAGTACACCCCAGTTCACTATAGCTATACTTCATACTTAGTCCCTATACCCATTATCCAGAGGCACAACTGTAGAGAACTCACATTGTAACTCCTCCCATGGGGGCTACATTCCCTAATATTTCAGTAGCCACAGATTCTGAAGACCCACAAAATCTTATAACACATGCCAGGACACAGCTGAACTCTCCCAAAAAATTCTCCTCCAAACAACTTTCAGTACTGTTAGTCAAAATTTGCAATGGCAAAGAAAAAAATTCAGAGAAAAACATTTTTCTTTTTTTTTTAATTTTTATTTAATTAGACAATTTAGAACATTTCTCCTTGGTTATAAGAATCATATTCTTTCCCTCCCCTCCCCCTTCCTGTAGCCAACACACAATTCCACTGGGTCTTACATATGTGCTTTATCAAAACCTATTTCCATGTTGTTGATGTTTGCACTAGTGTGATCAGGAAAACATTTTTCTATCCCAAGACAACTTAAGAGGTCTACAGAGGAGATCTCTACACTGGGTGGGGGTTGGAGGCAACCATAAAAGCAGCAGTAGCAATGGTAGCTTCAGGAGTTGTCATCTCAAACATGATAATGTGGTTGGACAACTGACCAGAAAGAAATTATAAGGGATCTTTGCTAATGTTGAGTACAGCAGGTGCTGATGAGCAAATCTATTTCCCATAATCAGTTCTGGGTTCCAGAACAGAGTAACACTATTAATTGTGGCTGCAAGCAAGCAGAGATCCTGATCACAGTCCCAAGTCAAAGGGAAATACAAGTAGTTCTGTTGTAGTGGAGGGTTCCCTAGGTAAAGACCAGAGCAAAGACCAAGAGAACAGTGACCACATCTTTCCTGGGATAATGCAACTTTGAAAGCACCAAAAATTTTCAGTTCTCCAAAACTTGCTCTGAAATCAATAGCAACATGAAAAATGCAGTTTAGATAGTGGTCCTTCACCTTGAAATGAGCAGAGTCCAACTTTAACATAAAGTTCAAAGTAAAGAAGTAGGCTGGCAAAATGAGCAAACAAGGAAAAAACTAGATCAAAAAAAGATTTTGAGTGGCAGAAAATATCAAGATATTAACTTGGAAGACTATAATGTGAAAGTATTTTCAAAGACTCAAAAGAAAATACTAATTGGGTCCAAGGCCAACAACATTTTGTCAGTTAAAGAAATAAAGGTGTTAGAGGAAAAAGTGAGGAGAAATGAGTATTACAGGAAAACTTCTAGAAAAAGTTTTTTTTTAATTTACAGCTTAGTAAAAGACACACTTAAAAACACTAAATAATATAACATCTTAAAAATAAAATTGGAGGTACAGTTTATTTGAAGAAAATAATGTCTTAAAAAATAGAATTGGGCAGGTGGAAACTAATGATTCCAGGAAACTTTAAAAGATAATATGGTCAAAAGAATGAAAAAAGAAATGAGAAATATCTCATTGTGGGGAAAACTGACTTGAAAAATAGATTGACATAATTGAATGATTAACTGAATGCTGTTGTCAAAAATAGAGGCCAGACATCATATTTCAAGAAATTATAAAGGAAAACTTCCCTAGTATCTCAGATCCAGAGGGTAAGATAGAAATGGAAAGAGATCCCAAACTGAAAACTCCCAAGAATATTATAGCCAGATTCCAGAGCTCTCAATACAAACAACTAGAAAGACAATTCAAATATCATAGAGCTACAGTCAGAATCACACAAGACTTAGCATGTTCTACCTTAAAGGAGCAGAGGACTTGGAATACAATATTATAGAGGGCAAAGGATCTATGGTTATAATCAAGAATAACCTGCCCAGAAGGCCTAAATATAATCCTTCAGGAAAAAATGGATATTTAACTAAATGGATGACTTCTAAACATTCCTGTTGAAAAGATCAGAGCTAAATAGAAAATTAGACTGTCAGAGGACTTAAAAGAAGCATGAAAAGGCAAGCACAAAAGAGTAGTCATAAGGGACTCAATAAAGTTAAATTGTTTACATTCCTAAATGGTAATGCATAAGAACTTTATCATTATTAGGGAAGTTGGGAGTATACATAGACAGAGGGCAAAGGTGTGAGTTAATTATGTTGTGATGATCTACCAAAAAAAAAAAGATGAGAGAAAGAGAGATAAGTAGTGGGAGATGGGAAGGGAAAAGTAGAATGGGACAAATTTTCTCACATAAAGTAGGCATGCAAGGAAGACCTTTTTAAAGCAGAGAGGGAAATGGAGTGTTAGTAGCCAGTGCTTGAGCTTGATTCAAAGAGGAAAGACTCAGTTGGGTATAGAAATTTATCTTACCCACTAGAAAAAATAGGAGAAAAGAGGATAAAGAATATGGAGCCTGGGATAAAAGTTGGGGAGGACATATTGTAGGAGCCAGTGGTTGGAAGCAAGACAGACTTTTGAGGAGGAACAGGATAAAGACAAGAATAAACTGGAAAATGGAATGGAGGGAAATGCAGAGTTAGTGATCTTAACTATGAATATGAATAGAATGAGATAACCCATAGAACAGAAATGGAAAGAAGAATGGATTAGAAACCTGAATCCAACATCATGTTGTGTATAAGAAACACATTTGGGATGGAAAGACACACAATGTTGAGATGGAGGGCAAGTCTATTATGATTCAACTGAAGTTTTAAAAAAAAGCATGGGTAACAATAATTCTAAGGCAAATCAAGAGCAAAAATAGTCCTAATAGAAAGAGATGATCAAGGAAACTATATTTTGCTAAAATGTATCATAGACAAGTAATAGACAGCAAGTTTCTCTGATAATGACCCCATTTCTCAAATATACAGGTACCTAAGTCAAACTTATAAAAATAAAAAACATTTTCCAATCAACAAATGTTTCAAAGGATATGAATAGGCAGTTTACAGAACAGGAAATTAAAGCTATTTATAATATTTTAAAATGCTCAAAATCACTATTTATCAAAGAAAGAGGCAAATTAAAACAGCTTGGAATACTATCTCACACCTATCAGAATTGAAAAACTGGAGAAGATGAGGGAAAAATAGGTATATTAATGAACTGTTGGTAGAATAGTGAACTGGTTCCACCATTCTAGAAAATAATCTAGAAGTATACCTTTAGGGCAATAAAATAATGCATACCTTTTGATCCACCTATGCCCTAATGAGTCTATACCCCAAAGAGATAATAGAAAAATGAATGATGAAAAAATGCCATCTATCTCCAGAGAGATAATCAATGAATTCTGAGTGCTAATTGAAGTATAATTAATTGGGGTGTTGTGAGAGGGTTGGCTTGTGTTTGTAGGTGAGAGAGAGACAGAGACAGAAATATGGCTAATATGGATATTTTTGCATGCTTTCTCACATATGTGATTGATATATTGTTTGTTTTCTCAGCTTGTGGGAGAAGGGTGGGAGTAAAAGACAGAATCTAGAACTCAAATTTTTAAAAAAGAATGATTAAAATAAATAATTTTTAATGACTCAGAAAGTCTTTGTAATCAAAATCCTTGAAACTGCCAAATTGTTCAATATCAGAAATGTATGTCTTTATCTTTAGAAATTATGCTAAAGACATAAATAATCTGGAATACATCAAATTAAAAAGTTTTTGTACAAACAAAACCAATGTAACCAAAATCAGAAGGGTAGCAACAAATTGGGAAACAATCTTCATAAAAACCTCTGACAAAGGTTTAATTACTCAAATTTACAAAGAACTAAATCAATTGTACAAAAAATCAAGCCATTCTCCAATTGAAAAATGGGCAAGGGACATGAACAGGCAGTTCTCAGCCAAAGAAATCAAAGCTATTAATAAGCACATGAAAAAGTGCTCTATATCTCTTATAATCAGAGAGATGCAAATAAAAACAACTCTGAGGTATCACCTCACACCTAGCAGATTGGCTAACATGACAGCTATGGAAAGTAATGAATGCTGGAGGGGATGTGGCAAAGTGGGGACATTAATTCATTGCTGGTGGAGTTGTGAATTGATCCAACCATTCTGGAGGGCAATTTGGAACTATGCCCAAAGGGCGATAAAAGAATGTCTGCCCTTTGATCCAGCCATAGCACTGCTGGGCTTGTACCCCAAAGAGATAATAAGGAAAAAGACTTATACAAGAATATTCATAGCTGCGCTCTTTGTGGTGGCCAAAAATTGGAAAACGAGGGGATGCCTATCAATTGGGGAATGGCTAAACAAATTGTGGTATATGTTGGTGATGGAATACTATTGTGCTCAAAGGAATAATAAAGTAGAGGAATTCCATGGAGACTGGAACAACCTCCAGGAAGTGATGCGGAGCAAAAGGAGCAGAACCAGGAAAACATTGAACACAGAGACTGATACATTGTGGTACAATCGAAGGTGATGGACTTCTCCATTAGTGGCAATGCAATGTCCCTGAACAATCTGAAGGGATCTAAAAAATACTATCCACAAGCAGAGGATAAACTGTGGGAGTAAAAACACCAATGAAAAGCAACTGCTTGACTACAGGGGTTGAGGGGATATGACTGAGGAGAGACTCTAAATGAACACGCTAATGCAAATACCAACAACAGGGAAATGAGTTCGAGTCAAGAACACACGTGATAACCAGTGGAATCGTGTGTCGGCTATGGGAGAGGGAAAAGTGGTGGGAGGGGGGAGGGGAGGATAAGAAAATGATCTTTGTTTCCAGTGAATAATGTTTGGAAATGACCAAATAAAATAATGTTTAAAATTAAAAAAAAAAGAAATTATGCTAAAGAAAATGCACTATCATCTGTCTTAACTCTACATTCTCAGGATTACTAGACCTTTACATCTGACCTAGTGTTTAAATCTCCTATAATGTTGTCTTACCATTATATTTGGTGACCTGCTTAAGAGAAAGCAGGTCTAACTTTTTTTTCTACATTTCTTTTTTCTTCTACAATTCTTCATTTTTCTGTCTACATTTCCATCTCTGAGTATAGTGCTTAATCACTTGAGTGCCTTTTCATTTATTCATTTGTTCATTTATACATTCTGGAATACTCACAAATGTCTTCCTAAAATTGAGATCCCTAGAACTGAACATAATACTCTAGTTGAGGACAGTGCAGTGGGATTATCACATTCTTATTCCTGAAAGTAAGATATCTCAATGAAGAGCAAGATCACATTAGCTTTTTTGACCACCATGTGAAACTACTAACTCATCAACTTTGAAGTCCCCAATCATACTTAAATCTTACTTAAATAATTAATAGTAGTAGTCTCTCGGCAACCAAGGATGATGATTCTCTTTGTGCGTTTTTGTGCACAAAGACACTTGTGCATGAAGATTTAAGTGGAAAAGTCGATGCACAGAGACAGTCCCACTCTCTCGGCGTTGGAAGCCTGGGTCCAGTGGCACGAAAAGTCGTTACACCTGGAGACTTCCTCAGCTGCATTGGATGGCCGTGTTGTCTTTTGTGCTCCAAGTACGCCCTAAGCACTCCATGGTGCCTTGCTGTATCGCCATCTCAGCCGTGGAACCTTCTTGTTTGTTTCTTCCGCCTGTTCCACCGAAACAGTCTTCACATGCTGGGTGAGCAAAGCCCTGGTTCACCAGGGGTTGGCGACGACCCGATGGCTACCCTCACAAGGTTTGGCCAGCCTGTCAAAGCCGTTGCCCGGGGTGTGGCCGCTGCCGCATGTGAGCAGCTACTAGGAGCCACAAGTGAGATCTGGGTGTCAGGTGAGGGTCAGAGGCTGGAGAGCTGCCCTCGGAGGGCAGGACAAGCCCTCCATACCAAAGATATTACTCCTCCCTGAGCACCCCATACACCCCTCTTAAATAATTAAATCATACTTAAAATCCCCAATCATACTCCAAAAGAAACTCCGAAATGATAACTCCAAGGAACCTCATAGCAAAAATCCAGAAGTTCCAAGTCAAGAGGAAAAAATTGTTAGTAGCCAGAACTAGTCAAGTATTGTAAAGATTAAAATTTAGGGGAGATGGGGAGACTGAGGCAGGTAGAAATTAGTTTCTCTCTGCAAGGAGTATTATATTTTTTAGAGGTTTATTAAAGGTTAAAGATTAAAGAATATACAAGTAAGAAACATGTGCCTAGGCCAGAGGCCTAGACAAAATAACTTCACATCACGCAAGAGACGAGCCTGCTCCAAAACGGAAGTCCAAAAAGAGCCAACCTCCTCAAAAGCCTTTGAATCAGCTTAAATACCTTCTTGATCTCGGCCCAGGTGAGATTACAAGGCATTCTGGGGAAGTGGAGCAAAGGCTCGTGGGGATTGTAGTCCTGTATTCGAGTCTACTTTTTACAGTATCAAGGAACTTGATCAAGATCACACAAGACCTTGTGTCTGCCATGAAGAAGATATCTTGGAGTACAATCTTCTACAACTAATTCTGAAAAACTCAATGTAATCCTACAGAGAAGAAAAGATCGTCAGGGAAATATATAACTTTCAAGTATTTCTGATTAAAAGATCTGAGCTGAATGAAAACTTTGAAATGCAAACACAGATGGCAAGGGAAACCTAGAAAACTAATACATTTGGAGAAATAAAAGAGCCTATACAATGATAAAGGTATATGCTAAAAAAGGGATGAAAATCAAGAGAATCTTCAGATTTTTAAAGTCTTGAAAAAGTCATTAAGGGAATTAAATAAGAGGGAACTTTGAGGTTAAGCTATTTTGATGGTGAAGAGAAGAAATAAAAGAGAAGTTGAAAAGAATACACTAGGGAAGAAAGGAGAAAAAAGGGAGAACTTATTTCTCACAATTAGGTTCTAAGAAAAGTATATAAACATGGAGGAAGGGGTATGGATGAGGTCATTATGAACTTCACTCTTACCTGAACAGAACATAGGAGTAGTCTTCCTGCTGCCTGAGAATTAATATATTTCCCCAGTTTCTGGTCTCAAAAAAGAACTTCCCTCTATTTGAGCATCAACAACTTATTGATAAGTGACCACAAGAATATAAACTCCTGAGTCTGATTATGGATGCCCCCCTCTTCCATTTAGCACTGGTTAGCTGTTCTCAGTAAAGTTTATTGTTAGGGTATATAATTTTACCACCCCAAATCCCAACTTTTAACATGTTTCCTCCCCAACTCATCTACCTTGCCCTCTTCCTGGCTGACTTTCTTGCATTTATGGAAATAAATCATAATTTGTATGTATGTGTATGATTTTTTGTTTCCTTGCTGTGACATAAGAAAATAAAACTTTTGTTATTGTCATCTTCCCTAGTACCAATTTCTGTAAATTTCTGAACCTACATATTTGCTTTCATCTGAGTCTGAGGCCAAATAAAGCAATCACTAAAACTGATAGTATCCATCTTCTGCCACTTTGTTCTTTTTCATAAAGAATGACCATATAACAGAGTGAAAGGAAATACACAATTATAAAAAATCATAATGATGAACATAAATGAGATGAATTCATCCTCAAAATGTAAAAAATAATAGAGTAGGTTTAAAACAATGCAACAATATAGTACTTTAAATTGTTTTACATTTAATAGTGAGAAGAAAATATTTAAAACAATATGCTGTTTGAAAGAGAAGTAATGAAACAAAATAGTTTAAAAGTAGGAGTTGTACTATACCACTGCTGTGTTTGTACCCCAGAGATAATAAGGAAAAAGACTTGTACAAAAATATCTCTGGTCACACTTTTTGTGGTGACAAAAAAATTGGAAAATGAGGGGATACCCTTCAATTGGGGAATGGCTGAACAAGTTGTGGTATCTGTTGGTGATGGAATACTATTGTGCTAAAAAGAATAATGAACTGGAGGAATTCCATGTGAACTGGAACAGCCTCCAGGAATTGATGCAGAGTGAAAGGAGCAGAAACATGAGAACCTTATATGCAGAGATGGATACACTGTGGCACAATCAAATCTAATAGATTTCTCTACTAGCAGCAATGCAATGATACAGGACAATTCTGAGGGACTTATGAGAAAGAACGCTATCCACATCCAGGGAAAGAACTGTGGGAATAGAAATACAGAAGAAAAACAACTACTTGATCACATGGTTTGATGGGGATATCGTTGGGGATGTAGACTCTAAATGAGTGCAAACACTAATAATATGGAAATAGATCTTGATTAATGACACATGTAAAACCCAGTGGAATTGCTTGTTGGCTGTGGGAGGAGGTTGGGAGGAGGGGAGGGAAAGAACATGATTCATGTAACTATGGGAAAATATTCTAAATTAAATAAATAAATAAACTTTTTTTAAAAAGGAAAAAAGTAGGGACTGTAGTGGAATTAATTAATGTCAGGTAATTCTTTTTAAAGTAAGAAGTAGCAATCATAATTTCACAAGAAATAGTAAAAAGAAGTGATTAAAAGAGATTTTTTTTAAAAAGAAAACTGTGCTTAGAGATATCATAATGAAATGCTGCCAATGTTTGATGCATATACACCAAATGGTATAGTAGCTTGTTAATTAAAGCAAAAATTAGTCAAAGTATAAGAAAAAATAAATAACAAAACAATAAAACTTGAATGTGTCATAAAATATGTCGATATGTAAATTTCAGAGTTAGCCCAAACAAAAGGCAAACAAAGAACTTAAGGTCTTGGCCAAAATTTTAGAAAAGTTAAATTTGATAGATCTCTAATGAGTGTTTAAAGGAGTATACCTTTTTCTAAGTTATATAGTTATATATTTCTAAGTTATATAGAATCTTTTCGTAAATTAACCATTTCCAAGGACAAACAAAAAACCTTAAAAATACAGAAAGTCATAATTAAACATGCCCTGTTCTGGTGATCATTCAAATAAAAAAGATATGCAGTCTTATAATGTTCTCTATGTCTTCTTTTGTCATAAATTCTTCTCTTCATAGATCTGACAGGTAAAATATTCTGTGTTCTCCTAATTTCCATATGGTATTACCCTTTATTTTAAATCATAGACCCATTATCATATCTTGGTATAGGGTATGAAATATTGATCTATACCAAGTTTCTGCCACAGTGTTTTCCAGTTTTCCCAGAAGTTTTGGTCAAATAGTAAGTTCTCATACCAAAAGCTGGTATCTTTGGTTTTATCAAAAACTAAATTGCTCAAGTAATTTATCCCTAATCAAATTCCATTTATCTATCATTTTATTTCTTAGCTAGTAACATATTGTTTTGATGATTACTGCTTTATATTACAGTTTGAAATCTATTGTTGTTAGGCCACCTCTCTTTACATTTTTCATTAATTCTTAATTTGGTAATCTAGTCATCTTTATTTTTTATTTATTTATTTTATTAAAAAAGGATATCCATTCTCATAGGAAGAACTGAGAGAGTCTGGATGCAGATTGAAACATATCATTTTCTACTTTATTCCCTAAATGAGTTTTTTTTTCTTGTAAGATATGTTTTCTTTCACAATATGATGCACATCAAAATACACATTGCAAAACAGCATAAATAACACACCATAAAGATTACTCATTATAGTCAAATAGGAGTTATATCAGGAATGCAAGAATGGTTTAATATAAGGAAAACTATCAACATAATTGATTATATCAATAACAAAAATAATGAAAATCATGTGATTATATCAATAGATGCAGAATAAGCCTTTGACAAAATGTAACATTCATTCCTATTCAAAACACTGTAAAGCATAGGAATAAATGGATTTCTTTCTTAAAATGATATGAAGCATCTACCTAAAATTATCAGGAAGTATTATTTGTAATGGGGATAATCTAGAAGCCTTCCTTGTAAGATCAGGAGGGAAACAAGGATGCCCATTATCACCAATATTATTTAACAGATCATTAGAAATAGTAGCAATAAAAATAGGAGAAGAAAACAAAATTGAAGAATCAGAATGTTCAAAGAGGTCATAAAATTATTTATATTTACAGACAATGCGATGGTATGTGTGGAATAACCTAGAGATCCAACTAAAAAATTAGCTGAAACTAACAATTTTAGTAAAGTAACAATATATAAAATCCATATACAAGTCATCATCATTTTTATATATTACTAATAAAGTCTTGCAAGACATAGAAAGAGAGACTCCATTTAAAATAACCACAGGTAGATTAAAATACCTGGGATTATGTTTGCCAAAAGAAACCCAAGAAATCCATGAAATCCATTATAATACAATTTTTACACAAATATTATCAGATATTCCTAATCTTTTATTCTTCTGGATTAATTTATTATTTTTCCAGGTCTACAGAATAATTTTAGTAGTTTGATTGTTATGACACTGAATAAGTAAATTAATTTTGACAATATTAAATTTAAAATAAAACCAGTGTAAGATTGGAAAAGAAACAACAAATGGGTAACATTTTATAACAAATTTCTCTGATATAGTTCTCATTTCTCAAATATATAGAGAATTCAATCAAACATAAGAACACAAGCCATGTGTCAATTTACAAATGATCAAAGGATATGAACAGGCAATTTAAAGCTATCAATAATCATATAAAATGTTTTAAATAACTCTTGATTAGAGAATTATAAATTAAAATAACTATGAAGTATCACTTCACATCAATTTGATTGCCCAATATGACAGTAAAGTGATGTCTCAGAAGGGATGTGGCAAACTGGGACGTTACTTCATTGTTGGTGGAGTTTTGAACTGATCCAACCATTCTGGAGAACAATGGACCCATGCCCAAAGGGTCATAAAACTGTATATTACCCTTTAACCCAGAAATGCCACTACTGGTCTGTATCTTCAATAGATCGAAGATAGGGTAAAAAGACCTACAGGTACAAAAATATTTATAGAAGCTCTTTTTGAGGTGGTAAAGAAGTGAGAATGAAGAGATGTCTATCCTATGAGAAACCGCTGTACAAGTTATGTTATATGATTGTAATGGAATGTTATTGTGCCATAAGAAATAAAAAGCAGGACTATCATTTTAAAAATCCTGTGAATAATTATATGAAGAAATGCAAAGTGAAGTGATTAGAATCAGAAGAATGTTGAACATGGTAGCTCAATCAGGTCCGATGATTGTCTACAAATGTTTTAGCTATTATCTTCAATGCATGGATCTAAGATTACTCCAAGAGATTCATAATGAAAAAGGATATCCATTCTCATAGGAAGAACTGATAAATTCCAATTGAACCATACCATTTTCTACTTTATTCCTTAATGATTTTTTCCTTGTAAAGGTAATATGTGTCTTCTTTCATGTGATGAATATCAAAATATGCACTTTGAGATAGCACATATATAAACTATATCATTTTACCTTCCATCATGGATAAGGGATAGAAAAGGAAGGAAAGTACAGAACATGAATCACAAAATGTCAGATAGTAATTATCAGAAATTATATTTACCTATAGTTGGAGAAAATATAATTAAAATCCTTTTAAAGAGATAAATTATGAGTCTAGGTTTTTCAAAGTAAAAAAAAATATTTTTCAAATTTAAAAGAGACTTCATCACAGATTTAGAGGAAATTAAGGAAATTATTAGAAATAATTTTGCTTAATAAGTATATGCCCAAAAAAGATCAATTTAATTGAAAGGGATGAATATTTACCAAAAGATAAAATACTCAGATTACCAGAATAAGAAACAAAAATGTAAATAATCTAATCTCAAAGAAAAATTGAATGAACCATAAATGAATTCTAAGTAAAAAAATGGGTACCATATGAATGTACAAATGAATTCTATCAAATATTAAAATAACAATTGACTTCAATATTATGTAACTGCAAATACAAAAAAAGAAAGAATCCTAGCACTTTCCTTCTATAGTTTTGATACCAAAATAAGGAAGAGCCAAAGCAAAGGAATGTATAGCCAAGTAAATTTAATGATTAACAAAAAATATTAAACAAAATATTATCAAAGGGAGAGTAGAAATATATTAAAAAGATTATATACTTCAATATGATTGGATTCATACCAGGAAATCAGAACTAGTTAACTATTGGGAAAACTGTAACAGCCATTATTAATAATGAGATCAATAAAAATCATATAACTATGCCAATAGATGTAGGGGGGAAAAGCTTTTGACAAATTTTTGCTTTAAAATACCTAAATTTTAAAAAGTTAACTTTCCTTAATATAGTAAATACTATCTATCTAAAATCAAGAGTTAGTGAAATGGAGAAATGCTAGAAGCCTTCCCAATAAGATCAGGCTAGATAACACAGTGGATAGGATAGAGAGCCAGACCAAAGATGGGACATCCTGATTTTTAAGTTTCACCCCAGATACTTCCTCATTATATGGCCTTGGGCAAGCCACCTAACCCCAACTGACTAGTCCTTACCTCTCTTATCCCTTGGAACTAATATTTAGTATTGATTCAAAGATGGAAGCTAAGGGTTTTAAATTAAAATCAAGCTGGGAGTAATATCCCTGGCCTCCCTGGCCATCATCTCCTCTGATTAAAGTATAAATATTCCTGAGCAAATTGAAGACCTGGGGGCAACTGGGCCAGCCAGAAGCCTCACTTTATAGGCTTAACTTGACACTGTATACTCCAGTAGCAAAGACTGGAGTCAACAAACAAGACCCCTGGGAGAATTGGGTTAGACACAATCTCAGGTCCAGAGATTCCCACCTGTTTATGGCTTGGGCAGTTGACTAGATCAGAATTTGGGGGCCATAAGCATGCTGATAGAACACTACTTTGTCCCATGGTGCAGCTTTTGCAGAGGTGGGGGGAGAGAGCACAAACGAGTGAGTGAACTTATTGAGGGGCAAGGGCTGTGGTCATTACAAGGAGCCCTGGCAAGAGCACCTGAGGTCAATCGCAGACTGGAGTGTAAGGTGGGGGAGCAGGGACCACACATGGTCCCAGATTATAAAAATTGGAAGAATTAAGTAGAATTAAGGAAATAAGAGCATAAGAACCCTGAAACATCATATCACACACCTGGGAAAAGAATAAGCACTATTATAGAGGTAACAATTAAGACTATTGGCTGTTAATTTTTTTTAAGATTAAACAAAAGAGAAAGAACCTAATCATAGCTGCTATGAGGATAGAGAAAACCAGGGTCCAAATTTAGAAGAAAGTTAAAATAGCTCCTTATAAAACATCAAAGAAAAATATGCAATGGTCAAAAAAAAAAGATTTTTTTAGAAGAGCTTTAAAAAAGACTTTAAAAACCAAATGAAAGAAGTTGGAAAAAGGTTTTTTTAAATAAAAACAATGTAAAAAAATCATGAAAATTGAAAAGAGATCCAAACCCTTAACAAAAAAAATTATTAAAAATTAAAAATTTTGAGAGCAGCTAGATGTCTTAAGAACCTCCTACATGGAGCCTTTCCTGATTGCCTCTTATGCTAGTGTCCTCCCTTCCCAACTTTGTTCTATATCTTCTTATATGGGTAGTTATGTCCCTGTTAGAATGTAAACTTCTTGAAAGTAGGAACTATTTCTTTGTATTTGTATTCCTTATACTGTGCAGTACCTGCTGTATTGAAAACATTTTAAAATGTTTGTTAATTGATTGATTGATTAATAACATCAGCCCAAGATTTCAGAGCACAGGTGAACCATGATTTCTGGTCCATGTTAAGTTATCTTAAGATTTCTTCAAAAAAATAGGCAAAAGGGCAAAAAGGACAGACTTCAGTGAAAACTCTCTTTTAGGCTCTTATTAACAATAGACTGAGCCAACCAAATCAACTCTAATAATTTTTGCTGAACAAACTCATCCTCAGGTATCAATGGGTTCAATAAACATATTCACACCCTTCATGGGAAGATGCAAAGTTCCAAATAAACAGTGATCTCACAAAGATAAGAGAATCCTGATTAGTTCCCACAAAAATACATAAAACCCAAACTACTTCCAGAAGTATAACCCTGGGAAAAATTTTATGCTCAGTAGGCAGCTATGTACTACAATAGATAAAGTGCTGAATCTGGAGTCAGAAAGTCTTGAATTCAAATCCCACTTCAGACACTTATTAGCTTATATGACCTTTGGCAGTCATTTAGCCTCTGTCTGCCTCATTTTTCCAGCTGTAAATGCATAATAAGAGCACCTACTTCCTAAGATTATTGAGAGAATTAAATGGAATAATATTTGAAAAGTGCACAATGCTTGGCAAATAGTAACTGCTATATAAATACTGGCTATAATTATTATTTTATACATTATTATTTTGGATAATATGCATGGAATCAGCTAAAATATTTGTAAGCTGAGAATAGGACCCATGATGTCACTGGTGCAAGGAGCTCCTTGGGAAAGACTTCCTCTACCAAGGCAATTACAACAATAAGTTATCTACAACTTATTGTCTTAGAGAGCTGCCCACCAGACTAGAAAGTTAAGGGTCTTACCCAAATCATATAGTATGTGCCACAGGTAGGATTTGAGTTTAGTTGGTACTGCTTATGAAGTCTTCTATCTACTTCATCATGTCACTTCTCATAAACACATTTAAATGAGAGGCACCATATTGTAGAGGAAAGAGCACTGAATTGTGAGTCAGGAGACTTAGTTCTAATATTAGCTGTACTATTGTCCACATGCATTCCATTTCCCTGGCTCTCATTAAATTTAGAAGGTCAGAGTACATGATATTCTAAGACTTCCTACTCTAAATGCCTAAGTCTACCATTCCAGCATTGAGATGGTTAATTTTCATCCCTATTGTCTCACCTTGAATTATAGCATAACTAATGGTATCAATTATATTCATACAACAATTTTATCCCTTTGGGGATAATGGCAGGGAAGGAAAATATAATGCATTCCTCAAACTTAATATCTCATCATTAGCTCCTATATGTGTGAGCTATTATTAATCTCCCCTGGAGTACTTCAACACTTCGTGAAAATAGAGGTCATTTTTGCTAGCCTGTTATTCCTTTTTCTGAATTCAGCTGGTGATTACAGGGACATTATAATACTCATCTGTTGCCCTAAAAGTTTTTTACAACTCTCCAGTCTTTTCTGTTCCAAATCATTCTGTATCAATTGACTGGCAATCAGGAATAACCAATCACACACTGTAGATAGTACTTTCATTTTCACCCCTAAGAGAAATGCTCTTGGATCTATTGTCTTACCATATTACTATATCATGAAAGTCTTCTCAAATAAATTCTTCAAATCCATCACATTCATTATTTTTAGGGGATAAAAAAGAGTTACACTCATATATTATAGTTTATTCAACCATTCCTCGATCAATAGACACATAGTTTTTTTGTTACCATGGAAATGAGAGATGCTCAATCATATGCTATCCTAGGGACCACCAGCTGGTGATAATTTGGAATTCAGACTTCCAAAATATTTAATGAAAAATTTTTAAAGAACAAAGTCAGAAAGAATGATTTAGTTACAATCAGGAAATGGAGTTTAGTATACAGAGCACAAGACTATGGATTTGGTTGTCTATCTTAGGACCATTGGGACAGGCAAAAATCAAATAAGTGCCCTATTTCCCAGGGTTTCCTTCTCACTTCTCTCTTTCTTAGAGACTAGAAATAAACTCTGCTGTTGTCATTACCCATGTGATTGCTTAGGAAAAGGAAATAAACATTTATATATTGTCTACTATGTGCCAGGCACTGTGCTAAATGCTTTTACAAATATTACTGAAACATAGTTGCTGTTTTCCTCATTTTACCATTAAGGAAATTGAGGCAACCAGAAGTAAAATAATTTTATGAGGGTCACGTAACTAGTAAGTGTCTGAAACAGTATTTGAACTCAAGTCTTACTGCCTCATGGACCAGCACTCTACCCACTCTGCCACAGCTACCTTACTCTTGCTAAGGCTATAGCTGCTGGGTTGAGCATAAGAAGTCATGGCTGAGATAATAACAAGAATGAGCTAACCCAAGCATTGCCTCAGTGATAAGTCCTTCCCCATCTTTCCCCTGAGTCAGTCTCATCTGAACAAATCCTCTAAGTTATACCTTTTCCTCTTTCCCAAAAGAGGAGACCTTAAAGCAGAAAAAGTTAATTTCTTCTCCTGTAGTTTAATAGAGCTTAGTGCAGGCTAGCTTATTGCCAATGGATTACTCCTCTCTCCAATTGACCCCTTTTCACTGTATCATTTTATTCCCTTTTATATAAAAGAAACCTGAAAACTAGTAATCCTTTTGATTAATGTTAGCATGAGGGATGCTAGAGACTAGAAAGAAAGGAACTATTCCATTTCACATGGAGGTACATAAAGGATAAAGAAGGCACTGACTCTCTCTGGAACTCAAAAACACATTGTAGGAACATTTAGATATTACTCCTAAGCCAGCTCAAGAATTATAAGTAGGGAAACAGTTTAGGAAGTGAGTCAGTAATTTGCCAAAGTGAATTAAAACCACTAGACATATAAATTGTAAGCTTTTGAGAAAAAAGTGAACCAAGGAAAGGAATATTTGTTACCAATGTGGGTATCCAACAATATTTCTCTTAAAGTCAGCATTTGTTATTTTTCAGTCATTCAATTATGTCTGATTCTTCATGACCCCATAGATCAGTGATGGTGAACCTTTTAGAATCTTTTAGAGACCATGTGCTATGCCCCCACCAGAGTGCATGCAGTACTTCCCCAAAGATGCAGTGCCCCCCAAAGACTGAGTGCCCCCCTTTGGATTCAGAGGTTCAGGCTAGGCTCCCAGCCATCTCTTGCCTGGGGGAAACCACCTCCTGCTGCCACGGGGACTCACTGCTATATCCAGCCACATTGCAGACTGATCAAGGGGGCTGTTGCCGGGCTTCTTTGAGCATTCTGATTCCTTCCATTTCTTTTGCTTCTCTTATTGCTATTATCTTATTGCTAATATACAAATTGCTAGCATTTGTAATACTATGTTAAATATGTATATAAATATGAATATAAACAGATGAGGAATTGTCTTTTTAGCAATTTTTTTTTTTTAGGGAATCCTACCATATATCATATTGTGAGTCTAGAGGACTGTAGAGATCCCTGGAGTAATTTGGGAGGGAAAATGGGACTCACCACAGGGAAAAGGAAGATATTTTGATTAATTGTTTAAACTACTATCAGTTCTTTATTTGATTTTTGCATTTTATATAAGGCAAAATAAAGGCTATCTGGCACTCAGTATATATATATATACAGTTTGTTCTGAGTGTTTTCCATAAAAACTGGAGACAAATTCAAACACAAACACATCTATAGAGACCATTCTAGTATTTTTGCCAAGAAAATCCCAAATGAGGTCATGAAGAGTTGGACAAAACTGAAACAACTAAGCAACAATAAAAATGTGGCCAAGATACTAGCTATATATACATATAAGCTAGATGATTAAAATTTCCCAGAGATGGCTCTGGATATGGGCAAAAGAAGTCAAAGAGATGAGATTTGGAGGTTTGCCTCCAAGACTGACTGGTCTTTGAAAGTCTAGAATTTGAGATCCAGAAATACTAGTTATAAAACATTTATAATTGACATTTATTTAGCATTATCGCATTTTAGTATTTTTCATCTGAACTTCATAATAACTATATGTGGGTTAGGTTAGGTCTGAGTCTCTTCCAGTTCTAAACTGCTGATTTTACGGTGCTATGAACTTCATGTGATATAAAGCTTTTCAAATGAGATAACTGAGAGTCTGACAAGTTAAATAACTAGTTCCTGCTCAAACAGGAATTGTACATCTGATGTAGGATTTGAACTAGCATTCTATCCATTAAGCCAAGATAGTTGATAACCAACTTATTTCTTTTAGTCATAGGAGATTTTCTTCTTCCTCATTAACAGCTAAAACTCAGCTTCTATTATATTAGAACCTATGCACTGTTTTCAGAATTTAGAAAAAAAAATTGATGAAACTATTTAGTACCCCAAAACCAAATGGACGGTCCCACATAATAAAACAAAAGGGGAAATAAATCTAGCATGTTTGGAGTTCTAAGACATCCTGAAATCATAGAAAAAGTACTGAAATCAGAATCAGGAAATCTGAACTTCTGTCCCCACTTGTTTAATTAATTGTTAGGTGTTATTAGCTGGGAAAATGTAAATAGCTAAGTAGCTAGAGTGTCATAGTGGACAAAGCTTAGACCTAGAGTCAGGAAGACCTGAGTTCAAATTTGAACTCAGACATTTTCAATTTATGTGACCCTAGTGTGCAAATAGAAATTTGCTACACCTGAACTACATTTACCCAGCATCCTTTTAAGTTACATCCTCATTTTAGGGACAGAAGCTTGGAAGATAAATTTGGCTGAGACCCACGCTGCAGGGCTCTTTTTGGAGCTTGGGCTTTTGGTAAAATGCAGCAAGTGAGGGGCTCTCTGGCTCTGCGTTCTGCTCACTTGGCTGAATTAACCCCTTTCTTACTCACTTTATTATTATTAAATCCCATATAATAAATACTTTGAGTATTTATTCATTTTTAATATCACATTAGATAAGTCATCTAATCTCTGTCTACCTGTTTCCTTATCCATAGATAAGAGATAATCTGAAGTAGGATTTGAACTAACATTCTATCCATTAAGCCCTAACTCCCAGGGTTGTTGAAATAATCGAATATGATATTATTTGTAAAATATAATATTCATAGTTCCTGACACATAGTAGATTACCAGATGCTAAATGCTTATAAAAATCACATGACCTCAATTTCCTCTTTTACAAAATAATATAAATAACTCCTCTGCTACTACTTTATAGATTTGTTGTGCAGAAATTAATTTGTAGCTCTTTATACAATATTGAATTACTTTCTTTATACTACTTAGACTACATATAAGCACAACTTTAGAGATCAAATGAGATAATGTAAATAGAACATTTTACAACACTAAAACCTATATAAATTTATATTAATACTGAACAAACTCAGAGCTTCATCTGATCCTTTTCCTATTGCAGCTATAGGACTCTAGGAAAATTACTTCAGCTTCTAGATCTCAGTTTCCCAATCTGTAAATTGTGAGCATTAAACTAGATGATTTCTGTGTTTCCTTTCAGCTCTCACCTTCTTAGTTATTCCATAGTTGTTCTTTTTTTTTTTACAACAATAATTTTTTTCAATTTCCAGATTATGTGTCAATATAATTTTTTAATATTTGTTTTCTGACACTTGGAAATCCATGGTCTCTCTCCCATTCCTCCCCTCTCCCCAAGAAGGCAGATAATATGATATAGGTTGTACAGGTATTATCATATAATATATAATTCCTTGTTTATCATATTGTGAAGTTGTTCTTTCAAATACTGTCCAAATATATGCTGAATTTCCAACTGAAATAGAAAGTATTAACATAGTCATCTTAAGGATGAATAAATTAAATTCTTTTCTACTGGAAAAGAGTGAGGGGAATAAGCATTTATATAGTGTCTCTTATGTGCCAGGCACTATGCTAAGTGCTTTTACAAACAAAATCTCATTTGAGATTCCTAACAACCCTGGGACTTTGGTACCATTTCATAGTTGAGGAAACTGAGGCAGGCAAAAATTAAGTAACTTGCTGAGGATCACCTAAGTACTAAATGTCTGAAGCTGTGTTCGATTTGTTTCTTGTTACTGTTCCCCCTTTCACCCCATTTCTTCCCCTTTGTGTTTAGTATAAGTACGTTTCTAAGTATCCAGTATGAAGTTCACAAAAGCAGAAAGTAAGATTGTAAAGGGAAATCTAGAAATCATGTACACACCGTTCTAAAGATGAAAGAAGCAGAGCTTGTAGTTTGTATCATATATTAACCAAAAATCACATCCTAATGAAATGTGCTAAATTGAGGGAATTCATCTAGGCTTTGTTATCAGGGGATTTTGGTCCTATGATATGTAAATCTCAGACAAGCTCCAAACATCTACAGTAAGATCAGCACAACACCAAAAGGTGATGATAACTTTGAGATGACATGGCTATATAAACTTTAAAGTTTTACTGACTATTTGAGATGATCTGTATATGTTAGTAAAGTAAGCCCAAAATGGCACTGATGGGAATTAATGTTCCCCCCCAAACCCCAGAACTCCTGTCACCTGAGCTGCCTTCCATCTCTATAGAATCTATGCTATGATATTCTGTGCCTTTTCCTCTCCCGTCTCTACCTGCCTTCCTTCATCAACCTATCCTCATCCCCATATCGTCTGCCTCTGTAACCCTTTACACGACTTGTCTCTGTACTTTCTGTCATTTGCCCCTATGCACCCTCTATGCCTTCTTAAAGTGTGATTACAACCTCACTTCTCACTGTCATTGTGATCTTTCTCTGCGAGTACCCAAGTACTAAGCGTGCCTGCTCCAGTAAATAATTTCATAAATTAATTACCAATGCAGAGCTCACAACTGAACTCAGATTTTTCACTCTTCAGGCCCAGGGTCTATGTATTATGCCATAAACTGCCTCTGGGCATCCGATCCTTTTAGTTCACATCCCCTCATGTATATGGTCGGTTATAGAATGCAACTGGATCAGCAGTTGATAAAGGTTGCCTACCAGTACATATATCTTGATGAAGAACTACAGGTAGATAATGAAGTAGGCCCAGTAGAAGGTGGTCTAAATGTAATTTAAGCTATTTGATGGCACTTCCTATGATCTCAAGCTGCTCCTTATCATCAAAGCCCATTTAAAAAATTAATGTATTTTTTAAAATCTTCATTTCCTAACATATCCATCCCCAACTGCCTACCTTTATAACGAAGAATAAGAAAAGGGAAAAAATCAGTCACTAAAATTAACCAGTATATCAATTTACTCTGATAGTATCTGCAATATCTTTTTATTCATAGTCCCCACTTCTGCAAACAGACAAAGAGGTGTATTTTCTTACTCCGTCTTCATCAAGGAGTGGTTAACAAGTTAAGTCAAGTCTACAAACATTTTTAAAATGTCTACTATATTTCAGGTTCTGTGGTAAGGGCTGGAGATTCAAGAAAGCAAACAGCCCATATTCTAAATTTAGTTAAAATCCACTGGGGGAGATGACTTGCAAACAACTATGTATAAATAAGATACATGCAGAATGAATTGGAGATAATCTCAAAGGTAAGCTAGGTACTAAAGTTAGTTTTGCTGGACTATTTTTTTGGAAATTGTCTCTCCCCTATTGTTTTTTTTTAAATATAAAAGTCCTTACTTTCCATCTTAGAATCAATACTGTGTAATGATTCTAAGGTGGGAAAGAGGAAAGGTCTGGGCAATGAGGGTTAAGTGATTTGCCCAGGGTCACACAGCTAGTTCCCCACTGTTTGTTTTTTTGTTTTGTTTTGTTTTTTAAGCAAAGAAAATCTTACCAGATAGAGGAAATGACAGGAGTATATTAAAAACAAATGTAACAGCAAATCAAAGGTATGCATACAACTTAGAAAAAAATTATCTTTAGTATCAAATGAAAAAGAAATTGCCCAGAAAACCTCTACTACTTTAACAATAAAGAAGGAAACCATAGATTCCTGCAGAAAGATTATGACAGGATGCAACATTCTATTAAATAAAGTCAAGAGAGTTCTTTCATCAATGACTTCAGAGCAAAGAAACTGGGGCTTTGACAAAGAAGGTAAAAATTATCACCAAAGGGAAAAAAAAGCTTAAAGTCTGAGAGGCCAAACTTTTTCTCTTCATCTCCTTCCTCCTCCCCCTACATATTGACATCATGGAGGCTTCTGGGAAAATGCATCAAGGCTGCTTTGACTAGAGCTAGTGTTCACTTATCTTGATGGAAAGCCCTCTGGCTAGCACTGCTTCCTTTTGGAGAGTCTATGCAGATCATAGGTTTTTAACAATTCAGAATAAGACCTTGCTGAGTGTCTCATAGGCGCCATGCAGTATTCCTCCAATATGCTTGTATCATGAATTAGCTGTAGCAACAGGTTGTGAGCTAATACGGTATTCTGCAGCTAAGAGACCAGTCTCCCTGATCTCCAGCCTACAGGTATTTTCACCACTTTCTGAGTTAATTTCATAAATGATATATGCCATTGTTTGACTCAGCCTCCAGAGCCTATTATTCTCTTTACACTGACTGCTGGTCTCTGATACATGCTTAGTATTGACCCCTGATAGAATTCTAATGCTGCATAGACAAATATAGCTGAATGAATATTGTTGGATTCTCTTCTTATTCCTGATGTCCTATAGGTCAAGGATTAGTCTGGGCAAAGTTTGTCTAACTCTTCTATTGAAGATTCCTTCCTAACTTTGAGGACCTGGGAGAGAAATTTTGGGAGATTTTTCACTTCTCCAAGAGAATTTAAGTATCTGACATCTCCCTTCTCAGACTCCTTTCATGAAACAATCTTCAATTGCTCTTACAATCAGAGAAGTTTATGATGAAAACTGACATTTATGTAGCATGTCAAATTTTATAAGCTTTGTTACATACATGATCTCACTAGAGCCTTACCCTGTGAGGTGAGTACTAAAAGTATTATTCTTTTCATTTTACAGATAAAGAAACTGAGGTTCAGAGAAGTTAAGAACTTACTCATGATTACATAGCTAGCAAGAAATCAAAAGCAAGATTTGAAGCTAGTTCTCTCTGAAGCAAATTCCATAATTATCCAAAACACAATGAATGGTTTTATTTACGAATTAAAGATAACAAATAAGACTCTTATGAGCACCTTAAAAAGAGTGATACTCACTTATGAACAATCTCTGCCATCAAAAGTGTGAAGATAGGATTAACTTTCTCTTTGTCTACTTTTGAATTAATCAACAAAATAGAATACACCCATACTTAACCCTAAAGTAAGGGAAGTCCACAAACTTCTTACTACGGAGTAAATGGAGTATGTTCAAAATGAAAACACCCCTACTTAACGCCTAAGTAGGGGAGGTCCACAAGTCACTTGCAAAAGTAGGTGACAACTCAGAAGCAACTGACTGTCCCCTGGGCAGTGCTAAGCAAATTTGAGGACTGCAATTGATCCTCATAAAGTGGAGGAAAGGACAGGAAGTGAAGTGGAAGAAGCACTATAAAAACCCTGAATTTCCTGTCCAAACGCATTTTCTTCTTCCAACTTGTCCTTGGAGGAGCTCTGGCTTGAGGACCTTAGTTTGGACTGCTTCTGGTAAGACTGCTCTTGGATTTTCCCTTTGAACTACAACATGGGTGAGTGAAAAGGCTGACTCTTTTCCTGGCTTCTGGAGAGAATAGTTTCCAGAGAGGCCTCTACATCTTGGGGAGGCCGTGTGGTTATGCACCACCGCCAACTGAGGGCCCTCCAATGGAGGGTTAATTAACCCAACCTGAGTTGAGCCACACACAGGAGAAGTATAGGAGTAATAGGTTAGACTGCTTACTCTATCCTCTTTCACATTTCTCTACTTTACTCTTTCTATTTTGTAAACAAGTCTGCTAAATAAAAAGTTATTTTGACTTGAATTATAATATCAGAGAACACATTCTCTTATATTTAGTCCAACCATAAATTTTAACCCCTACAGAAGTCTGTGTAGTCTCATTCTTTCTAGCAATACACCTTTTGGTTATTCCCCCATATTGGTTTTCTGGTCTATGGAGCTCTTGCTTCAACTTCTTAGCAGACTTCATAGGTCATTGCTTTCTATCTCTGTCTTCTATAATCTATTCCAATGAAGTTATTATTCAGATTCCAAAATATGACACCAATATTTCTTAGCTTGCAGAGTACCTTTGTAGAGGCTAGTGTCTCTCTATTTTATATGGTGGATCCAGGCTCAGACCTTAATAGTTATAGGTATTCTGCCAACTAAAGGAAGCATCTACATTCTTTGCATTTTAGCAGTAGGGCATTCTATCATACTTATTACTAGTTTATAATAAGGTGACCATCTGTGATCTCTTCCTTCCAGCTCTTGCTCATCATGTCTCCCCCATGAATTTGAACTTTGCATTAGGTCTGAAAACTAAGAAGGGCATCCTCAACTCTCCTCAGTTGTTCTACTTTCCCTCCATTTTCTTGAGCCACTGGTAGAATTATTCAAACTATCTAAGAATTCTTTCTGTAATATCTAAGTGAGGGAAGGATAATTATAAAATCCATGAACCTCAAGGTTGGAATAGTTCTCAGATGCCATCTAATATAATCTTTGCCTGAAGAAAAAAAAGTTCCTTCTATTAAAAACATAATAAATGGTAATCAAGTCTTCTTAATGACCTTTAGCAAGGGAAGGGATGTGGGAGATCATAAAACAGATCATTAAACTTGGGGATAGTTATAATTATCAGGAATCTTTTTTCTGACATCAGTCCTAAATTTGCCTTTATATTTTACTCTCATTTCCACTACTTTGACCCTCCCTCTTTCATAGTTCTATCATATCTGTTGTTGGTGGTGTGGTCATTTCAATCAGGTCCAACTCTTTGTGATCCCATTTGGGGTTTTCTTGGCAAAGGAACTGGAGTGGTTTTAACCATTTCCTTTTCCAACTCATCTTACAGAGGAACTGAGGCAAACAGGGTTAAATGACTTGTCCTAGGTCATATAGCTGGTAAGCATCTGAGATCAGACTTGAACTCAGGAAAATGAGTCTCCCTGATTCTAGGTCTGGCACTCTAGTTACTTTTCCATCTAACTGCCCTTCATACCTGTGGGCTGCTATTATGACTTCAAGAGAAGAATGGTAGAATGGAAAAAATAATGGTCTTAGATCCCATATCTGCTACCTAATAGTTTTTGACTTTGAGAAAGTCACTTAACTTCCTCTGAAACTCAGTCTCCTCATCTATAAAATGGGAATAAAAATTCCTTCACTACTTAATTCACTGGATAATTGTGAGGCTCAGAAATAACTAATTTCTGAAGAAGGCTTGAACATTAAAGACCCATAAGAGGGGAGGGTAAGAAAATGAATCATGTAACCATGGGAAAATGTTCTAAATTAATTAATCAATAAAAAAATTTTTAATTTAAAAAAATGATTGGATCAGTTTGCTGTACTTCGTTTTGCATTTTTCCAATTGGGAGTGATATAGAGCATTTTTCATATGCCTATATATAGCTTCATTTCTTCATCCAAAAAGGATCTATTCATGTATTATGACAACTTATCAATTGTCAAATGGCTCTTTTTTTATAAATTTGACAAAATTCTCTATATATTTTAAATATGAGACCTTTATACTAGAATCTATAAATTTTTTCTTCAATTTTCTGTTTTTCTCTAATCTCAGCTACATGCTTTATATATATAATACTCTTTTAAGTTAGTTTAATCAGAGTGATCCATTTTATATCTCACAGTATTCTCTATAATTTATTCATAAATTCCTCTTCTATCTATTAATTCTGATAGGCAATATATTCCTTGTTCTAATTTGTTTATAATAGGACACTTTATGAGTACCTCATATATCCATTTTCATCTTATCTTAGTGAATGGTATAAGTATACATCTATATCTAGTTCTGACCAAACTATTTTCCAATTGTCCCAGCCATTTTTACCAGTGAATTATTGTCCCTAAAACTCAAATGTATACTATTGACAAATAAAATGTTCCTATAATATTTTACTACAGCTTGTTATATATCTATTCTCTTCTTTTGATCTGCCTTTCTCTTTCTTAGCCAATACAAGATAATTTTGATAACTCCTGCTTTATAATACAGTTTAAAATCTGATACTGCTAAACTTCCTTCCATTATATATTTTATTAATTACTTTGATATTCTTGATCTCTGGTTCTTCCAAGTGAATTTTTTTTTAGTTCAATAACATGTTTTTTAGTCATTTGATTGGGATGGCATTGAGTAAATAGATTAGTTTATATAGAATTATCATTTCAATTATATTGATTCTATCAACTGATAAACAGTTAATATTTTTCCAATTATTTAGATCTGACAATATTTGTATAAAAAGGGTGTTATATTTATGTTCATATAGTTCTTGGATTTATTTTGGCAGGTATACTCCCAGGTATTTTTTTCCTATTTGTGACTATTTTATTTATTTTTTTTTTAAATATATTTTATTTGGTCATTTCCAAGCATTATTCGTTAAAGACATAGATCATTTTCTTTTCCTCCCCCCCCCCACCCCCCATAGCCGACGCGTAAGTCCACTGGGCATTAGATGTTTTCTTGATTTGAACCCATTGCTTTGTTGATAGTATTTGCATTAGAGTGTTCATTTAGAGTCTATCCTCTGTCATGTCCCCTCAACCTCTGTATTCAGGCAGTTGCTTTTTCTCGGTGTTTCCACTCCCATAGTTTATCCTTTGCTTATGAATGGTGTTTTTTTTCTCCTGGGTCCCTGCAAGTTGTTCAGGGACATTACACCGCCACTAATGGAGAAGTCCATTACGTTCGATTATACCACAGTGTATTAGTCTCTGTGTACAATGTTCTCCTGGTTCTGCTCCTCTCGCTCTGCATCACTTCCTGGAGGTTGTTCCAGTCTCCATGGAACTTCTCCACTTTATTATTCCTTTTAGCACAATAGTACTCCATCACCAACATATACCACAGTTTGTTCAGCCATTCCCCAATTGATGGGCATCCCCTCATTTTCCAGTTTTGGGCCACCTTTGTGACTATTTTAAATGAAGTATTTCTTTCTATTTCTTCTTGCAAGACTTTGTTAGTAATATATAAAAAATCATGATGTCTTACATGGGGGTTATTTTATATATTGTTACTTTATTAAAATAAAACTATTGTTAGTTTCAACTAACCTTTTAGTTGAATCTCTAGGATTTTCTAAATATACCATTGCACTGTATTTAAATATAAATAATTTATCAATTTTTTTTGTGTGTGTGCAAAATTATTTATAGCAGCACATTTTGTTTTTTTTTTGTTTTTTTTTAATAGTATTTTATTTGATCATTTCCATGAATTTTTCATTAAAGACAAAGATCATTTTCTTTTCCTCCCTCCCACCCCGCCGTGGCCGACGTGTGATTCCACTGGTATCATATGTGTTCTTGACTTGAACCCATTGCCATGTTGTTAGTATTTGCATCAGAGTGTTCGCTCAGAGTCTTTCCTCTGTCATATCCCCTCAGCCATTGTAGTCAGGCAGTTGCTTTTCCTTGGTGTTTCTATTCCCTCAGTTTGTCCTCTGCTTTTGGATAGTGTTTTTTTCTCCTGGATCCCTGCAGATTGTGCAGGGACGTTACACCACCACTAATGGAGAAGTCCATTACGTTCGATGATACCACAGTGTGTTTGTCTCTGTGTACAATGTTCTCCTGGTTCTGCTCCTCTCGCTCTGCATCACTTCCTGGAGGTTGTTCCAGACTCCATGGAACTCCTCCACTTTATTATTCCTTTGAGCACAATAGTATTCCATCACCAACATATACCACAAATTGTTCAGCCATTCCCCAATTGATGGGCATCCCCTCATTTTCCAATTTTTGGCCACCACAAAGAGCGCAGCTATGAATATGTTTGTACAAGTCTTTTTGTCCATTATCTCTTTGGGGTACAAACCCAGCAGTGCTATGGCTGGATCAAAGGGTAGACATTCTTTTATCACCCTTTGGGCATAGTTCCAAATTGCCCTCCAGAATGGCTGGATCAGTTCACAACTCCACCAGCAATGAATTAATGTCCTGACTTTGCCACATCCCCTCCAGCATTCATTACTTTCCATAACTGTCATGTTAGCCAATCTGCTAGGTGTGAGGTGATACCTCAGAGTTGTTTTGATTTGCATCTCTCTGATTATAAGAGATGTGGAGCACTTCTTCATGTGCTTATTAATAGTTTTGATTTCTTTATCTGAAAACTGTCTATCCATGTCCCTTGCCCATTTATCAATTGGGGAATGGCTTGATTTTTTGTACAATTGATTTAGCTCTTTATAAATTTGAGTAATTAAACCTTTGTCAGAGGTTTTTATGAAGATTTTTTCCCAACTTGTTGTTTTCCTTCTGATTTTAGTTACATTGTTTTTGTTTGTACAAAAGCCTTTTAATTTGATGTAGTCGAAATTATTTATTTTACATTTTGTGATTCTCTCTATGTCTTGCTTGGTTTTAAAGTCTTTCCCTTCCCAAAGGTCTGACATGTATACTATTCTGTGTTTACCCAATTTACTTATGGTTTCCTTCTTTATGTTTAAGTCTTTCACCCATTTTGAATTTATCTTGGTGTAGGGTGTGAGGTGTTGATCAATTCCTAATCTCTCCCACACTGTCTTCCAATTTTCCCAGCAGTTCTTATCAAATAGTGAATTTTTGTCCCAAGACCTGGGATCTTTGGGTTTATCGTATACTATCTGGCTGAGGTCGCTTTCCCCCAGTCTATTCCACTGATCCTCCTTTCTGTCTCTTAGCCAGTACCAAATTGTTTTGATGACTGCTGCTTTGTAATATAGTTTGAGGTCTGGGACTGCTAGGCCCCCCTCATTAGTGTTTTTTTTCATTATTTCCCTGGATATCCTTGATCTTTTGTTATTTCAAATGAACTTTGTTATGCTTTTTTCCAAATCAGTAAAGAAATTTTTTGGTAGTTCCATGGGTATGGCACTAAATAGATAAATAAGTTTGGGCAGGATAGTCATTTTTATTATGTTGGCTCGTCCTACCCATGAGCAGTTAATGTTTTTCCAATTGCTCAAGTCTAGTTTTAGTTGTGTGGCGAGTGTTTTGTAGTTGTGTTCATATAGTTCCTGTGTTTGTCTTGGGAGGTAGATTCCTAGGTATTTTATTTTGTCTAAGGTGATTTTGAATGGGATTTCTCTTTCTAGTTCTTGCTGCTGAGCTGTGTTGGAGATATATAGAAAAGCTGATGACTTATGTGGGTTTATTTTGTATCCTGCAACTTTGCTAAAGTTGTTGATTATTTCAATTAGCTTTTTGGTTGAATCTCTAGGATTCTTTAAGTAGACCATCATGTCATCTGCAAAAAGTGATAACTTGGTCTCCTCCTTGCCTATTGTGATGCCTTCAATTTCTTTTTCTTCTCTAATTGCTACTGCTAGTGTTTCTAGTACGATGTCAAATAATAGAGGTGATAATGGGCATCCTTGTTTCACTCCTGATCTTATTGGGAATGCATCTAGTTTATCCCCATTGCAAATGATATTAGCTGATGGTTTTAGATATATACTGTTTATTATTTTTAGGAATGACCCTTCTATTCCTATGCTTTCTAGTGTTTTTAATAGGAATGGGTGTTGTATTTTATCAAAGGCTTTTTCTGCATCTATTGAGATAATCATGTGGTTCTTGTTGGTTTGCTTGTTAATGTGGTCAATTATGTGGATGGTTTTCCTAATATTGAACCAGCCCTGCATCCCTGGTATAAATCCTACTTGATCATGGTGGATGACCCTTCTGATCACTTGCTGAAGTCTTTTTGCTAGTATCCTATTTAAGATTTTTGCATCTATATTCATTAGGGAGATTGGTCTATAGTTTTCTTTCTCTGTTTTTGACCTGCCTGGTTTTGGAATCAGTACCATGTTTGTGTCGTAAAAGGAGTTTGGTAGAACTCCCTCTTTGCTTATTATGTCAAATAGTTTGTATAGTATTGGGATTAACTGTTCTCTGAATGTTTGATAGAATTCACTGGTGAATCCATCAGGCCCTGGGGATTTTTTCTTAGGAAGTTCTTTGATGGCTTGGTGGATTTCATTTTCTGATATGGGATTATTTAAGAATTCTATTTCCTCTTCTGTTAGTCTAGGCAGTTTGTATTTTTGTATATATTCATCCATATCACTTAAATTGGTATATTTATTGCCATATAATTGGGCAAAGTAATTTCTAATGATTGCCTTAATTTCCTCTTCCTCAGAGGTGATGTCCCCCTTTTCATCTTTGATGCTGTTAATTTGCTTTTCTTCCTTCCTTTTTTTAATTAGATTGACCAGTACTTTGTCTATTTTGTTTGTTTTTTCAAAGTACCAGCTTCTTGTCTTATTTATTAAATCAATAGTTCTATCACTTTCAATTTTATTAATTTCTCCCTTAATTTTTAGGATTTCTAGTTTGGTTTTCTGCTGGGGGGTTTTAATTTGGTCACTTTCGAGTTTTTTTATTTGCATTTCCAATTGATTGATCTCTGCTCTCCCTAGTTTGTTAATATATGCACTCAGGGATATGAATTTACCTCTGATTACTGCTTTGGCTGCATCCCAAAAGGTTTGAAAGGATGTCTCGCCATTGTCATTTTCCTCGATGAAATTATTAATTGTTTCTATGATTTCTTCTCTAACTAAACGATTTTGGAGTATCATATTGTTTAGTTTCCAATTAGTTTTTGATTTGGTTTTCCATGTACCATTACTGATCGTTATTTTTATTGCCTTGTGGTCTGAAAAGGCTGCATTTATTATTTCTGCTTTTCTGCATTTGTGTGCCATGTTTCTGTGACCTAATGTATGGTCAATCTTTGTGAATGTGCCATGTGGTGCTGAGAAGAAGGTGTATTCCTTTTTATCCCTATTTATTTTTCTCCATATGTCTATTAACTCTAATTTTTCTAAGATTTCATTCACTTCTTTTACCTCTTTCTTATTTATTTTTTGATTTGATTTATCTAAATTTGATAATGATTGGTTTAAGTCTCCCACTAATATGGTTTTACTGTCTATTTCTTCCTTCAATTCTCCTAGTTTCTCCATTAGAAATTTGGGTGCTATATTATTTGGTGCATATATGTTGATTAGTGATATTTCCTCATTATCTAAAGTCCCTTTTAACAAAATATAATAACCTTCCTTATCCCTTTTGATCAGGTCTATTTTTGCTTTGGCTTTATCAGATATCATGATTGCCACTCCTGCCTTCTTTCTGTCACTTGAGGCCCAGAAGGTCTTACTCCATCCTTTAATTCTGACCTTGTGGGTGTCTACCCGCCTCATGTGTGTTTCTTGGAGACAACATATGGTAGGGTTTTGGATTCTAATCCATTCTTCTATTTGTTTACGTTTTATGGGTGAGTTCATCCCATTCACGTTCAATGTTATGACTGTCACTTGTGGACTCCCTGGCATTTTGATATCCTTCCCTAATTCTAACCTTTCTTCTTCAGCTCTACCTTTTAGTCCAGTGATTTACTTTAAATCAGTCCCCCTTGTATTTCCCTTTCTACCCCCCTCCCTTCTAATTTCCTCCCTTATTTTCCCCTGTAGTCTTTTTAAAAATTCCCCCCCACCCTCTCCCTCCCTTGTACTGCTTCCCTCCCCACCAGTCTGTTTTTTACCCTTCTACTCCTCTATAGGGCGCAAATCTATTCTCTTCCCCAATGGATTGGATTGTTCTTCCCTCTTTGGGTCAGTTTCAAAGTAAGTAAGAGTTGAATATTTCCTATCTCCGACCTCTTTACCCTTCCAGTGTATCGATGTTCTCCCCCCTCCCGCCATGAGCTTCTTTGTGACATATAAATTTACCCCCATTTGTTTCTTTTCCCATTTCTTTTAGTCATAACCTCTTTTGTTTTTTAGCTTTAGTCATGTATATCTATATATATACATACACATGTATATGTATTTATGCATGCATATCTCTATATACCTATTTATGTCTTGTCCTTTCATCCTATACAGTTTGTCCCTTCCCTCTGAGTGTAGTTCTTCTAGCTGCTTAGGTGATAGCAACAGTTTTTAAGAGTTGCCAATGACCTCTTTTCTTATAGGGATACATATCATTTTAACTTATTGAGTCTCTTAAAAAAAACCTTTGTTGTTGTTGTTGTTTTTCCCCTCTTTTTTAATTACCTTTTGATGATTCTCTTGAATTCTGTGGTTGGACTTCAAATTTTCTGTTCAGGTCTGGTCTTTTATTTATGAATGCTTGGAATTCCTCTGTTGTGTTAAATGACCGTACTTTCCCCTGTAAGAATATAGTCAGTTTTGATGGGTGTTTTATTCTTGGCTGTAGGCCTAGTTCCCTTGCTTTCCAGAATATCATATTCCATGCCTTTCGGTCCTTCAGTGTGGATGCAGAAAGATCCTGTGTTATCCTCACCATGTTTCCATGGTATCTGAATGGTTTCTTTTTGGCAGCTTGTAATACCTGTTCTTTTATCTGATTGTTTTTGAATTTGGCTATAACATTTCTTGGTGTTGTCAGTTGGGGATTAAAAACAGGGGGTGATCTGTGGATTCTTTCAATCTCCACTTTCCCCTCTTGTTCTAGGATTTCGGGACAGTTTTCCTGGATAATTTCCTCTAGTATTATGTCCAGGCTTTTTCTTTTGTCGTGGTCTTCTGGTAGTCCAATTATTCTTAAATTGTCTCTTCTTGAACGATTTTCTAAATCGTCTGTTTTGTGAATGAGATGCTTCACATTTTCCTCAATTTTTTCATTCTTTTTGTTTTGTCTTATAGTGTCCTGCTGCCTTGTGAGGTCACTTGATTCTAGTTGTTTTACTCGGGTTCTTAAAGATTGGATTTCATCTTTGGCTTTTTGGTCGTCTTTTTCCTTCTGGTCTGAGTTTCTTTGAAGATTGTCTTTCATCCTCTTTATCTCGTCTTTCATCTCCTTTGCTTCATCTTTCATCTCCTTTGCCTCATTTTCCAGCTGGATGATTTTGGCTTTCAGGACACTATTTTCTTGTTTTAGTTCAAGTGCCTCTGTTTCCAGATGACTTATCTTAATTTTTAAGTTCTTTTCCCAATTGTCTTCAGCCTCTCTTAGCTGTGTTTTGAGTTCTTCCACAGCCTGTATCCAATTCGCTGGGATTTCTGGTTTATCGTTTGCTGATCTCTCCCCCTCTGTTCCATTTGGTGAGTAGTAGCTGTCTATTGTAGTTTCTTTCTTCTGTTTCTGTTGTTTGTTCAAATTCACCCCTTCTTTCCTCCCTGTATTTGTCTGTGCTCTTGTTCCTCTCATTTTTCTGTTTTTTAGGGACTTCTATCAGTCTCCCCTCTTGGAGCTTTAACAGAGGATCTCTTGGTATAATCTCTGAGGGAGGGTTGTTGGGGGTTTGAGCTTTCCTGTCCTCTGGAGGCTTTTGATTGGCTTAAAGTTCAGCAGTCAGTGAGGATGGATGGGGAGCCTGGGCTTCCCTGTGTTCTGGAGACTTTTGATGGGATTGAGTTCAGCTTATTTGGGATGGGTTTATTCTGAGTTTTAAACTTCCTGAACGGCTGGAGCAGATATGGAGGATCTCTAAAGCTCTAGCCAGGCTGCCAGGTCTATGCTCCTTCTAGGCTGCCATCTTGACTTCGCCTCTAGGTTTCTGTTTTTTCAGAAGACCCAGCTCTCTAAGGGGGGAGGGGTTGTGGCTTGCCTGGACTCTGAGGGCTCCTGATGAGATTAGGTTCAGGTGGTGTGGGCCGAAAGATCTCAGCACCAATAAAAGGAAGGAAAAAAAAAAGCAGCCACCTCCTCTTCCACAGCCTGTGTTGAGTGCCCAGAGACTGGCCGAGTTACTTTCAAGGAAAGCTCTTTGGAGCAACCCCTTTGCCAGCCCTGAGTTTTCTGTCCTTTCAGTAGCTCTGAGGGCTCCTGATGGGATTAGGTTCAGCTGGTTCTTTCAGAAGACCCTGCTCTCTAAGGGGGGAGGGGTCGTGGCTTGCCTGGACTCTAATGGCTCCTGATGGGATTAGGTTCAGGTAGTGTGGGCCGAATGATCCCGGAGCCAAAAAAGAAGAAAGAGAAAAGCAGCAACCTCCTCTTCCTCAGTCTGTGTTGAGTGCCCAGAAACTGGCCCGGGTTACTTTCAAGGTAGGCTCTTCGGAGCCACCCCTTTGCCAGCCCTGAGCCCTCTGTCCTTTCAGTAGCTCTGAGGGCTCCCGATGGGATTGGGCTCAGCTGGTGCCCCGAAGCTGGGACCTCCCCCGAGACCCAGAGGGAAGAACCCAGCCAGGAGGCCACAGGCTTCCCCCTTCTCTCTATGCTTCCCTGCCGTCTGTGTTGGGCGCTCCGGAGACTGGCTCAGGTTGCTTTCAAGGTGAGTCCTCAGAGCCCTGAGGTTCCCGCTGCTGCCTTGGGCTCAGCACTCTGGGTTGGGGGGGATGGGTCCTGGGACCTTCTTTCTGTCTACCCCTTAGATCTGAGTGATCTAGGGTTCTGGCTTTTGGGGTGCGGTACCTTTTGATCCAGGTCCAGGAGGAGGTTTCCCCAGGTCTATCCTGTTGTTCAGCTTGAATTGCGGTGGCCTAGGAGCACTTTGTTTGCGATCGGTAGGGAAGGGTTTCGGAGGTCTGAACTTTCGCTGCTTCTACACCGCCATCTTGACCGGAAGTCAATAATTTATCAATTTTAACCATTCTTCAATTTCATTTTCTTCTCCTCCTGTTAGTGCTGGCATTTGTAATACTCTGTTACATAATATTGGTGATAATGAGCATCCTTGTTCCCCTACTGATCTTATTGGGAAGGCTTCTAGCTTATCCCCATTACAAATAATCCTTCCTGATGCTTTTAGGTAGATGCTCCATATCATTTTAAGAAAGAAATTCATTTGTATCTATGCTTTCCAGTGTTTTGAATAAATAGGTGAGCACAGCACCACCTGTGGGCAAGAAGTAAAACTGCAAGCAATTTAAAAATAAATTAAATAACAAATACAATTAAACATAATAAAGTAGAATAAAATCAAATTGAATTGAACCAAATTGAATTAAATTAAATTAAAATTAGTAAAATAAAATTTATAATATTGAATTAAATTGAATCAAATTAAATTAAATTGAATAAAAGTTTAAAAATCTAATTAAATTGAATAAAAGTTTAAAAATCAAATTAATTAAATGAAATATTAGTTAATTGGTTATACTTCAGTGATCCATTATTTCAATAATTATTTTTAAAATTATTATTGTTATTATAAATATATTCATTATTAGTACTTTTGCCTTGCATTGATTTCTTATTTAACCCAAATCTAGTTTGGTTGCTTTCTACAAAAAAATCAAAGGGCATTGGGTCTTAAATTTTTTACTAGAGTAGTGGAAATATGTTGGGATCCTTTAATTATTTGAATTCCTTAGTAGTAATAGACTAATGCCACAGATACTGATGAACTTCTCAACAACAGCAGCCAGAGCAGAAGCCCCAAATAGATAGGGTAAACAGACTCAATCAAATAGATTAGGAAGAGAAAGACTAGAGATTTTTCTAAATTCAGGGAACAAAAGCAGTAGTTTCTGACCAGATAGTCAACTAAGTCCTTTTTTGCATTATGGGGAAAAAAAACATAATAAATCTAGCAAAGTCTCCAAGGGTTCTCCATTGCATAAAGTACTATGCAATGGGAGAACAAGGGATTCCCTAAGGAGGGCAGGATATCAAAAAAGGAGGTGAAAAAAACCTGAACAACTTTGACACTAAAGTCTTTTACTTGGCCTTGCTTTGGTTCTTTTGACTTTAAAATTCTAAAAGAATTAAAACTGACCATTGGCAACAAGGATTCTAAGAAATATGCTTATTGGAGGCTCCGGGTCTATCATCTTGACAGTTCAACCAAACCCACTGCCCTTGAAAACAGCTTGGTTGACTCTGAAAAACCTGACACACAGCCTTCATTGTCCCTTAGCAATGAGGCTATTCATTCTCTATTCTGGCTTGACTCATTTGGCCCCTCCCCCTAAACACTTAGTTAAATCTGACAAAAAAGACATCCTCTCATCTTCCCAGACTGCTTGTGAGGAGCCTCCTCCTCCTCTGGATCCAGACAATGACTTGACTCCTTAGGCCCCTTCCCCTACCAAATACCCCTCCCTCACCTCCTATCCTTACTGTCTCCTTTCCTCCCAACCCACTTCTCTACCCCACCTTACCACCTAAATTTTACCCTGCCTACTTTTGTTCTTGCCATGTCGTCTTTGCTTTGCCCTGCCCACTTTCTCTCTTGCCTTGTCCAGTTTTTCCCTCCTCTCTGCACAGCTCCTTCTCCCTGCTCTTCTTTAATCCACCTTCCCCCTTCCCACTCTCCTCCCCACTCTCTTATCCTCCCCCTCCTCACTCTATTTTTCTCTGCCCTCCCCCTCTCTCTCCCTCCCCTGACCAGGTCCTCCCACCCTTCCAAATCTCCTGCTGTCCTCCCCTCCCCTGCCACCACTCAATCTTCCTTCACCCTGCCTTCTTCCCTCCTTTCACTGACCCAGCCCCTCCTTCCTCTGCTCAACCCATCTCTCCCCCCACCCACTCTTTCTCTACCTCTCTTCTCTCTTCCCCCACCCACTCCACCCCAGCCAGAGAAATAAACTAGGCAGCAGTAATCACAGACAACTCAAATATGGGCATGTTCCCTCTAAAGGATATTCACACTTATGATAAACAAGGGAATTTGGTATATACTAGGCATCATATACCTTTTTCTCCATGAGACATTGATTCAAGGAAAAACTCCCTCCTTTGATGAGGAACCTATAATGGTAATTAAAAAGTTCAAAAACATTTACAGAATGTACAATCCAATTTGGATAGATGTCACAGAATTATTGAATGCTTTATTAATGTAAAGTGGGAGATACAAGGTCTTTTCTATTGTTAATGGGGCTTAGAATGAGGGTGCAATATGTTGGCCTCTTAAAAATCTTAATTGGGACCCAAATTCAGTTGAAAATTATATGCATCTATGAGGCTAGGAATGTGTTATTAAAGGAAATGAGAGCTTGCTCTGACAGGTCAAATAATTGGACTAAGTTAGAAGACTTAAGACAAGGGGAAAATGACATACCATCTCAGTTCATGGAGAGACTTATTGAAATTGGAAGTAGGTATTTTGACCTGAACCTTTCTAGGGAGAAAGATGTTAGACATATAAGGAAGCATTTTATAAATAACTGCTCCCAAGATATTAAGAAATATTTTAAGAAAAAAAATGCCCTGTCTGGTCAAGCATGGACATTGATAACTTAAAGAGGAGTGTAGTATATGTCTTTGAGGGCCATGAGAATTGAGATATAGAGAAAGTTATAAGGAGGCAATGGAGAAATTTAGGAAGGAAATAGCTGAATTAAATGAGCAAGTAAAAAAGGGAGTTTTGAGACATCCAGAGGTCATAGCTCCTTTAAAGGAATTGATGAGGCAACCAATGACTTATTTTTTGTGTGGTAAGGAAGATCATATAGGTATGAATTGTAGAAAGAGGAACCAGGAAAATGGAAATAGAAGCTGGAGAAATAATAATAATTATTATTATAGGAACCCCAAAAGGGCTAGTAATTCAACTGAGACAAATAATAACCCAAACCAAAACATCCATCATGGGGTTTGTCTCCCTATGCACACTGTGGGACCCATACCCCCTCAGTGTGGGGGGCCCCAGAAAAATATCCAGGGATGGCTATTTATGATGATGTGAATTGCGGGAAAGGACTCTAGAATCAGGTGTTGAAATCTTTGATTTCCTAGACCCTGATATTTTAATGCCAGTTATCCCAGTCCACTCCCTTCCTCAAAATAAAGAGCCTCATATATCTGTTTTTAAAAAAAATTAAAAAAAGAGAAAGGGAAGGGAATGTAGCCCCATAGGAGGAGGCTTGGACCCTTAAAAGGGTGAATCCCAAATAATGAAATACCCAAGTCAGCTGCCAAATCTTATGGTGATTTAATTGATATAGTAGAGAAGATTTTAAGAAGAAGGAGGAAAGAAGGGGCTAATACCAGGCAGGAAGATAGGAGATCTAGAAAGTAAGGGTTTGAGTGTGAAGGAGGAAAGAATCAGCTTGACCTCCAAAGAGGCTTAGCTAAGATGCCCAAACCTGAAGTCAGTTCCAGGGCAAACTCACCATCCAACACTCCAAGATGTCGGAAAGCTTAGCACACTGACAGCCAGAGTCGTCTCTCCAGGGAAAGAGACATGAGGCAGGAAGTGACATCCTTATATGTATGTTTTTACATCATCTTTCTGCGTCTCATCTGTACCAATGTAATAGTTAAAATGGTTGATGTTGTAAACTGTAGTGAGTTAAAATGGTGGAAGATATAAATTGTGATATATATAAGAGAAGGTGAGTAAATTTGACCACAGAAAATATGTTTCACTACAGTGTCTTGGTTTCTAAATCAAATATATAAGGTGTTCGCCAGGGAAATATTCCCAATTATTCTATATACCCAAGTCAACTGGGTTTTATAGAGATTTTAATTAATAATACAATGAGTAACTAAAGGAAAGAGAGAAAAAGGAAATAAGTATGAAGGGCCTTAGGCCAACATGGCCTAGACCTGAGTCTTAAGAGAGAGAGATCAGTCAGTCAGTCTTTTATCACTCACCACAAGGTCTGTCTAAAGCAAGGATGTCTGGGGAACCAAGTCTCCCCAGAGGGAGTTCCAGCCAGAGTCAGCCTTCCAAGGTACTTCTCAAGAGATCTTCAAAGGGCCTCCTCCAAAAGGATCTATCTCCAAGGATTCTATCTCCAAGCTTCCGCATCTATCTCCAAGGATCTCCAAGCCTCTCTTGCTCAAGAGATTTCTTTTCTTATATAGGGGGTTTTTTCCTATGTTACCTCCCCTAAGTTCTTCCATCTACCAATCACCATAGATGTTTCCTAAAGGACAGCCCATCTGAATTCCTGCTAAGTCGACTAATCTCCTCAGTAAGTCTGAACCAGAGAAAACACAGCTGAGTCAACTAATCCCATCAAGAGAAAACCTGCCCCACCTTTTTAGGTACCTAGCATCCCATTGTATCAATTCTAAAAACAGGCATGGATCAAAGAACTCCTTGCCTCTCTATAAGCATGGGTCCAAGTACTTTCATTGTTTAGCAAGGAGTTTTCTCCCCTAAAGCAGTCTTAAGTATGGGTGGAGTAGAGGTCCTCCCATAGCAAGGAGTTTTTTTTCCCCTAAAGCAGTCTTAAGTATGGGTGGAGTAGAGGTCCTCCCATTGTAAGGAGTTTTCACATCAAAATGGGGAATGTTTCCAGTAGGGAATTTGTTCCAATGGAAGATTCCTCAATGTGGAAATTTTTAACATTCACAAGTCTGAGAAATTTCAAGATTTACACCAATGAGGACCTAGCTTGACTTAGGACAGCCCAGAGGTCTGTCCTTTTTTTGCACATGTCTGTTGAAGGCCATCTCCTCAGACAAATTAAATCTTGGGTTTGATGAAGACCTTAAAAATCTTCTCAAACTGAGTAGGGTGGAGAATGCAGAGTTTCCAAGACCTGATTCTGTTATTCCAAGTATCTCCATTGTTACTGATCAGGAAATAGCTAAATCAAATCTTCTGAAGAATGGTCTGATTAGGGTGGAAAAGTTTTGAAATTCACAGCCCTGAGGTATGGAGATAGAGGGAAAGAGAGGAGAAACCCCCCTTCCCACAAAGTGGGATAAAGGGGAAACAGCAGCTGTGATGGATTGACTCAGAGAGAGGAGAAGGGGTTTGAAGATTTTTCCACCTTCTGCCTTCCCTCCTTAGCTAAAGCTGCTCTCCCCAATTCTCTCTTGTCCCTTTTGTCCCCCCTCCACTACTTGAGACCCAAAAGGTTTCCCCTTGATCCATTCACTCACACTCAGCTTGGGGAACAGATAACATTAATGTTAACTCAATCAGATAATACAAAAGGAAATAATGGGCTGGGAAGAATGGGAAAAGGACAGTGGGGAAAGGAGGTCCCTGTCTCTATCTAAACCATTTTTCCTACCTGTGAGATTTAAAATGGTTGAGGTCTTAAACTGTAGTGAGTTAAAATGGTGGAAGATATAAATTGTGATAGATATAAGAGAGGGTGAGTAAATTTGACCGCAGAAATATGTTTCACTACAGTGTCTTGGTTTTTGAATCAAATATAAGGTGGTCGCCAGGGAAATATTCCCAATTATTCAAATACCCAAGTCAATTGGGTTTTATAGAGATTTTAATTAACAATACAATGAGTAATCAAAGAAAGAGAGAGAGAGTAAGAAAGGAATAAGTATGAAGGGCCTCAAGCCAATATGGCCTAGCCCTGAGTCTTAAGTGAGAAATCAGTCAGTTTTTTAACACTCACCACAAGGTCTGACTAAACAAGGATTCTAGTGACATCAGGCTAGCTCCATCTCAGCTGACTTCACCAGAGATCCTTCCAGTCAGAGACTGTTCCAAAAGGCCTCTCTCAAGAGATTCTTCCCAAGCGGTCCTCATCAGAGATCCTCCAAAAGGCTTTCTCCAAAAGGATATATCGTCAAGAGATTCTGCTTTTTCTTATATAGGGGGTTTTCTCCCATGTCACCTCCCCTAAGTCCCTACATCTACCAATCACTCTAGATGCTTTCCAAAGGACTGCCCATCTGAATTCCTGCTAAGTTGACAAATCTCCTCAGTAAGTCTGAACCAGTGAAAACACAGCTGAGTCAACTAATCTCATTAAGACAAAACTTGCCCAACCCTTTTAGGTACCTAGCATCTCATTGTATCAATTCTAAAAATAGGCCTGGCTCAAAGAACTCCTTGCCCCACCATAAGCATGGATCCAAGTACTTTCTTTGTTTAGCAAGGAGTTTTCTGCCCTAAAGCAGTTTTAAGTACGGGTGGAATAGAGGTCCTCCCATTTCTGATCCTGGCGAGTTCTCACATCAAAATGGGGAATGTTTCTCAGTAGGGAATTCCAATTAAGAATTCCCCGATGGGAAAATTTTTAACATTCACAAGTCTGAGAGATTTCAAGATTTACATACCTCCTCGAGTTTGAGGGGAACTCGGGCCTTGGCAGCCTGAGCCCCACTGAGAGAAAATCAGGTTGACTCACCCCTGGGCAATAAGAGCTGAGGTAAAGTTTGCTCAGATTTCTCTTCAGAAAGTCCTTTCAATTGGGAAGTGTTGGGGGGAAAGATTTCCAGTCACCAGCAGGAAAAACAGGTAACCCTCAGAAAAAAGTCTTTATCCACGTTCTCTCTTTGACATTTCAAGATGGAGAGACCCTCACTGTTCTCCAAGTCAGAGTCTTCTCTCCTCAGGAATCCACTCCTGGGATCCCTCCCCCATAAAGGTGATAAATTTCACATACTCTTCAGTCTGACACTTTTTCTCTAGTGCCAGCCTCTATCACATAACCCTGAAAGTGGGGAGCCCTTATTATATTTGCCTTCTAGACAGTGGAGCTTCCAGATCAGTTTTGATGAGTAAACCTGATTCTGAATATAATCCTATTGATTCTTTAAATGTAATAGGTGTATCAGGAACACCCCAAAAGGTACCTAAACTCTCTCCTTGAATTGTATCTGTGGGACCTCTATCAGTAGAACATTCTTTACTTTTAATGCCTTACTCCCCTACAAATTTTCTAGGGAGAAATCTTTTATGTAAACTTAGAGCCACAATAACATGCTCCCCAGATGTCTCTATGATGCTAGAATTCCCTGAGGAATCCTTAACTTTGTTTCTAGTCCTTATTTCAGAAAGCCAGGAGAAGCAGGAATACCCCACCTTTTAAATTCCAGCCAATATATCTGAGTGTCTCTAGGCCACATCTTCTGAAGTAGACCTACTCAAATCAGCTGTTCCTGTTTAGATTAAGACAAAAGGTGGCCCATCTCCTTCTATCCCTCAGTATCCCCTATCAATAGAGGCAGTTAAGGTAATTTTCCCAATGATAGATTCATTAACTGAGCAAGAAGTAATAATTCCATGCAAATCTGAATATAATACACCTATTCTCCCTGTAAAAAAGCCAAATCCAGGACCAAATGGAAAATCTAATAATCAGTTTGTACAAGATCTAAAGGCTGTAAATAATAATAATAACATCATAAAAAGACACCCTGTACTTCCCAGCTCAGTCACACAATTATTCATCTATTCCTAGCATGGCCACATAGTTTACTGTAGTGGATTTGTGCTCAGCATTTTTCTCAATCCCTATCCATGAAAATGTCAGGAATATATTTGCCTTCACCTGGAAAGGCTCCCAATGATCATGGTCAAAGCTTCCACAAGAATTTGTCAATTGCCTGACTTTATTCTCACAAATTTTAAAACAGGATTTAGCTAATATCATTTTTCAGAAGAGCTGTATGATAGTTTGAGGACAATCTGCTCCTGGACACACCAAATGTGACAGAATGTCAGGAAGATAGCAAGCATATTCTCTTAGAGCTACATAGCAGAAGACACAAGGTCTCTAAGGCAAAGGTTCAGCAATATCTCCCCAAAGTAAAAAATTTAGGTTTTGTCCTAACTGCTGGAGTCCACTCCATTTCTCCTAGGAATATTGAGGCTATTCAGAAATTGACTGCCCCCTTCACAATGAAGCAGTTGATGGCAGCTTTAGAAGAAACATGGTTTTATAGGCAGTGGATTCCTCATTATGGGGAAATCACTTAAATCTCTGACAAAAAAATTCAGTCCCTGAACCAGTCCAATAAGATGCAGAACACCTGCATCTTAAAAAAATAACCTCCTACATAGGTATGATAACCTTTTTGGGGAATAAAAATATTACCTTGAAATGCTGTTCAGTTCTTAATCCTACCACATTGCTTCCAGATTTGCCAGTTTCAAGAGAACCATTACACAACTGTGAATCTTTAGTGTCTTTGGCTGAAAAGTCAAGAGATAATCTCTTAGACACTCTATTAGAATCTCCTGTCTGAGTTTTATTCACTGATGGTTCTTCTTTCACTGTGAAATGGTGTACACTACACTGGAGCTGCTATAGTCACAGAATTTATCACTCTTTGGTCAGCTTCACTGCCCTCCAATTCTAGTGTTCAAGGTGCAGAAGTGATAGCTCTAAAACATGCCTATATACTTGCCAAAGGTAAGAAAGCAACAATTTATACAAATTTGAGGTATGCCTTTCTAATATGTCATGCAGTGGACTTGTTATGGCTCCAAAGAGGGTTCCTAACCTCTGCTGGAAAGTGTATTGCAAATGCAGAGATCATTAATGAGGTGCTTTCTGCTCTCCACCTACCTAAAGCTCTAGCTGTAGGTCATTGTTCTTCCCATGCAGGTGGTACTGACCCTGTCTCTAGATACCGAAGCAGATACTGAAGCAAAGAATACTGTCTTAGAAGAACCAACATTGATTTTTAGCTCTAACAACTAGTAACGAATCAAATGTGTCTCTCTCTTATAATGATCAGAAAGTGGAAAATGGAAACAAAAGTTTAAAGCAAAACAGATTGATGGGGTATAGGTGTCATCTGAAGGAAAACTCCTACTCCATAGAAGCTTCCTTCACCAAATATACTTATTTGTTTGCAAGAGTAGTCACTTTGGTACTTGGGGTATCATAGACTCTGTTAAAAAGGTCTGGATAGCCCCTGGTTTAACCACCATAGCCTCTTAGTTGTGTGCAGCCTACCTCACTTGCCAGACATCTAATCAACATGCTTTTCATGGCAAGGCTTCACTGGCTTGCATACATTTTAAGCATTTACAAATTGATTTTATAACTATGCCCAAGGCTGGACATTATAAAGTTTGTCTGGTCATAGTGGACCAAATTACCAGATGGATACAAGCCTTTCATACAAGCCCAGGCTGCCCCAGCTTTTGTTGTTAAGATGCTTTTGAGAGAGATTGTCCCTCACTTTGGCCCACCAGTATGTATTGATTCAGACAAGGAAACCCATTTTACTGACCCTGCTTTAATCCAGGTTTATTCATGTTTGGGAATTACTCCCCAGTTCTACATAACCTATCACCCCAGAACTCAGGCCAAGTGGAAAGAATGAATAGAGAATTTAAGAATATGAATGGAAAATTGTGCACTGAGACTCATCTGAAATGTGCTGATGTTCTATCTTCACAGCAGGCCATGGGGATATCTACACATCTCACCATTTGAGATGCTTTTTGGATATCCAGTCCCCCATAGAGGCTAAGCCTTTTTCCCCTGCATACACATCATCACTAGGGAAGGACACTTATGTTGCTTTTTTATATACTGGACTTGCAGGTCAAATTAGAACTCCACAAATATGGAGCTGTGGTACACCTCTAGACTTCTTGTTCCATGATCTACACCCAGGAGACAAGGTGTACATAAAGAATTTCCAGCAGACTGGAGGAACTCAGACTACCTAGGAAGGTCCATTTCAAATACTGTTAACCACTCCAATAGCTATCAAAATCAGAGAAAAGAACTCAGATTCATTGCTCATATGTAAAATGGGTACCTTCTACTGATTCTGAGTGACTATATCCTGTCACATATATTGTATTTGGTGCTTCTTTGTTTTTTTTTATATTTAGTTTTGCTTTTAAGTTTATATATTAATATAAGATGTTCTGTTACCTACCAATGTTACCTTCAGTTAGTATGTTTCAGTTATTAGCTACATATGTTGTTACATTGTCTCTATTTGTACCTGTTTCCTATGATTGAACTAGAGATCATACCATTATAAAAGTCCATAGACAAGTTGGACAAACTTTTCTGTGGCAAGGTCATAGGTCCTTATGGATGCTGGGTTTGTCACTAGATCCTATTGTAGTTCTGTTTTGTCATGGGCAATATAGAAATGAAATGTTGCCACAATTTGCACCACTGGAAAACTACATGTTACCTAAACAGCCTTTTGCTTCTTTTGCCTTTAACTGTCACATAGATGATGATGGATGGACTCCATCAAAATAGGTACAACCTATATCAGTGACCTTTGAGGAATTTTAAAAAATGAAAATCTCAGATTTTAATGGGTCTTCAGAAGTGTTTTTAGATACCTAGAAGCAGCACTATCTCTGACTGATCATTTGTCTACCTTTGACTTTAAGAGTTCGTTAAGTAGTAGTAAGTACATGGGTGACAAAGTGAAGTTCAACCACACCATTCCATCCCCTATTCCCACATTTATTTGTGCTAGAATACAGATTAGAAATGCAATGGATGGGACATATAAATACATGACTTTTACAGCTGTTACAGTCTCAGTTCTATGTTTGTAACTCTTCAGCTTACTCTACCTTTTCCCCAAGATGGTATGGTACTTGTGGTTTGGCTTATGTTATTCCACCTGTATCAATGTACATTCACTATATTGGCTGAACAGACAATTCCACAACCAGAAATCTAGATTCTTAGTAGCATTCTATACCTAAGAGGTCAAGGTCAAATTCAGTAGCAGCTTCATCAGTAGTATTGTAAGGATAATTTAGGGTTGTGACTTAATCTAAATTTGATTTTTGGTAGCCAGGGGACATCCCAAATAAAATACCCAAGTCAGTTTGGAAATATATGGTGGTTTAATCAATATATAGGGAAGAAATCAAGGAAAAGAGAGAGGGAAAAGGTATAGGATTTCTCCTGCCCGGCCTGTGCCAGTCAAGTTCAAAGTCCTCTGCCACAAGGTCCTTGAAGATTAGAGGCTTTCTCTAAGAGGATAGTGTTTGGAAGGTAAAGGAGAGAGACATCAGCCTAAACTTCGAGAGATCTCAGAGAAGAGCCTCACTGAACTAGATTACTAGGCTTCCTCCAGTATGGTATCAAGGAAAACTCACCGCTAAACCTGGACAATAGCAGCCACCACACCAAGATGCCAACACGCTCAGCAAGCTGCAGCCAGCCACCTCTTTGCCATCAAAGAGGCCTGAGAGAGGAAGTGACGCAAAATATATAGATGGTGTTACATCACTTTCCTGCATCTCACATGTACTAATGATATCCTAGGCTTGACTTGGGACAGCCCAGAGGTCTGTCAGTGGTTTCTGATTTGTCATTAGCTATCACATGTCTGTCATAGACCATCCTCCTAAATACTTAATCCTTAAGTATGGTTGTAGACCTTCCTGCATTTGTTAGACTAAGTAGGGTGGAATTATCTAAAGTTCACAGTATGGAGGTTTTCTTGGCACTCCTACTAAATTTTGGAATGATGGTATCAGTAGTCAAATGTGCCTTTATTAATCAATCTTGTTCTTATGTAAATAGATCTGGAGAAATTGTGACAAATATCCAGGAGTTTCAAAGAATTTTAAATGACACACAAGTGGCTATAGAGATTCATGTGACTCTTAGTGGTAACTGGTAGAATCTCTCATGGCTGCAGGGAACTGGTTTATTTGCTATTATCATCAAATGGGCTCTTATGATTTGGGGAATTGTGGTACTTCTTACAATCTATATTAGCTGCTGTGCTACTATTTATAACAAGCTTTTACTGGTGAAAAAATTAGGTACATTTGCACCATGGATCATAGCCAAGTTAGAGAAGAAACAGAGCTTACTTTTGAGTGAGAAAGCTTTGTATTATGCCTCTGTTTGGCTTATCTATTGTCAAATGGGATGTGTAATAAGAATTCCTAATTTTTAAAATTATTATTGTTTTTCTTTATATTTTCAATAGGATATTTGATTTTTCTTTTTTATTATTATTTTTTATACTTGAGTACATGGAATCAGCATTAATGTTTTTGATTTTGAAGGATCAGTTTACAATATTAATTAGCCCTAGTACCAACACATATCCAAAAGATTTAGGTTGTGGAAACCTGCCATTGATCGTTAAATATTTTGGGACTTTAATAAATGTGTGTGATTTCAGAAGATGGGATTACTAAGGAACCCTTGCACAGTGCAAAGAAGCACAAGGTCAAGAAAACCAACAATCCCTGAAGGATTTATTTGAATCTATGCAAAGAAAGAGGGCTTGTTTTGAGATTCAAGAAAGTGGCTGATTGACAAATTCAGATGTTGGACTTCCCCATGCCAAGTTTCTATAAGTACCTTTGTTTGGCTTTGATTTTGGCTCCCTTCTCCCTGAGATTGAAGATAAAATCAGACTAGGGAATCATACTTTCCTTTTACCTCAGACTCATCACCTTCTCTTTTATAGTTGACAATTGTCCATAGTCCTGGCTGCTGATGGGTGAGTACAATATTTCTACAACTATTATGTATGCTTGAAGTACATAAACCACTTTAATTAGGCCTTGCTGGTGGTTCAAGGACTTGTTATAGTTTGGGGGTTTTGGTTTTCTTTTCAGAATTGATTCATATACCTCATAACTCAGTTAAGTAACTCAGGGTGATTCTAGTGTTGGTCAACACCCTCCTAAGTGGGAATTGTATAACTATTCTAAAATTCAAGGTTTAAGATCTTTTAAAACAATTTTAGGAAGAGAAAATCACCAATACCCTGAATCAAGAAGGTGGATCTTTTGGAAAAGGTGACATAAGGATACCTAGAGAAACCACACACTACATCAAGAGATCCAGAATGAACTTTGGGATACAATGAACTGAACTGAAGGGGGTTGAAACTATCATTTATTCTGAATGTAAACTCTTATGCCAAATGAGGAGTGTCTTCTAACTGGCTCTTTGTCAATACATCTGTCAATCATTTTTTTGTTGTTTTCTTTCTCCTTTTTTCTTTTCTTCTTATCCTCAAATTGTTGTAATTTCCTCTATAAAAAGTGTAATATTTTATATGCCTCTAGTAAGAGAATCTTTAGATGTATAAACTGGATATGTGAAATGATCCATTGGAGAGACTAGGCATGTTAATCTTCCCCAAAGACCCCAAGTGAGGAGATTTTAACATGCTTAACTCCCAATAAAATCACAGGGGGAATTTTCTAAAGTAAATTTCTCTCTCTCCCTTGTTGCTCTCTTGATATTACCTGGAGGCCAAATACCAGTGAGTAAATTGAGATAGGCAAGCTACTGCCAAGGGAAGTTAAGAATCATGAAACAGGAAGCAATATTGTCAAGAATATCAGCAGACAGCAGTTACTTACCAGGCACTCTCCTCCTGAGTGGCCCCGGCAAATTAAGAAACTATGGTTGGCTCCTGAGATGTGATGTGTGAGAGTTAGTGGGTGAATAAAAGACTTTATAAGGTAAGGCTAGGAGAAAGTAGGAGTCTTTTGGGTGCTCTTGATGGTGCTGACTGGACCTGTGGTGGAGTGTAGCAAGGAGGCCCACAACTGTGGCACAGATTAGCCAGCTAACTCCCCACTTTTTTGTCTCCTTCCTCCTCCTCCTCCTTTTGATTTAATACAATTGTTAAGCTATCTCTAGCCTCATAATTTTTGATTCTTACATGGCAGTTGCTCACTGCTCTTCTCACACAGGAGGAACTAATACTGTCTCTATGGGAAATCAACACGCAGATATTTCAGCTAAGCTTGCAGACTTTAAATGACCTGTATTAATTTTGACTCTGACATCTAATGATGAACCAAATTTTTATCTCTTATAAATAACAGGAAGTGGAGAAGTGGAAGTAGAGGTTTGAAATGAGACAGATAAATGCAGTTTAGGAATCTTTAGAAGAAAATTCCTACTTCCCAGAAGTTGCTACCATCAAATTTAGGGTTCACAGAAGTGGCCACATTGGTAGTCAGGGGATTGTGCACTTCCTTAAAAGAGTTTGGGTGGCCACAGTTATTAGCAACATAGCCTCTCATATGTGTGCCTCTTGTCAGACTTGCCAGGTATATAATTGGCATGCTTTCCATGCCAAGGCTTTTGGTGAGCATCCCCTACCTTACACACTTTTTGAACATTTAAAAATTGATTCCATCAGTATGCCTGAAGTTGGACATTGTAAAGTTTGTCTTGTTATGATGTTCCAACTCACTAGATGTATAGAAGCCTTCTCTGGTACTCTGGTACAACTTTTGTTGCTAAAACCTTATTGAAGGAGATTATTTCCTTATTTGGTCCCCATTTGCACACATTGACTCAGATAAGGGAATTCATTTTACTAATTCTGCTTTAACATAGATTTATTCTTGTTTGGGAATTACTCCCAAATTCCATACACCCTACTATCACCAGAGCTTAGACCAAGTTGAATGTGGGAGTAGAGACTTAAAACCATAACTGACAAACTATGTCCTGAGACTCATTGGAAAGTGGCCTGACATTTTCTCCTTAGTCCTACAGCAGACCTAGGAGAAATCTATGTCTCCCTATTAGAAATGTTTTTTTGGACATCCCCCTATTCAGGACAAACATTTTTTCCTCTCCATATGCATTATTTCTAGGTGGGGATAGCTCTTTCCCTTCTTATATTCAGGGATTACATGTCATGATGAATGAACTTCAGCAGTACAAGCAGGATCCTTGAACTTCTCACTCCATGATCTATACTGTTAAATTTATGGTTGGACTGAATATATTTAATTGGTCACCAGGGATTTAATTTCTAAATCCCAAAATGAATTACTAAAGTCAAATGGAATTTATGGTAGTTTATTTTACAATAGAGGGAAGATATTAAAGAAGAGATAAAGAGAAGAAAAGGGGAGAGAAAGACAGAGAGAGACAGAGAGATAGAGAGACAGAGACAGAGACAGAGACAGAGAGAAAGAGCGCTTCATCTTCCTCTGAGCCAGGTAGAAATTCTAAGGCCCCAGTCAGGGGAAAGGAGTCTCAAGACGATGGGCCTTTTCTAGAGGCTGATGCCTCCAGAAAGGCCAAGGAAAAGAAGTCAACCTTTACATTCACCACATATCAGTTCAATCAGCAGATTCTTTATCAGCCACAACACCAGCAGAACTGCTTCCTACAGGAGGCTCCACTCCAAGTGTGTCTCTTTCAAACTCTCAGAAGAATAACCAATCCTGTTCAGGCCCTTGTCTCTTTCTTTAAAGATCTTTTTTTTCTTAACAAAACCAATGTAACTAAAATCAGAAGGGAAACAACAAATTGGGGAAAAAATCTTCATAGAAACCTCTGACAAAGGTTTAATTACTAAAATTTATAAAGAGCTAAATAAATTGTACAAAAAATCAAGCCATTCTCCAATTGATAAATGGGCAAGGGACATGGATAGGCAGTTCTCAGATGAAGAAATCAAAACTATTAATAAGCACATGAAGAAGTGTTCTAAATCTCTTATAATCAGAGAGATGCAAATCAAAACAACTCTTAGGTATCACCTCACACCTAGCAGATTGGCTAACATGATAGCAAAGGAAAGTAATGAATGCTGGAGGGGATGTGGCAAAGTCAGGACATTAATGCATTGCTGGTGGAGTTGTGAATTGATCCAGCCATTCTGGAGGGCAATTTGGAACTATGCCCAAAGGGTGATAAAAGACTGTCTGCCCTTTGATCCAGCCATAGCACTGCTGGGTCTGTACCCCAAAGAGATAATGGACAAAAAGACTTGTACAAGAATATTCATAGCTGCGCTCTTTGTGGTGGCCAAAAATTGGAAAATGAGGGGATGCCCATCAATTGAAGAATGGCTGAACAAATTGTGGTATATGTTGGTGATGGAATACTATTGTGCTCAAAGGAATAATAAAGTGGAGGAATTCCATGGAGACTGGAACAACCTCTAGGAAGTGATGCAGAGCGAGAGGAGCAGAACCAGGAGAACATTGTACACAGAGACTAATACACTGTGGTATAATCGAACGTAATGGACTTCTCCATTAGTGGCAGTGTAATGTCCCTGAACAATCTGCAGGGATCTAGGAGAAAAAACACTATTCATAAGCAGAGGATAAACTGTGGGAGTAGAAACACCGAGAAAAACCAACTGCCTGACTACAGAGGTTGAGGGGACATGACAGAGGAGAGACTCTAAACGACCACTCTAATGCAAATATTAACAATATGGCAATGGGTTTGAATCAAGAACACATGTGATACCCAGTGGAATCACGCATCGGCTATGGGGGGTGAAGAGGAAAAGAAAATGATCTTTGTCTTTAATGAATAATGCTTGGAAATGATCAAATAAAATATTATAAAATTTAAAAAAAATCTTTTTTCTTGTATCACTTCCCCTAATTTTTTACATCTACCAATCATATCTGACACTCCACTCCAGGACTCCCCATTCTTTCACACATGGATCACAGACCTCCCATTCAATGTATGAAATCGCTGTTCATACCTTTTCATGGTCAAAATCCAAAATGGGTAGATCGCCATACTCAACTTTAAGTACTTTGCTTACATTTTGGGGGATTAAAATCTAAAAATAGACAGGGGATTACAATTTAATCTTCACAATCAAGGAAGAGCTAAGTAGCTAAGTACCTTCATTGTTAAAATCAGGGAAGAGCTAAATCTAATTTTCACAATCCCCCCTCATGATCATTGGGAGACTAGTCTCCCCATTGATCATTACATAATCATCTTGTACCCCTAAAAACTTCTAACTACAGATGTATACAGATGTATTTCACTTTCTAAAAGGAAATTGCAATAGTTAGAGATAAGAGGGAAATAGAAAAGAGAGAAAGAAAAACCAATGCTTTGCTAGGCACATTGACAAAAAGCCAAATTAGGGGGCAGTCCCCTTTGTTATAAATATGCTATTTACAATAAATGTGCAGTCCCCTTATGTTCAATTTATTGCACCCAAAAGTTCATTCTGGATCTTCTTGATACAGTATAGGTTTCTGCAAGCATCTTTCTTCAAAGAGTTTATTCTCTGGACTCAACAAGTTAACAAGCTTCTTTTCCTGAAATTCATCTCAAACAAAATTTTTAATCTTGGATTTTTTATTAAAATACAATACAATCCTCCTGAAGAGGGTATTCATCAACACCTGGATCAACTCAAAGTAGTTGAGTTATGGGTGTATGAGTCAATTGTCATAAGAAAAATCCAAAAACATAAAAGAAAAATAGAGGGGAAAATTAAGCTTTTGAGAGAAATAAAAAACTAAAAATCAGAATAAAAATATAAAAACTACATACATAAAATTTCTGAATTAAAAAAGAATAAATTAATAATAAGGCATTGTTATTAGGGTCCAATTAAAGTAAATTTCTGCCCTACAAATCTGTAGAGGGAAAATTGTAGTAATGTTGTATTTACCCATTATAAGTCAGGACTACAGGAAAGTGCCATGTCTTAAGAGAGGAAAATAAAAACTAGATTTTTGTGGGAAAGGGATAGTGTCATTTCCTGGTCTGATATTTCATCATTTCTCAGGGATAGGGGAGCCAGACTAGCCAATTGTTAGGTACTTTCATAGAAAAGTATTTTACAAGGAGTGTGGTTCAAGGAGTCCTGCATCTTAACATATGTCAAGTGCCGCAACTTCGAGTCTCACACTAGGTTCAAGTTCTTTCATATTGGTGTAGAAGTTCCTCAATCCCACGTGGATTGGTTTCCTTTTGATCTGTGTGCTCTTTTGGCACTTTTCAGGTTAAATCTGTGTTTCTATGGCACTATGTAAATAAAATCTGTACTTGTTAATTTGGCTGTATACTGGCTCTAACCACATTTTTGGGGTGTTTGGGTGTGGTCCTTTTAAATTTTTTAATACAATTAACTCTTCTAGGTGAAAAGGCAGAGTGGAACAAGGCTAAAACTTAATACAATCACTCTCTCTAGCAGGGCTACTTCTTCAGGTTTTTTTCACAGCTAGTTAACACTCCAGTCAGTTTTGCCAGTGAGGGTTGGCTAATTGGGTTTATTGTTCCCTAGGGCAAGGGAGAATTGGAAATAACAAATTTACTTCTTCAGCTGATTTGTGTAGATTCAAAATAAGCTATTAAAAGCTGACTTAGGGATAGTCAGCTAAATCCAATCTTCACAATACCCAAGAGATAATGTATATATAAAGAATTTTCAGAGAACTGGTGGAAATCAGCCTGCTTCAGAATGTCCTTCTAAGTGTGGCTTACTACTCTGACTGCAAGGTCTTCTCCAAGGGAAGGTACAATAAGGAGCAAAGAAAGAGAGGGCCAGCAGAAGGTAAAAATTTATTTGAATCTTGAAGAAAACCAGGAAGCTTTGAGACTGACATGAGAAGGGAGGACATTACTGACAAAAGGGAAGGTCATTGTAAAATCACAGAGAGTTGAAGGTGAAGAACAGCAACAAGCCAATACAGTTGTTTTTTAGGATGCATGGAAGTTTCAAAATACTCGAAAATAATAGAGTCCGGATTATTAAGGACTTTGAAAGTCAAACAATGGCATTTATTCTGCCATTCTTGGAGGGAAACAGGGAGCCTCTGGAATTCATTGAATAGAGAGGGGTGACACAGACTTGAGTTTTAGGGAAACCACCTTGGCAGGTAAGTAGGGAATAGACTAGTCAAATGCCGTGGTCAGGGTTGTGCCTCACTCACAACTCCAGGGTTCCTGACTGGTGGCTGGCGAATGATCAGTCAAAATAAATAACAAGCTGAAGACAGATTAATCATTATGGTCATGGGACTGCTTTGAAGCTTGACAGCCACTCCACTGTCCTAGGCTTGATTTTTATTTTTATACCCGTTTTCTTGGCATGCAGATTACATTACCTAACACACATGTTCAAGAGAGACAATTAGAAAAGTGATACATTAACTTTTAACAAATCACTTGATTAACATTCTATATTTTTGTATTATGATTACAGACAGAATACAAGATAAATGATTTTGTCATAGGTGGCTTAATTTTCTCATTACCCTGTGAGAAGTTTTGAGCTTACAAACAATCAAGGAAAATTACTTATTGCTTTTAATAAAATGGAATAATTAATCAGCAGTTCTTAGAAGACAATTCAACAATCATATCATTGAGGCTGAGGGGTACTGGGAGCATAATTCAAATTTAGACTGGTCATTTCTCAGGGTTCTTACTAGGGAGTTTCCCACTGGCAAGTTACTGGTTTGTGAAGTCAAGTCACTGCGGCATATTGAAGCTTGATGTACTCAAACTTATTGTATGAGCCTCTATGATTGATTTCTGTGCTGGCTTCATGAGAATTGGTTTCTATAAGTGGGGAAGTTCTGGGCTTGGCCTGTAGCTGCAGTTTTGCTGGGAATTATATACCTAAGTAAATCCTGTACTAGGGTAGTGACAATAGAAGTGGAGAAGAGTTCTTGGTGTAGATTTTTGCTGCTGGTGCTGCTTTCTGGTGGTGGATTCTGTATAGCTGAGGTGCTAGGCTTCTGTGGGGACTCCAGAAGGGTAAAGAGGCCCTGGGCTGCCAAAAGTTTTAAAAATAGGAGGTGATTCAGAGCTGGCCAGATACAGGGAATAGGGGTGTGGCATTATGGTAAAACATCACTATAATGATCAGCTTGAGGACAAGAGAAAGGGTCTGGTTTTTGTTTTCCTGGTCAGTCCAGAGACCAGGGGAATTTAAAGGTGAGTTCTCTCATCTCTGCCTGGTAGACATTATTGAATCTGACATCCTGATCTTGGGAGAAGTATTCCTTCCAGTTTCCAGTCATGCCTAAAGGGAGAAAAGGACACAGTGAAATTCTGTGAGAAGTGAAGACCCTTCTTCTCCCCGGTGGAGGCTTGGGAGAACCCCCCATACAGGTGTCCTTCCCCAGTTGAACCCCTCCTTACCTTTCCTGAAAAACTTTCCCTTACTGTGGTCATAGACCTCACAAGAGATCGTGGAAAAGTTGAGCTGGTCATTTTGACTCATGAAGGAAAAGGTGCTGTGATACAGGATGCTCTTGAGATACTCCGGTTCTAGGTGCTGGCCCAGGAATTTGGCCAGGCTCTGGATAGCTTGGTAAGGTTCCTTGGAAATGGGGAGCACGGATAAGGCTGAGGCTTCATAGCACCCAGCCTCCCTTCCTCCCTCACAAAGGCATCTTCATAATCCCTACTACCCTTGAGCTTAAAGGTTAAGCTCCCTGGAGAAGCTGAAAGAAACCAAACTCAGGGATTCTGAAGGCAGGGTTGAAAATCAGAGGCCAAGACTAGAGATAGGGGAGCAAGTACTCACTACCTATAACCATTGGTGTATCCATATCTATGCATGTGTTTATAAGCATATATCTATGTATATGTATGTAATGCATGTGAATGAGAACATATATGTCTATTTATGAAAGTATGTGTAATTATGTGTGTATAAACTATATGCATGTAATTGTAACAATGTGCATGCATTTGGGATTGTGTCAATATGTTTATGAGTACATGTATATGTTTGTGAGAGTATGTTTGTGGATATGTGGATATGTGATTTAAGTGTTTGTTAATATGAGTTTGCATAAATGTTTATGAGTATATGACCGCATTGGCAAAGATGTAGGACATGTACCCCAGCATACTGGAGGGGACTGCTATCTCCACAGTGCCACCCCTCTGTCCAGCAAAACAATGTGAGCACTTCCTCCCTCCACTCTCTGGGGTAATGTAGGAGTCTCATAGGCAGCTTGAAGGTAGTGTTTGGGCATGTGATCCCTAAAAGGTTTGCCAGTGCTGACATATGATGTTTGGGGGATATGTGTATATGTGAATATGTATATCTCTATATTTGAGAGAGTATATGTGATTACATGTGAAAATATGTTTATGTTTCTTTGTGACTACATTTTTTGTGATTATGGGGCTATTATGAGGATTATATTAATTTGTGATCTAGTAGATAGGTATATGAATGTACATGTGTTTTAAGGATGTATTTGTGGAGATGTATGCATTTACATGTGTTTGGGAATATGTGATATATGTATTGCATATGCATGTATGTATGCATATTCTTGTTGGAGATTATATATGCTTTACATATATACATATATATATGTATATATATATATATATATCCCTGTGGTACAATGTGTCTATACATATGTTTCTGGAGGCATGATTCTGCTCACTTTATACCCAAGCATCCCAACACCATGTGCTTGTGTCCCTGGGTGTTTTGGACATCTGGGAAGATCTCAGTGGAGTTAGTAATCCAGCATGTAAAGTTTTCAATTGGGAAAATGCTGATGGCTAAAGTGAGGTACACTGACCATCCCTCATTTCTAATAGAGGCATCACCAGGATTGGTTGAGGCCAAGAAGGAAAAGACCCATAAGAATAAAATGTGAAGAGGCTATGAAATCCAGTACTGATGACTGAGCACAGGGAAATATGGTGGAGAAATGTTGGTCTTACCTGGGACAGGTCTTCATAAGTGATCACAAAGAAATTTAGTTCATGCCGGACACCTAGCCAGCCCTTTATGTGGTTAAACCAGGAACCATAATGCACTGAGGGAGAGAAGGCAGAGAGAGGATCAATGGCATGCTCCCAAGCCATGCCCAGAAGCACCCTGACTCTGACCATGGGAGTGCCCAGACACCCACCTTTAACATGGCCCAGAGGACAGGAAGGCATATGTTTCAGGCACAGAATAAAATCACAAACTATCTAATCTTTCTAAAGTCAATAGCAGTGTTCTCAATGCTTAGAAAACTTCCTAGCAACTTGGCACTGTTAGTGTTTGTTCAGAATTGTTGAGTATGAAACAGAAGGAATTAGATGGGAAAAAAAACCCTGACTGTCATCAGAAAGTCCCTGAGGCAGAATCCATGGTCTGCCACTTACCACTTGTATGACATAGAGAAAGTCATCTAACCTCTAGGTCCCTATTTCCTCATTTGTTAAATAGTAAGGAGAAAAATAAGTCTTGGTATAGTGCCTGCTTTGTACCAAGTACTATGCCAAATGCTTTCCATAGATTATCTCATTTAATACTGAAAATAACCTAGCAAGGTACTATTTATTATTAGGCCCATTGTACACTTGAGGAAACTGAGGCAAATAGCATTTGCTCATGGTTACACAGCCCCTAAGTTTCTGAGGTAGAAGTTAGACTCAGTCTTCCAAATTCCAACTCTAATCTTTTCATAAATATGTCATTTAGATAAATTCTGAGGATTTTTCTAGCTCTAAATGGACTATTCTATGATTTCTAGAAGGGACAAATGGGGATTTCATTTGTGACTCTGCTCATATCCCATGGAAAGTCAGAGTGTTCTCTCATTTGGTTGACCTACTAATCATATCTTAGACTAGAGGTCTACCGTGTGGAACACAACACTACTGACTGCAAGTTATACCAATTAAAATGTAAAGGGAAAAACTAAATCAGTATAAAACCCAGAGGGATCCTTATGTTTGATTTAGTGGATCCCATTTCTAGTTGAGTTTAATCCCATTGTCTTAGACATAAGTTTGCCATCTTTTCCTAATTTTAACAGAGCAGATGGGGAAGAGTAAAGGTAGGAGAAGCTTATGGTCTCTCTGGCCCTTCTACTGCTCCTGTCCCATCAACTGCAGGGGGTCTTGGGGAGAAACAGGACTCCCATAACCACAAGCTGCATCCAAAAATAACTCTATCTCCCTATCCAGAATCTGGAATATTCCCCTTGTAAAAAAAATAGTAATGGTGAACTACACAAAATAGATAGAAAAACTGTTCAAAACTATTTAACTCGCCAATCAGGTTCAAACTGTACATATACTTTTGATAGATGTAATCAAAAGTATCCTCAGTGATGAAATGAAGCTCAAATGTGAACTTCCCTTTTAAAGAGACTCTTATTATAAAAATAAAATATTTACTGAAATATATAATGATAACAAGGATTTCTAATTCTAAGGGATTCTATATCCACCCAAATAAACTCCCAGGTTCCACAAGGAACCACTTCTCCTGTGTTTCACAGGCTATACTACTCCTCCCTGATATGACTAACCCAAATTTATACTATCTAAATAAAAACTACCACTATTATCCTTAAACTTCTTAACTTCACCTTCAAATTATAAAATGGCAAAGGCTAGCTGGTTGAGTCTCAACAAGAATCAAGTTAGGACTCTGAGTCTTAACAGACCCAACCAAAGACCAGGTTTTTCTTTGGTCTTCTCAGAGTTAAACAATCTATAAAAACCACAATAGATATTTAATAGTGTTTCCCAAGTTGGGAAAGGGAAACACTGAGCTGCTTCAGATCTTTCCCTCAGACAGAGAGGTAAAGATGTTACCTCCTCCAGCCCTGAGAGAGAGTCTCTGAGAGTATGTCTCTGCCAACTGTCAGAGAGCAACTCCCAACTGCCAGAGAGAGTAATCGACATAGAAAAAGGTTTATAACTGTTAGCAGTTGAAATTAACATGCTCTCTCAGTTCTGCTTCAAACTCCAGTTCTTTTCTCAAACCAGCCACTTTACTTCTTATCTCTAAACTAATAAAACAATACTTATTTTCTAATATAATCCTTATACCTCCACAATAAGATAAAACTTGCCACTGATAAAATTATAGAATCTTACAGTATGGATCTAACAGTCCCTGGAATAAAGCATCCCTTCTAACTCTAGTTTCTACTTGAAGTCTTCCAGTGAAGAATTTCTCCCACTGGAAGAGTGAAGTCCTCAATACCAGAATAAGTTCTTTACACTTTTGGATAGCTCTGATTATTGAAAGTAACTAGGTATTGGTAATATTTTAGGTGACTTTATATGTATAATGGATATTATAGTTCTTGCCTTCTCAATGGGGTAAAAGAGGGAGTAGGAGAGAGAATTTGGAACTCAAAATTAAAATTAAAGGATTAATGATGAATAAGAATTAGGACTGCTCTCAAAAGAGCTTACAGCTTGGCAGTGTTTTCTTCCCTATGAGTTCTGCTCCCACCACCCTACATTCCCAGATATAAACCTTTGCCTTCAAGGAACTGATCAAAGAAGTCATCAAAGGAGCTGAAATCTGGCATAAAGTTGGCAAATTTATGAAAGTGATAGAAGGAGACGAGGACATCCTTTGGGTTCCGTGCCACATATACCACCTAAGGAAAAGCCAAATGAAGAAATGATAGGAAGAATCTTGAAATTCTGGGTCAACTTCTAGAAATTGTTACCTAAACAATTTTCTAAAAGCATCCCCTTTATGTCTACTTACTAATTCCCCTTTCTCTCATTTCCCATTCCCATATATAACCATAGAATTCAAGATCATTCAAGCTTAGCAAATCCTAAAATTCAATTTATAGGATCAAAAGATAAAGAGAAGCTAAAAGAAAACTTAGGAATAATATAATCCAACATCCTTACTTTAGAGAAACTGAATTCTAGAGAAGGAAGTGATAACTAGAGAAGGAAGCCATAACTAGAGTAGGTCAACTGGTGCTTTTTCAAAGGGCATTAAACTTTAGAGGATGCTGACAACACTAGTACTACTATGGCCTGCAGAAACAATTGAGCCAAGCATTTAGCAAGAATAGATCTTTTTTTCTTTTTGTTAACACTTACCTTCTATCTTAGTATCAGTTCTAAAACAGAAGAGCTACAAAGGCTAAGTAATTGTGATTAAGTGACTTGCCTAGATTCATACTGCTAAAAGTGTCTAATCCAGATCTGAACCCTGATCCTCCTGACTCCAAGTTTGACACTCTATTCACTGTGCTACCTAACCTTGCCAAGAATACTTCTTTATAAAATAGTAAACTACTGGATGCTCTCTGTGACCCCAACTCCTACTAACAATGACCATACCAAGATGAGCTCCACTCTGGCCTGGCCCCATTCTCCTCCCTTTTGTTTCAATGGCTTCCCCAGCAGAAACCTGAAGGGGTCTAGGCCTCTCTGTCCATGGAGACTGTGTCCTAGAGTCTCTGTCTCCACTAATAATACATTAGTATCCCCAGAGCTGGTTAATTATTTAAAAAAAACATGGAGCAACCCACATGAAGTTATGAAGAGTAAAACAAGCGGAATCAAAAGAATATGATTCGTGTGTTACATAGTTTTATATATACAAATATCTTTTTGTGAACTTATATCTTCAATAGTGCAGGGAGAGTATAGGTAGGAGTTACAAAGTATTTTAACATAATAAGAAAGAAATTGAAGAAATAAAATATTATTCTGAAAAAAGAATGTTAGTTGATTGAGTAGATCATTTGTAAATTTTGTCAACAATTCACCTTGACAAATATTGTTGTTTTCAGTCAATGAGCATTTATTAATCACCTACTATGTGTCAAGCACTGTGCTAAGGCTACTGGGGACACAAAAAGAGATAAGAGATAGGTCCTGCCCTCAAGGTGTACATAAGGTAAATTTGAAGTCATTTCAGAGGGAAGGTATTTCAGGGAACTAGAAAGGCTTCTTATAAACAATGGGATTTGAGCTTTCTCCTTAGCTTGTTACAATCTCCATTCTAACCTCTTCCATTGTAAATTGCTCTCTCCCAAATTACCAATGACCTCTTAGTTGCCAAAACCAATGGTCTCAATCTTAATCCTCCATGGCCCCTCTATATCCTTTGACAATGTTGATCCTCTTCTTCTTCATAGTCTTTTCTCTCAAGGATTTTGGTACACACTCTCCTCTATACCACTCTCTTCTATCTAACTACCCCATTTCTGTCTATTTTACTGGATCCTCCTCTAAGTCAAGCCTTCTTAGCATGGGTATTCCTCGCAGTTCTATCCTGAGATCTCTTCTCTTCTCCATTCATACTACCATATTTGGTGATATCTTCAGCTCCCATGGATTTAATTATATCCTCTTTGCTGAGGACTCTCAAATCTACCTATGCTACCTCACTCTCTAATGACTTCTAATATAGCATCTCTAACTGCCTTTCAGACATCTTGAATTGGATGTCAAGACTCCTCACTATTTCTCAACCCATCCATCATAACCAATTTCTTGTCAAATTCTGTGGATTTCACCTTCGCAACAGCTCCCAAATACACTTCCTCTCCTCTGAAACTGCCACACTTCTAGTGCAGACCCTCATCACCTTGTGCCTGGACTCTTGAAATAACTGCTGGTAGGTCTGCCTGCCTCAAAGCCCTCCCCACTCCAATCCAATCCTCCATCCATACACTAAAGTGCCACACAGATTCTACCACGTCACCTCCCTACTCAAATTCTAGTGATTCCCTATCACTTGTAGGATCAAATTTAAAATCTTCAACTTGTTCAAAGCCCTTCAAAATCTAGTCCCCTCCTCCCTTTCCAATCTACCTACACCTTATTCCCTGCTGTGTACTCTTCCATCTAATAACCCTGTTCTCCTGCCTATCACACAAACAAGATACTTTATCTCTCTGCTCTGAGCATTTTCTCTAGCTATCTCCCATGCCTGTAATGCTCTTTCCTCTTCTCTGACTATTGACCTTTATTGGCTTCCTGTAAGTACAGACTAAAATCCCTCCTATACTAAGCCTTCCTCAAGTCCTCTTAGTTCTGCTGCCTTCCCTCTGATAATTATGTCCCATTTATCCTATATATAGCTTCCTTTACAGATAACTGTTGACATGTTGTTTCCCCCATTGGACTGTGAGCACATTGAGGGCAGAGACTGTCATATGCCTCTTTTTGGATTCCTGGAGCTTAGCAGAGTGACTGGCATCTAGTAGTTGCTTAATAAATGTTTATTAGTTTCTTGTAAGCATGAAGGGAGCCAGGGAAACCAGGAGGCAGAGTGTTCTATGCCTGCATGATGGCCTATGAAAACAAAGAGATTCATGAGGAATGGGAACAGTAAGGGACCACTATAGTTGGATTTTGTAGAGTGCTTAGAGGGGAGTAAGATGTAAAAAGTCAGGAAAGGTAGGAAGGTGTCATATTGTAAAAGAATTTTAAAGCCAAAGAGAGAATTATATGTATATGTGTTCCTGGAGATAATAAAGAGCCACTGAACTTTATTAAGTAGGGGAGTAAAATGATCAGACCTATGCTTACGGAACATTTAGGAAGCTGGGTAGAGGATGACCTCTTGAGAGGGGAGACTTACTTTGTCCACTGCACTACCTTTGAAGTTCTTTTCTGAAACATAATCAAAGGATCCTAACTCTAGATTTGGATCAGACCTAAGAGGCTGCCTAGTTTAACTCCTTCATTTTATAGATTAAGAAACTAAGGCAGAGGTTAAATGACTTGTCCAAGGGCATAAGTCTCAGAGGGGCAATTTGAACCTAGGTGTTTTGGATTCTTTCCACAAGACAAGCATAATTAAGACCTCATGTCTTACTTAACTGATTGATACAATGTGGACTTAATAAGTGTCCAGGATCTTAGGCCTGCATGCTATATTCCTCTTATTTTCTTCTTCCTCTTAAAAACAAACAAACAAACAAAAAACCCTTTCTTTCTGTCTTAGTAACAAATCTAAGGCAGAAGTGCAAGGGCTAGGCAAACAGGGTAAAGTGATTTATCCAAGGTACCAAAGCATCACAATTCAAAAAAAAGTGATAGAAGGTCACTAAATGAATGGAGGTCACTGAGTACAAACTTCTCATTTAAAAAAGAAGAAACAGAGAGACAGAAAAGTTAGGTGACTTGCCCAGTAACCCAGCAAGCAAAGGTGAGATAGTATTTGAATCTTTCATCTTCCTGCTTCCAAGTTCAATGCTCTACCAACTTTACCATCTACAGCCTGTCAACCATCTTGTCATATTCCACTTACAAATTTGATTTCTTCCACCCTAACTGGAAGCTTCTATTCCTCATCTACATATGGCAAGGCCCCAGCATTTGGTTCTTGAATCTTGCTACTGGAGATTCTACATTAGTTCCCAGTCTGCTCTAGCATCAATCACTTTAAAATTTATATATATATATATATATATATATATATATATATGTGTGTGTGTGTGTGTATAGATAGATATCAAAAACATACATTTATGTCATAGATACATATATATGTATAAACTGTGATTTTTTTATAAATGTATAATATTGGTAGACATGTATTTTTTATTCTAAGCTGAATAAACACCAAATAAATAAGCAATTCCACATACACAGAAAAAAGTGGATTGTCCATGAAATTGCAGGTGCATAGAATATACTTTTCTTTTAAAGTATATAATAAATCCATCAAGTGGCTTTTAAAACTGTCTTGATTCTCCATTCTTCCTTTCTGCTTTTCTGTTCTCCTCTCTTCATTTAAAAAAAAAAAAGATGCTTTAATGGCCCTCTTTTCTTTTTGTTTTACTTTCTCCTATTCTGTCTCTAAATCCTATTTTGCTTTTTAAAAGCCTCTGGGCCCAATCTTACTTACTCGAACCTTGGAGTTTTTTAGGTTAGGGATTAAAAATTTGGCCTGGAGGTGAGTGGTCATGATGCGTGGTCTGGACTTCTCATTCTCCATCACACTTTTGAAGACTTGTCTGTGTTCAAGCCAGGGGATCTTAACAAAGGTAGGTATGGTGCTTTGGTTCTGGATATCATCTTTGTTGAAAATGAGGCTCAGGATATGCTGTACCCAGATTGTACCTGCAAGAGAAAAGAAAGAAAATGGTTTTAAAGGCTTAAACTCCCACTATGGCCAAGAGTGGCACCCTCTCCCCCATGAGGAGGGGCCACACCTCCTCTCATTCCTCATTCCAAAGAAGTTGGTGGCCACTGCCTCCACAGCTTGTCCCCAAGCACAATTCTAATGAAGTGTAAGAAAGGAACCTAAAAATATGCCAGCAGAACAAAGAGAAGCAGATCTGGCAAGCTGGAGAATTCTGCAGAAATGAGGGAAGGGCAGAAAGGAGAGAGAATTCTGGGGAAAGGAGTGGAAGTGAGCTGAAAGATCAGTTGAAAAGTAGAAAAGTTGAAAAGATTCTTCTCCTCTCAGAGAAGTTACCAGGAAGGTGGACTGGGTGGATCTCTGAACCGACACTCATCTCCTCCTGTGAAAGCTTGACCCAATACCCCAAGAAGACAACTAAGAGATTAGGACTTCAACTGGAAACTTTTCACTAAAAGAAAGATTTCCTCCAGATCCCCTAAAGTCCTAGACTGGTTACAGTTGCCAAGGTAGCTAGAGAGCCAGGGCTTCTTCACTAACTGAACCCAGGGGGTCAGATCAACAAAGCCTGATCTGTCAGACTTTTGGGAAAAGGGGTTTCAGTTATTCTGGGGACCCCCTGCACCCTCTTCCCTTCTGCCTCATTCCTAAACTCATCTGCCCTATCCCTTACCTTGTTCCCTTAGAATAAAACAGCTTAATAAGAACAAGTGACTGACTCCAACACATCTAGAGAGAAACTTGAAGTTGTGGGGAGGGAAGTGACATTCCTCTCCCCAGGGAGAAAGAAGCTAACTGTTTAGCCAAGATCTCTGAGGGAACAGAAGCTAAGGTCTTGAAAGGCAACCAGAGAGTGGTTTTTCAGGGAGAGTTGAGGAAGGAAGATAATCCATCCCCTCTCTCTCTACTTGACTCTACTCCATCTTTACCTCACTCTGGTCCTGACCCAGCAGGGAGGGAAGACTCCATTCTCTCCTTGCCCTCATCTTAGAGTTATATTACAGAAGATTAAATTCAACTTCAGTATATCCTTACTTCTTCCCTTTTCAGAGTATTCCAGGTCAGGACAAAAGATAACAGGCCTTTAATTAGGTGAACACCAGAAATTTAGCAAAGATTATATTTGATGTAGATAAAGGTCTACTTGTCAACTCCCTACTTTCATCTGATAGGAAAGAATGCATCAAGGGGCAAATTCCTCCCTCTTTCCCAAAATGAATTAAGAGTCCCCCCCTTTTAAATATTCATTTCCATTCAATAAATAATGTATCATTAGAAGAACACGTTGATTCCTGGAGATGATTGGTCTAAGACAAAGGAGATAAAGATATGATTGAGCAACTATTAAAAATGTTAACCTGAAACTGGGTAAATAAATGCCTTGATTTTCTTCTTTGGAGTCCTATAAATGTTACCTAAAATTTTCTTGGAGCAGAGAAAATTGAAGGGCATTAGGTAACATTGCTATTTGGATATCTCCTTACTCTAAATCAGAATGACTTGGAATTAGATTAATCATAAATTAAATAATCTAATAAAATTAATCTTGAATTGAAATAGTTTCTGGCAGACTGGTATCTAAACACAGAGTACAAAATTAATTTTTTCTTTAATAATATGAAGTATGATGGATGATTATGAATATGAATTATGAATTCCATAAAATTGAGAGAAGCAGTGAAGTGTTAAACCATTTGAAAGAAAAATTTGGCAAGACCACTAAGCAAAATGGTCCCACAGACAATTCAAAGATGAAAATCGAAGGAGATTTAAACAAAAGAAAAATGGAGATTTGCAAAAATTCACTATAACAAACTATCCTCCACCAAAGATAGTGGAACCTCTATGCCAGGACCTTAACATAAAAGTTCTTGGTGTGCTTCTAGAAGAGGTAGAAATGAAATTAAAGGGGAAAATAGGAGAAAACAATTGGATTGAGCCAAATTAATAAAGAGAGCTATGCTGGGGTAATACAACTGTGAGGGAATTGAGAGACTAAGAATTTGTGCTATGTACTGGAGTTACAAAGACAAGGGTAGGGGAAGGGAAAGGAAAACATTTATTAAGCACTTGATAAATACTATCTCAGTTAACTGTCAAAACAGTCTCGGAAACTCAGTTCTTTTATTATCTCCATTTTATTGTTGAGTGACTTGCCCAGGGTCACACATTTTAGAAATGTCTGAGGCTGCCTTTAAACTCAGGTCTTTCTAACTCCAACCCAGGGTTCTTTCCCCTGTACCACCAAGCCCTTGTAACTGCGAAAATGTGGGTTTCAAAACTGTGAATTGCCAAACTGTAAAGATAATTTTTAGTGTCTTGATTTAAATCAAAAATAAGTGGTCACCATGGGAAAAATTCCAAATATGAAAATACCCAAGTCAGCTGGGTTTTATGTAGATTTTAATTAATACAAATGAAGGAATTAAGGAAAGGGAGAGAGAGATTAGAGAGTAAATAGTATGAAGGGCCTAGGCCAAATGGCCTAGGCCTCAGCCTTAAGAGAGACTAGTCAGTCTTTAATCACTCACCACAAGATCATCCTAAAGCAAAACTCCAGTCCTTCACTAAAATCCTCAACTCCTGAACTGAATTCAGAGAGCCAGCTCCTCCAACTAACTCTAAACTCCAACTAAATTCAGAGATCCAGCTCCTCCAAACTAACTCCAAACTCTAACCTAAGTTCAGAGCCAGCTCCTTTTAAAGAGAAATTTATCTTATGTCACCTCCTCTAAATTTTCACATCTACCAATCACAGTACATGTTTTCCCCAGGACTGACCATTCTTAGGTCACATCTTCTTTTGTTATCACCTTCTCTGATTAGATTATATCTTCTGAGTATTTCACATCTCTTTGCTAAACTTGCTCTTTGTAAGTTGCTTGACCTTTTAGTGATTAATTTAACCTTTGTACGTACTTAGTACCCTTTTGTATTAGATCTAAAAATAGACCTAGCTCAGGGTTTTTGCTTCACTATAAGTATGAGTTGGGGACTTTTCATTGTTCAGTAAGGAGTTTACAACTTTATCTTCCCCTAAAGTATGACTAAGTATGGGTGGAGTAATGTTAAAATTCCCAATACATTCCTGGTCAAGTACCTCCATTTGTTACAATAAGGGAATAGCTTAACCAAATCTTCTATGGTAGAGTCTGAGCAGTTTTTAAGATTCACACCCTAAAGGATATTAAATTCTCCTAGAATAAATTTTAATCTGAAAAAAATTTTATGGAAGGGAGGGATGTGGTGGGCCAGGGACTTCCATGATCCATTCCTCATGTGAAGATAGAATTAACTCTCCCCTTATCTATTGTGAATTTTAGATTTACTCCACCCTGCTTAGCCTTTAGAATTCTAGCAACCAGGAATGTATACACCCCTCTTAAGGATTAACTGTGAAGAGGATGGCCTATTACCAACATGTGCTAGCAAGTGACAAATCAGAAACAACTGGGCTGTCCAAAGCCAAGTTTAAGCATTTAAGCTACCATTGTTACATGTTAGATGCAGGAAGTGATGTAAAGAACTGCCTATTTATTTTGCGTCACTGCCTTTCTCTGGCTTTCTCTCTCTCTGTGACATTGGGCTCTCGAGGCAGTGTTGGGGGCTCTGGGTGGCATTGAGAGTTCTGGGAGTCATTTTGGAATGTTTGAGGCATTTGGCTCTGTAGCATGGTTTAGGTGAGGAGTCTTCCCTGAGTGACCTTGGTGAGTGGTTAGACTGATTCCTCCTTTCCTTGACTTCCTAAAAGCACTATTCTCTGAGGAAGCTCCTCATCTCAGAGGAGACCTCGTGGCTATAAGCTGAGCTAGATTTAATCTTCTGACAAGTCCCTTCACTGAGGCCTCCAAACTTCCCTTGGCTTAGGCTAAGCCAGAGAAATCTTATATCCTTTCCTCTCTCTTGTCTTCTAAATTTCTTCCTTCTATTGTAATTAAACCACCATAAAAATCCCAAACTGACTTGAGTATTTTATTGGGATTGAATTAAAATCCCTGGCAACCACTAATCTATTCAGTCAACAACCCTAATTTCACCCCTAACACTATTTTTAGCTGATAAAATCAAGAATTTAAAGTACCCCTGCTTAGTACCCCCAATTAACCATTAGGTAAGAGAGTTCACAAGTCACTTACTAGTTCACAACCCCAAAGGCCACAAGCACTTGTCCCACCTTGGGCAATGCTAGGCAAATTGAAAGACTGCAAAAAATTGGTTTCTATGAAGGAGGGGAAAGACAGGAAATGCTGTGGAAAACAGGTATACAAAGAGACCAACATAGTCTGGGACACCAGTCCCTGTTTCTTGGCTCTCTTTTCTGCCTTGGCTTGCTGAAGACTACTGGACTTTCATGTGGCAATGAGGACTTGAGACAGCCCTTGCAGGGGACTGAGCTGGACTTCCCCAGAGAAGCACTTAGGGCTGATAGGCTTGTTAAGGCTCTGTCTCTTTTCTACATTTCCCACTTTAACTTTTTCTACCTTAATAAATAAAAGCTGCTAACAATCATTTTGACTTAGGGGTTACTATTTTATAAATGGCAACCACTTTTATAACTCTCATATTAAGTCAAAAACCTCAGTTTAAATCTCACACCCACTTAACATTTAGAAGATGTCCCAATCTGTTAAGAAGCAATATAGCACAATATAGTAATACTAATTCTGGAGTCAAAGGGTTTGAGCTCAATTCCTTCCCTTTGATGCTTCTCACCTGGATGAACTTGACCTCCCTACATTTTAAAAGAGGGTTGCTTCATTGGGTCCTTTTGCCTGTTTTCTTGTACTGAATAGATTACAGGGTCTCCAAGAATCAGGGACCTAGTTATGAAAGAAGTAAAGACTCTGTTACTGGGAAACTAGATATTAGAAAAGGAAAGGACAAAAGTTAAGCAATCAAGAACTGGCACTGGACTTAGCCAAACTGAACAGGAGTTATATACCCGAATTATTGACTCTAAAATACAGTCATTCTACCCTTCCCTCTCATTCACACTCACATGCCAAATCATTTGCTAAATCTTTTCATTTTTACTTCCTCAATATCTCTCATATCAATAAATATGCTTTTAGTTTATCTGAGCCCCAGTCTCCCTAGTGTCTAGGAATGGGACTGGGCATGTAGAAGATGTTTAATAAATGTTTATAGGCTCACAAAGTAGGTATCTAACATATTTATTGTTTGGTTTAAGGGGAATTTTAAATAGTATCATGTTCATGAACTACTAAAAGAGTCCATGAGCTTGTATATCAGAGCCCTAGTTTTTATTCCTGTCTGCAATTAGTTCAGCTAATCTTCTTTTGGGGACCTTTTCATTTCTTCCTAGCTGTCCAATGGGAATAATGACATCTTCTGAATCTACCTGGGAAAGTGATTTTGAAGTCCACATATTAGAAAGAGTATTGGACTTGAAGTCAAAAAGAACAGTTTGAATTCTCTCAGACTTTTGCTAGCTGTATAGCCTTAAGCAAGTCATTTAGTCACTCTCAGTCTCAGTTTTCTCACTTATAAAGTGGCTATCATAGTAACTCTTAGTATTGTCTTGAGGAAGAGTCCCCAAACTATGGCCCATGGGCCACATGCAACCCCCTGAGACCATTTATCCCATCCCCACCACACTTCCGGAAGGGGTACTTCTTCATTGGTGGTCAGTGAGAGGAGCACTGTATGTGGGGGCACCGCAAAGCATGGCACCTCTCACATAAAGTACTACTTCCAGTGACATAATCCTTTGTGTGGCACCTTGTTTGAATGAGAATGAGGCGCCACACAAAGTATTATGTGGCTACCCAATGGAAGACGTCAGCATGGTGAGCGGCAATCTGAGGGAGGGGATTCCACACTATGTATACTGCTGCCCAGTATAGTGGTGGCAGTGATGGACCTGTGCAAGGTGTGACAGGCCCATCACAGCTAGTACTGCAGCCTCCACTATCCCAGACAGTGATATACAGTGTCACAGGCCCAGAACCACCTCCAGTACTATATACAGGCATCAGATAGCTGTGATCTAGCCCTCCAGTGGTCTGAGAGATGTGTAAAAAGTTTGGGGACTCCCTGGTCTTGAGGATCAAATGAGACAAAAATGAAAAGGACTTTGAAAAATCTTAATTATATTAATGTCATAAATAACAAGAATAACAACAATAACACATGTGAAAGTGATTTGAAAAGTAAAGGTGTTACACAAATTTATGATATAACATCAACTCAGAGGAAGTTAAGTAACTTAGTGGACAGGTTACTTGGCTTTTGAGTTAGTTCAAAACCTATCTCAAGAACTTACTCTCTTGGGACTGTGGTCAAGTCACTGAATGAGCAGGTTGGGTTTGATGGTATCTAAAGTCCCTTCCCGTTTTAAATCTATGATCATTTATTGGCCTTTGGGCAAAAACATACTCCAGTTTTTTTTTAACCCATGGTCTTCTCTTTGACTTTTCTAGTCTCTTGTTGCCACAGACCTTCTAGAGTTTAGTTTTGGCCCTTCTAGAAAACTAAAGGTTCACATCCTTTCACCCATCAAATAAGAATTACAGCTGAATGACCAAGAGCAAGTTGGGCTGGGTGATGGGACCTGTTTGTCATTCAGAACACATTCAAAGGGACACCATCTAAGACCATAGTGTGTAGGAAACATGGTATCTGATTTGCCTCCTATACCAATGATCCATCCATCTTACATTGTGGTCCAACACCATAGGTTGTTATTTCAAAAGAAGCTTCTACAAGGTATATCCATCCATTAGACTTTTTAATTCAATGCCCTCTCTTCAGATATACTCATCTTAACTCTTTTTTAACAGACTTACCTTCTTTCTTAGTATTAAATTCTAATATAGAATAGTCACAAAGGGGAACAATAGACATCAATTGACTTGCCCAGGGTCACATAGGTCAGATTTGAATCCAGGTCCTACAGACTGTAGACCTGGCATTCATATTTACTCTTATTTTAACCTATTGCCTTTTGAAATAGGAATTTTTGTACTATTATACCAGAAGAAATGATGGAGATGGTTCCAGAGAAACCTGGGAAGACTTATATAAACTGATGCACAGTAAAGTAAATATTAACACAATTAATATATTATTAACAACAACAACATTATGAAAATTAACCATTTTGTATGACTTAAAATTTGTATCAAATCAATGATCAATTTTGATTCTAGAGATACAATCATGAAAAATGCATCCCACCCAACAAAAAGATAATGTCCGAAATATGCAGACTGAGACCTATCTTGATAGATATGGCCAATATAAGAATGTATCTTGCTTGACTATGTATATATAGATAACAATTTTTTAAATTTACTTTTTTGATGGATGGGGATCTGAAAGGAGAAAAATAGATACTTGATAATTGAAAAAATGCTTAAAATAAGAAACAGAGCCTATGATCTATTATGGAAGGGTTCTAACTTGGGTTGTTCAAGAAAGACAAAAGATCTGGGGCTCTTTTCATTATGACTTCCAATTTATTCCATGCTATGCTGCTCCAGAAATATTTGTGGGAGGTGAATGGAGAAGAGAGGGAACCACTCTGAGATCTAGAAAGATTAATTACGATATACTCCCTCTGCTCTCTATTCACCCAACCTTTTAATTAGTCAATATATGTTTATTAAATACTCACTACTGTCAATATGGAATCTACAAGTCCTAGACTTGTAGCCGTCCCCAGTCCATTTAGTTTTGGAGGTGAAAGACTCAGGTTTGAGTCTGTTCCTGTGAGGATCCAACCCAAAGGGAATCTCAGATTTAACAATCCACTTCAGACAGGTTTAAGCCCAAGCTGTCAAGTGACTCTTTGTCAGTGGGGATCACCAGGTCCCTCCGGACTCTCTCGGGGACTTCTAGATTCCATGTTGACACTACTATCAGGCACTTGCTCTAAGCACTAGAGATACAAAGATGACAGAGAAAAACTCCCTACTCTCAAGGAGCTTACATTCTAAATAGTGAAACCCAACATGTACATAAATGGGTATACATAAGACATATACAAAGTAGAAACAAGGGAGGTTGAATCTGATCTTTTTTTAATTGTGTTTATTCACTGTGCTAAGCACCAGCAATATGAATATGGAAAAGAAAGACAGTCCTTGACCTCAAGGAGTTTACAATATAATGGGAGAAGACAATAAACAAAAGGAAGTTGGAAAGTGGTGATGGTGGTAGAGAAGGATACTAAGGGGAGTTCAAACCAAGCAGATAAGGGAAAATGGAATTTGAGTTAGAATGCCCAAATCCTGCCTTGTTTTATCTTGGAAACTAAAGGTTCCATGATTTGGAAGTGAGGAGAGCATTCCAGAATCCAGCACCACAAAAGCAAAGGCCCAGAGGTCAGAGGTAGTGTTTATGTGTGAGGAACAGCATGTAGATCAGTTCATTTGGACTATAGAGTTTGTGAAAGGGAGAAATATATATGATGATTAAAGTAGTAGGTAGGAAGTTCGAAAGGGCTTTAAATGCCAAATAAACTTGGGTATCTTCAATCCTAGAGTTTATAAGGTCTTACTAGTGAGTTTACTGAGTTTGAGTGGGAGGGTATGTTTAACAAAGGAAAAACAAGAATTAAAAGGGAGATTGAAAGCCAATCACTATTTCACTATTTTTCAGGACGTCAGTTATGCCAGCTACATCTTTACCTGATTTTGGGAAAGTGACCAAGAGGATGTCTGTATCTTGGAACTGAAAGTTGGTAGCAATTCTCAGGCTCTCTTGAGTGCATAAGTATCCTGGCAGAGAGATGTCCTCAATAACTTCAGTAACCTTAATCCTGAAAGCCCAGAATAAATGTCAGAAAATTTATCTGAAAGGATCCATCACTTGAGGAAGGTCTCTAAGGCTGACAATTCTAGTTCTCTAAGTCTCTGGGAAGATGAGAGTCCAGAAGAGCCATTCTTCAAGAGCTTGAATTGTTCTATGCAACCAACAGATTCTGTGATGAGTTAGAGATTCTTTATATATATATATATATATATATATATATATATATATATATATATATATATATATATACCCTTACCTTTTGTCTTAGAATCAATATTGGGTATCGGTTCTAAGGCAGAAGAGTGGTAAGAGCTAGGCAATGGGGGTTAAGTGACTTGCCCAGGGTCACATAGCTAGGAAGTGTCTGAGGCCAAATTTGAACCCAGGACCTCCCATCTCAATCCATTGAGCCACCCAACTGCTCCCAGGGATTCTTAATCTTACTGTCCTTGAAGAAAAGTCCCTACATAGAGAAAAATCCCTACATAGAGAAGTCCACTTAGTCATGCTGAGGTTGGAAGTAGGGTTGGGGGAATGATTTATTTGGCAGGAAAGAGGGGAGAAGGAAGTGCTAAATTCAGTGCTGAGTGGAGAGTTCCTCCCCTAGCCTTCACTTAAGGATGCTGCCCAGGCTAGCTATTTCTTCTTTTCCCACCCAACTGTGTCCAGAGGAAACTCTCCATTATAGCATATATAACCTCATTATCAGGCAAGATCAGGTCAAACTTGATATTCTCATCTCATTAGGATCCTCTCACCCTGGGTCATCTCTGATTAGATCCAAATTTTCATTTAAAGAGGGGACCCAAGTTACCCATTAGTTCATTTTCAATCTACTTGTATACCTTTGGACCTCTCTGTCTTTTACCCATTTCCCCTCACCAAATGACTTCTCTTCTTTTACTCCCATTTTATTTTCTTCTACTCTATAGTCTTCTTCCATTAGATTGACAACTCCTTGAGGTTAGGAATTGTCTTTCTTTTATATCCCAAGAACTTAGCATTTTGCCTCACACAGAATGGGAACTTAATAAATATTTATTGACTGACAATTTCAGATCTTAACTTTCTGTCCTCTTACAGTTAGGATGGGGTGAGGGTAGTAGAGAATCACACAGAGCTATAGGTTTGGACAAGGAAATGATGATATAAGAAAGGGGAAAAGGAAGGAAATATGCATTTATTAAGTTCTTACTTACAATTATCACCACAAAATCACACTATATCATGGTATATTTTCAGACTAACTAGCAATTTTCCAAGGTTACATATATATATGTATAGGTATACATATAGGTTTTTAATATCAAATCTTAGAGAATAGCCAATTTATGGGATAAAATTACCCTTTGTGTGTTCCAAATCAATCCCTTTTTCTTTTCTTGGGAGGCCCTTCCCAAAATAAGAAAAAGTAAGATTTATGGAGCACTCTGTCAATTTTAGAGGCCAAAATTAATTACCTCCTTTTGGGAGGACTATTATCATAATTTGTGAATGCCCAATTAGGAAGACACTGAGACAAGGACTTAATGTGGACACACATAGAGACACACAAAACAAATATTAAACACAGACTAAGGGGAGCATACTTTAAAAATTAAGGTGTTTACTCAAGATCTTGAGGAAGAAAAAAGGGGAGAGAGAAATGAAAAATCCATCTTGCTGTTTCCAAGGTACTATCTCCTTGAAAAACTGTAAGAAGTAGAGAAAAATTTTTGGCTCAAGAGCCTTGAGTGTAAACATTTAAAAGGGCAGGTGACAAGGGATTGAAAGAGGGGATCCTCCCTGCTAGAACCAAGAATCTGGGGGGTTGTGAAGGTGGAAAAGGAGGATCTCCTACCTCTATCCATACTCTCCTCTCTTCTCCAAGCATAGGAAAATTCCTCAGAGGGGATGGGGTAGGAAGAGGAGAAGCTGCTGGTGGCTGCCTAACCTGGGGATTGTTATACCTAGCATCCTCATCTTCTAACATAGCCTTGTCTCCAGGGGGAGTCTCTCCTCATCAGGATCTAGATTTGACACTGAAATCTTAAAGACTTTGGTCTTGAATTTCTGCCCAGATAGTAAGGGTATTTTCTCCATGATAGACAGGTTAGAAAAAGTCTGCCCAAGATGAATAGCCTCATGGGTGGAATCTAAAGTATCTCTGAAGAGTGACCACAAGGAAAATGTCTCAAGGGGAAACTGCTCTGGTCCTTTGTCAGTCTAATAGGTTTTTAAATCGAATCCAATTCATTTGTAAGTCAGCCCAAGGACTACAAATGTGAATGAAGTCCAAGAACTTAGCCAACTGTGGCTTGTTTGCTTTTCTCAATTTTGCTCCCCTTTTCTGAGGAGTGTGCTTAATTTTTACAGTAAATAAGTTTCTTTCTTTTGATTCACTGTACCCCTTTTCCTTTTTATCTTCTCAAAAGTTCTGAATTTACCCACTCCTCCTTACCTATACTCACTTACAGGGGGTCTGCAGCACCCTCAGTGGGATCCTAACCATCTAAAATTGGAGAGAGCCTTTTGCTCTGGGGGCCTTTTTTATATTTGAGGGAGGGTGCTTACCTAGCTAAGAGTCCCTAGTCCTGGGCACCAGTTGCTATGGAGTGGGCCAGCCTCCTACAGGGGATGGGGTCTTGAAGGTGGGACAGTGTCAGCAAAATGATGGATGAAACACAGTTTTCACATTCAACCTGCAGCACAGGTTTCACAGGATAAACTGCTCCACTTTGGCTGAGGCCTGACTTTATTTTATACCCTCATGATCACACATACAGTTTCATTCTCAACATACATGTTTCCATGGAACCTAACAACAGACAGGAAGCCTAGGGAGATAGTCAATGAAACATTGTTGCTAAGGGTAGGATCAGTGGGTAGAATCAACATGACCCAGATATAGGTTAGGGAATTCAGAGCACAGATTTGCCAGAAGTTTTTATGCCTAGAAAAGAGGGTCCTATCTAAGTGGGTATATAAGAATCGTTAGGTTTAATTTTGTAAGTGGGCTTTCCTGGTAATATCCTAGGGGGACAGAGTGGGACATCTGTATTAACCCTGCAAGCATGTTGCTCTCATCTATTTTTCCTGGGACTAAGTAAGAATAATAAACATAGCAATTCCAATAATAAGGGGATGTTAATAATGAAAGTACCTTGAGGAGATTTCAGTGGGTGTTTCCATCCTTCCTAGGGGTTGCTTTGCCATCCCTGGTTTCCACGTGGACCGTGTCTGTGGTCTTTGATGGCTTCCAGCAAAAAAGGTTCAAGAAAGATTTTTTACTATGGAGAAAAGGCAGGGAAGGGCAATGCTAGAATCTCTTTCTCATCTGTACTTGTTTAAGGAAAAAAGTATACATATTCTCAAATATACAGACATACAGAGTTGGGAATAGGAATTCATCTTACCCAATAGTGAAGTAATGTGAATGTGAAATCCTCAAACCCCTTTTATGATTATAATAGAATTAGCCTTTATGGTTATTTTTATAATACAATAATTAGTTTTTAATTAATAGTCATGTAATATAACTATATTAGAAACATTAACTAGGAAAAATATAGCTTACGGTGCTCTTAAGTTTTGCTGACAGGCTCTGTGACCTTAGGCCTGTAACCCAAATGTTCCTACCAAGTCCACCATATCCTGAGAGGATGAATGGTTAATCACAGGAGGTGCAATGACATAGGCAGTAAGACAAGGAATATTTATCTCTAAAGGTGTACTGACCTAGATTTCCTACCAACTTGGGTGACTTGCTCCTGACATCCATAGGAGCTGTTCATATATCAGATCCTATCCCCTTATTTTCCAAGAATTGCAGGGCCCTTGTAAAGACTAGGCCTAAGAATAGATACTGAATACTAGGTGATAACTCTGTACTTTCCAGCTTATTCAGTATCTATATCATGCCCATCTGGAGTCTGCATATTCATACTATTTTGATTCTAACTATCTCCAATATTTGTCTTGATCTGACACTGGATCTTCAGATTTCTGTGCATTAAAAAAAAGGCCATCTCCTAAGGCTCTTTGTCTTTGGTCTTGACCAGTCTGGCTTTATTGTGAGACTGACCCTCTCTCGATAAACCTATTTCTTTTTGGCTTGGAGACTGTTTCTCTTACTGGAGTTTCTGCTAATAGAATTCTCCCCACAGTAGGAAGAGAAGAAGCTAAGAGAATGGGAGATGATAAATGGGAGAATAGATTAAGGAAGCAAAACACTTTTGAAGATGGAAGAGGGTAAAAAAAGAAGAAAAAATGGAAGTAAACAGGATGAAGGGAAATACATAATCAGTGATCATAACTGTGAATGTAAATGAAATGAGCTAACCTGTGTAAGAGAGGAAAGTCAGATTCAGCATGCAGAAAAGCAACCCAAGCAGGGGAGGATCAAGGGGGAAGACAGAGAATTCTGAAAAAGAACAGAAGAGCTGAGAAAATTCAAAACAGTTACCTCACTTCTCCTTGGGAACTTCTCAAGTGTGGTTGGTCAAAGAGAAATCACTGAAGCAGAATGACCTTCTGAGCATTTGACCACCTCTCTTTGAACTCAAATTCCTTGGATCCAGCTGATGAGAAAAGGAGTGGATAGGACTTTTATTATAAAGTCATCCATCCAAAGAAGAGTTTTCTTCTCTATCCCCTAAAGTCTGTCTTTGAACTTTGTACTACAACCTGGGTAGATAGAAGTCAAGACAGCTCTCACAACTGACCTAGGAGGGTCAGGCAGGAAACCTGACCCTTCGGGATTTGTGGAGGGAGTCAGTTGTTAACTTTAGGGATCTCCTACTTCCCACTTTCTACTTCCTTACTCAATAATCCTCTTTACTCTATCTTGTGTGTGTCCCTTTAGAATAAAAGGTTATTCCTTAGATCAAGTGCCTGCCTCATAATATCCAGGGAGAGAGTCCTGAAGCTTGGGGAGGAGAGCTATACTTTCTCCTCAAGGAAGAAGAATCCGTTTCAGTCCTTGTCTTTACATTCAACCCAGTCTCTGAAGAGACATACTCTGTAATTCTGAGGACAATTAGTGCTGGTTTTACTAAGGAAAGAGAGGGGAGGAACAACCTATTCCCCCTCTCTACCTTCTTGCTCCATTCTATTTCTCTCACTCTCTAGCCTCAAGTAAATGTAGTGGGTGGCTCCATTTCCCCATCCATTACACCTGTAAAGTGGAAGAGGAAAGTAGAATGGATTAGAAGCCAGAATCTAACAATATGTTGTATTGAAGAGTCACACTTGGAACAGAAAACAGACTCAGTTAAAATATGAGGCTACAGCAATGTCTATCATGTTTCAACTGGAATGAAAAAGGAAGTATACACATCATAATCTCAGAGAAAATAAAAAACTAAAATAGATCTTATTAAAAGAAATTATCAAAGAAATTACATTTTACTAAAAATACTATAGCTATGAATACTGAATATATATGTACCAATAACACTAGTATTCAATTTTAATTTTAAAAAGGTTTATTATCAGGTCCATATTTTCTCCTTCCCTCCAACTACTCCACTGGCCATCAAAAAGACAAGAAATACAAAAACAATTATGCATATGAAGTCATGTAAAGCATATATCCTTAATAGCCTTATATGTCATGAAAAAACAAAACAAAAATAAAAGTGAAAAAATATGTTTCAACTGGTACTCTCAGAGTTCATTGGTTCTTCTCTGGAGACAGCCAGCATTTTTCACCATGAGTACTTTGGAATTGCCATGGATTATTGTATTAATCAAATAGCTAAGTTTTCCACAGTTGATTATTGTTACAATATTGCTGTGTACAATATCTTCCTAGTTCTACTCACTTCATTTTGCATCAGTTCATATAAGTCTTGCCAAGATATTCTAAAAATATTCTCTTGATCATTTTCTGAAACCAACCCCTTCATCATTTCCTAGAGCACAATAGTATTCCATTACAATCCTAAATCACAATTTTTTCAGGCATTCTCAATTGATAAGCATCTCCATGGATTCCAGTTCTTTGCTACCACAAAAGAAGCTGCTATAAATATTTATGTACATATGAGACCTTGCCATTGCTTTGATCTCTTCAGTCTACAGACTTAGCAGCAGTATTTTTTTTACTATAAATTTATTTATTTATAATATTTTCCATGATTACATGATTCATGATTTCGCACCCCTCTTCCTTCCCCCTTCCTAGAGTTGACAAGCAACTCCACTGTGTTATACATTGTAAAGATTAAAATTTAGGGGAGACTGAGGCAGGTAGAAATTAGTTTCTCTCTGCAAGGAGTATTATATTTTTTAGAGGTTTGTTAAAGATTAAGGATTAAAGAAAATACACAGTAAGAAACACGTGCCTAGGCCAAAAGGCCTAGACAAGATAATCTCACATCATGGAAGAGCCGCATCTGCTCCAAAACGGAAGTCCAAAAGAGACCACAAAAGCCTTTGCAATCAGGTTAAATCCCTTTTTGATCTTGGCCCAACTTAAAATTCAGTGAGATTACAAAGCATTTTGGGGAAGTGGAGCAAGGAATTGTGGGGATTGAAGTCCAGAGTTCAAATCCAATCTTACTACATGTATCATTGTTCAAAATCCATTTTCATATTATCCATATTTGCAATAGAGTAATCTTTTAAAGACAAAATCCCAGTCATAATACCATCAAACCACATGATCTATCATGTTTTTCTTCTGCATCTCCACTCCCGCAGTTCTTTCTCTGGACATGGATAGCATTCTTTCTCATAAATCCCTCCTGATTGTCCTGGATCACTACATTGCTACTAGTAGAAAAATCTATTACATTTGATTGTACCACAATATTTTACTTTCTGTGTACAATGTTCTCCTGGTTCTCATTTCACTCGGCATCAATTCCTGGAGGTCTTTCCAGTTCACATAAAAATACTCCAATTTATCATTCCTTTCAGCACAATAGTATTCCATCACCATCAGATACCACAACATGTTCATCCATACCCCCATCAATGGGCACCCCACTCATTTTCCACTTTTTTCCCACCACAAAGAGTCCAGCTATAAATATTTTTGTGTAAGAATTTTTCCTTATTATCTCTTTGGGGTACAAACTCAACAGTGGTATGGCTGAATCAAAAGTCAGGCATTCTTTTAAAGTCCTTTGGGCATAATTCCAAATTGTCTTCCAGAATGGTCAGATCAATTCACAACTCCACCAGCAATGCATTAAAGTCCTGATTTTGTTACATCCCTTCCAACATTATCATTTTCCTTTACTGTCATATTGGCTAATCTGCTAGGTATGGGGTGGTACCTCAGAGTTGTTTTTATTTGTATTTCTCTATTCAAGAGGGATTTAGAACACTTTTTCATGTGGTTATTGAAATTTTTGATTTCTTCATGTGAAAACTGCCTATTCATATTCCTTGACCATTTGTCAATTGAGGAATACTATGATTTTTTTGTAAAATTGACTTAGTTTCTTCAATATTTGGGAGATTAAACCTTTGTCAGAGTTTTGTATAAAATTTTCCCCAGTTTATTGCTTTCCTTCTAATTTTGGTTTCATTGCTTCTGTTTGTACAAAACCTTTTTAATTTGATATAATAAAAATCATTCATTTTACATTTTATAAAGTTCTCTATCTTGTTTGATCTGAAATTCCTTCCTTTCCCACAGATCTGACAGGTATACTATCTCATGTTCACCTAATTTATTTATTATTTCACTCTTTATATGTAAGTCATTTACCCATTTTGAATTTATCTTTTTATAGGCTGAGATGTTGATCTAAAGCTGATTTTTCCCATTCTGTTTTCTAATTTCCCCAGCAGTTTTTGTCAAAGAGTGAGTTCTTGTGCCAAAAGCTGGGATCATTGGGTTTATCAAACATTATCTTGCTGAGGTCATTAATTCCTAGTCTATTCCATTGATATACCCTTTTAGTCTCTTAGCCTGTACCATATTATTTTGATAACCACTGACTTTTAGTGCAGTTTAAGATCTGGTACTGCTAGGCCTCCATCCTTCACATTTTTTTTTCATTATTTCCCTTGATATTCTTGATCTTTTGTTCTTCCAGATGAACTTTGTTATAATTTTTATAGGTATGGCATGGAATAAGTAAATTAATTTGGGTAGGATTGTCATTTTTATTATATTAGCTAATCCTACCAATGAACAATTAATGTTTTTTCCAATTATTTAGAGCTAGTTTTAATTGTGTGGAAAGTTTTTTGCCTTTGTGTTCATATAATTCCTCTGTTTATCTTGGTAGATAGATTCCTAAATATTTTATATTGTCTAGAGTGATTTTAAATGGAATTTCTCATTCTAACTATTGCTGCTAAGTTTTATTGGAAATATACAGAAATGCTGATGATTTATGTGGGTTCATCTTGTATCCTACAACTTGGCAAAAGTTGTTAATTATTTCCACTAGCCTTTTAGTTGATTTTCTAGGATTCTTTAACTATAAACTCATCTGCAAAGAGCAATAGTTTAGTTTCCTCATTACCTACTTTAATCCCTTCAATTACTTTTTCATTAGCATTTCCAGTACAAAAGAATTAATAATGGGCATCCTTGCCTCACTCCTGATCTTATTGGGAGGGCTGCTAACTTGTCCCCATTGCAGATGATACTTGCTGATGGTTTTAATATATACTGTTTATTATTTTGAGGAAGAGCCCTTCTATTCCTATACTTTCTAATGTTTTCAATAGGAATGAGTGTTGTATTTTGTCAAAGGCTTTTTCTGCATCTATTGAGATAATCATGTGATTTCTATTGGTTTAATTATTGATATGGCCAATTATGTGGATGGCTTTCATAATATTAAACTATCCTTGCATCCCTGGAATAAATCCCACCTTATCATAATGAATAATCCTTGTGATAACTTGCTAGTGTCTTTTTGCTAGGGATTGGGATTAGTTGTTCTTTAAATGCTTGATAGAATTCACTTGTGAATCCATCTGTCCCTGGGGATTTTTTCTTAGGGAGTTCCTTGATGGCTTATTCAATTTCTTTTTCTGAGATGGGATTATTTAAGTATTCTATTTCCTTTTTTATTAATCTAGGGAATTTATATTTTTATAAATATTCACCCATTTCACCTAGATTATTATATTTATTGCAATATAATTGAGCAAAATAGATCTTAATAATTAACTTAATTTCCTCTTCATTAGAGGTAAGATCACCTTTTTGACCTTTGATACTGTTAATTTGATTCTCTTCTTTCTTTTTTTATTATATTAACTAGTACTTTATCTCTTTTATGTGGTTTTCCAAAGTACCAGTTCCTAATCTTATTTATTAGTTCAATAGTTCTTTTACTTTCAATTTTGTTAATTTCTCCTTTGATTTTTAGGATTTCCAAATTAGTTTTTGTATGGGAACTTTTAATTTGTTCTCTTTCTAGCTTTTTAAATTGCAAGCCTAATTCATTGATCTCCTCCCTTTCTATTTTAAGGCACTTAGGTATATAAATTATCCTGAGTAATGCTTTAACTGTATCCCATAGTATTTTGATATGTTGTTTCCTCACTGTCATTCTCCTCAAAGAAATCAGTGATTGTTTCTATGATTTTCTTTGACCCACCAGTTTTGAAGAATTAGACTAGTATGTTTCCAATTAATTTAAATTTGCTTCTCTATGAGCCCTTATTGTGATTTTTATTGCATTATGATCTAAAAAATGCATTTATTATTTCTGCTTTTCTAATGTTTTCAGTGTTTTTATGCCCTAGTACATGGTTGATCTTGGAATATATACTGTGTGTTGCTGAAAAGAATGTATACTCCTTTTTATCCCTATTCAATTTTTTCTAGATATCTATTAGCTCTATTTTTTTCCAGTATTTCATTCATTTCCCTTACTTCTTCATTATTTTTTTTGTTTGATTTCTCTAGTTCTGATAGGGGAAGGTTGAGATCCCCCACTAATATGGTTTTGCTATCTATTTCTTCCTTAAGTCCCTTTAGTTTCTCCTTTAAAAATCTAGATGCTATACCATTTGGTGCATATATCTTAACTAGTGATATTTCTTCATTATTTATGCTGCCTTTTTAGTAAAATGCAATTTCCTTCCTGATCTCTTTTAATCAAATCTATTTTTACTTTACCTTTGTCTGAGTTCATGATTGCTACTTTTGCCTTCTTCATCTCAGTTGCAGCCCAATAGATTCTGTTCTAGTCTCTTACCTTTATCTTGAGTATGTCTACCTGCTTCAAGTGTGTTTCTTGCATACAACGTATGGGAGAATTCTGGTTTCTAATCCATTCTGTTATCCACCTCTCTTTTATGGGTGAGTTCATCCTTTTCACATTCACAGTTATGAACACCCTTCGTCCATTCCCCTCCATTTTAACTTCCTCCTTTAATCGTAACCTTTCCCCTTTCCCTCTTATCCTCCCCTCCAGTGTTTCACTTTTAGTCAGTCTCCCCCCTTTCCCCTCCCTTATATTACTCCCCTTCTCACCACCTGCCTTCTTATTCCCTTTTTACTATAGGGCCTTTTGAATGCCCCTGAATCTCTCCCTCCCTTGTATTATTCCCCTCCAACCACCCCATTTTTATTACCCTTCTACTTCTCTATAGGGCTAGAGACAATTCTATACCCCAATAGATCAGATTCTTCTCCCCTCTCTGAGCCAATTCCAATGAGAGTAAGGTTTAAGCATTACCTATCACCAACCTCTTCCTCCCTTCCATTGTATTGGTTTTCTCCCCTCCCACACTGTGGGTCTTTATGTAATATATTTTACTCCATTTTGCCTCTTTTCCCTTTTCTTTTTATTATTATCCTCTTTTTTCACCAATTGTTTTTTGTGTTTTCTGATATATCATCCTAAACAACTCTCCACTTCAACCTCTATGTATACTTACTCTAGTTACTATGATAATAATAACATTTTTAAGAGTTACAGATACCATCTTTCCATATAGGAATACATGCCATTTGACCTTCTTAAAGTCCTTAGATTTTTTTTCTCTTTCTTACTTCTCTTTTTATGTTTCTCTTGAATTTCATATTTGGGCATCAGTGTGGATGCTGCCAGATCCTGTGTAATCCTAATTGGTGCTCCATGACACCTGAATTTTTTCTAGCAGCTTGCAATATCTTTTCCTTGCCCTGGGAGTTCTTGAGTTTGGCTATGATATTCCTGGGAGTTGTCAATTGGGGATTTAATGTCATAGGTGATCTGTAGATTTATTTTACCCTCATGTTCAATGATTTCAGGGCAGTTTTCTTAGATAATTTCCTGCAGTATGATGTTTAGGCTTTTATTTTGATTATGATTTTCAGGAGGTCCAATGATTCTTAAAGTGTCTCTCCTAAATCTATTCTCCATGTCAGTTGTTTTCTCAGTGAGGTGTCTCACATCATCTTCAAATTTTGTATTCTTTTGACTTTGTTTTATTATGTCTTAGTGTCCTGTGAGGTCATTAGTCTCTAATTTCCCAATTCTAATTTTTAAGGACTGAATTTTCTTCCATAGCCTTTTCATTCTTCTTTTCCTTTTGGGCCATTCTTCCTTTCAAGTCATTTTTCTCTTCTAATTTTTTCACATCATTTTCTAGCCAGTCATCTCTGGCTTTCAATGCCTGTGCCTCTGTTTTGAGATGACCTATTTTGCTTTTCAGGCTACTATTTTCCTTTTACCACTTTTCTTCAATCTGTCTTATTTGATTTTTAAATTTCTTTTTGAGGTCCTCCATAGCCTGCATCCAATTCTCTGGGGCTTTTTGACACTTTGCTTGATGCTCCCTGGACTTCATCCTCATCCACTGGTTCTGTTCTTTGGTCCTTTCTCCCTTTCAATTATAGCTTTTTCCCCCTCTTGCTTAACTCATTTAATTTACTTTTTTTTCTAGATTTACCCCGCTATTGATTTTCTGAACCAAAGGTGTTTGAGCTGTTCTACCCTGAGGTTGAATCTTCTCTTTTCTTAATCCTTTGCTGGAAAATTGGATTAAACTCTTTGAGCTAACCTGCTGATCTGACCTGCCTTGGGACAAATTTTTCACTGTAGCCAGCAGACTGAGGGTGGCCAGATTCCCCACCCCCTTTCCTCCCTGCCAGTTCTTATTATAGCCCTGGATCACATGTGGTGGATCAGAGGCAAACCCTCAAGCTACTGTCTCTTCCCTGTCTCTGCCTGGGTTTCTTACAGACAGCTTTGGGGTTTTTTTTGTAGTTTTCAGCATGATGGGTGCAGGAGGGTGTCCTACCTGATGACTCCCCCAAGTTCCTCCCTGCCAACCATTTTCAGAGCCCTGGGCCGTGTGTGGTGGGTCAGAGGCAAACTCTCATGACTGATATCTCTGTGTGGGGGCTCACACAGGACCCAGTCTTATTGCAGATCTTGGCTCACTGGGTGGGAGAGAATGCCTCTCTCTTTTCCCATGAAAACAGATGTACGGTGCCTACCTTTCAAGTTTTTTCAGTAGGAGAGTATCATGACTTCTTGTTGGGTTTGTATTTTTTTCCTTTGAGGCATGATATAAATATTTATTTGGAAGGATTTTCAGAGAGGTTATGGTTTTAGGTGCTCCTAAGCTGCCATATTGACTCCACCCCCTTTGCTTAGTAGCAGACTTGCTGGGTCAAAGGGCATGCAAAATTTTATAGCAAAATTCTTGAAGGAAAAGTTAAATGAGTTTTAGGGGCAAATAATAAAACTATACTAGTAGAGGACCTACCTCAATAAATTTATTTCCTTAACTTCTTTCTTGTATATTTTATCTTAGATTGCTAATCTAACATAAAATAGACAAGAAGATAAGAAAATAAATTGAATTTAAAAAAATTTTAAGACATGATAAATCTTTGGAAAATATTGAATGAGAATAGAGAGGAGCATACTTTGTTTCTCAGGTGTACAAAGCATAATTACAAGAATTATTCACATATTAGGGCATAAAAACTTCAATAAATGCAAAAAAAGCAGAAATTTTAAATGTACCCTTTTGGAACCATAATGCAAAAAAATAACAATAAATATAGGGTCTTTAAAACAGATTAAAAATTAATTGGAAAATATTCTACTCATAAGGAATCAGTAGGTCAAATAAATTTATCATAGAAACAATAAACAATTTCATTGAAGATAATAACAACAGGGGTTTATCATTCCAAAATTTTGTGAAGAGAGAATGTAACTCTCTTTGTTTATTTTTAATGTTATCATTTAATGTAATGTAACCAAACTGTAAACATTTAATATAATAAATTAGCAACTTTAATCTAATCAAATAAGAATTTAAAGTGCACCTACTTAGCACTTGGTAAGTCACTAGGTAAGAGAGCTCATGTCACTTACTAGTTCACACCCCCAAAGGCCACAAACACTGAGCAGTGCTAGGCAAATTAGGAGGCTGTGATTGGTTCCCATGAAGTGGGAGAGGGACAGGAAGTGACATGTAAAAAGGACTATAAAAGGTGAGACTGAGAACAAGATTCATTCTTTCCTTCCTTGGTTCTTCAGCAAGGAGACACTCTCTCTCTGGGTTGACACTTCAGTGGGACACGCTTTTGGCTCTAGGCAGTTTTTTCAGTATCTTCTGGCTCTTTGGATTATGGTTTCCTAATTAGGAGTTTATATTCTGGAGAGACTTACTTTCAGATCTGCATTTGTGGTCTAGGATTTAGAGTATTTGTAGCTAGGTGATTTTTTTTCCTACCTCTTCCCTATATTTCATATCTCTACTCAGTTGTAAATAGCAGCTGCTTACAGTCATTTTGACTGAAGAAGTTAATTATTTTTATAAATGGCAACCACAATTCAATTATTTTAATTCATATACTTAGTCAAAACAATTCTAAATCTTACAATTTGTAGGATGCAGGCAAAGCAATAGTTAGGGGAAATTTTATATTTCTAAATAATTCCATCAATAAAAGACAAAAAGAGGATCAATTCATTCAGCATGCAATTAAAAAAAAACTAAAAAAATAGCATAATTTTAAATCTTCAATTAAACATCAAAATAAAAATCCTGGAAATGAAGGGAGAGGTTTATAAAATTGAAAACTTAAAACATTAAACTAATAAAACTAGGAACTATTTGGGGGGGGGACAATAAATCAGTGGACCATTGCCTAATTTGATTTTTGAAATTGCAAAAGTGAACTAAATTACCTATATTAAAAATGAAAAAGATGAATGCCCTGCCAGTGAAGATAAACCTAAGGCAGTTATTAGGGTCTATTTTGTTCAACTATATGCCAATAAAATTGACAACCAAAATGAAATGGATATTTGTAAAAATATAAATTGCCCAGATTGACAGAAGAGGAAATGGAATACTTAAATAACCTTATCTTAGAAAAAGAAATAAAGTCATAAATGATCTCCCTCAGAAAAAAAAACTCCAAGGCCAGATGAATTTACAAGCACATTTTATCAAATGCTTAAAGAGCAACAAATTCCAATTCTGTTTGGAAAACTATGTACAAAAGAATCCTACTAAACTCCTTCACTGAAATAAATATTATTTAGACACCTAAACTAGGGACAGCAAAAAATAGACAAAGACAGTTTCAGAAATTAGTATTAATGCATATATTTTAATTAAAATGATGTTACAGAAATTACAGTAATATATCATAAAGATCATACACAAGACTGAATTTATACCAAGAATGAAGACTGATTCAATATTAGAAAAACAAAAAGCATAACTAACCATTTCAGTAGGAAAAATAACAAAAATAATTTGTATCAATAGGTTCAGAAAAAGCTTCTGACAAAATGCAACTCCCTATTCCTAATTTTTTTTTTTGAGGCAGAAAGTAAAGGAATAAATGAAGTTCTTCTTAAAATAAGTAGAATCTATATAAAATCAAGAACAAGCATTATATGTAATCAGGATAAACTACAAGCCTTTTCATTATGATCAAGAGGGAAGCATGCAGTTCCATTATCACTACTGTTATTCAATATTGTACTAGAAATGGAGACTATAGCAATAAGACAAGAAAAATAAATTAAAGGAATAAGCATAAACAACAAGGAAACAAAACGATCATTTTCAGTGAATGATATAATGGTTTACTTAGGGAACCTTAAAGAGTCAACTTAAAAACTAGTTAATTAACAACTTAACAAAGTTCTAAGGTATAAAATAGGGTCACACAAATCTTCATATATATATATATATATATGTGTGTGTGTGTGATATTTATAATTGTACATAATATATGTGTGTATATATGCTTCAATTTAAATTATTTTTAGTGATTGATTTTGTTGAGAATACAAAATTATTGATTATAACCAATAAAGTGATAGGTCAGAAGCCCCCTCAAATGACCAAAAAACCCTAACACTTCTTTGGTAGATCTACAAATAATTTAGGAGCTTAGTATTCAGCCCCTCCTTTGAACATTCCAAGTCATCTCTTATTGGTAAATACCTAATTGGGAGGTGGTCCATCAAACTCTCAGCCTTTCCTCAAACTGACTTGTTACCGATGTCAGGTAGACAGGAAAAGACCCATTGTAAAGCATCCTTATTAAAAAGATTTTATGAAAGCAACATATTCTTTGGGATTTCTAAAAAGAAAGAAAATGCAAAAATATGGAGAATGGATGCTACCTATGATTCAAAACCTTGGCACAGGAATACTCTCTAATATACAGGAATTGATTGGGGCCTTTCTAACCTAGACTTCTTTGTAGGAATTAATACAGTAAATGAAAAATAAATTCTTACATATACACACATCATCCATATACATCATCAAAGCCCAGGAAAAAGTGATAAAAAGAGAAACTGCATTTATACTAACTGCAGATAGTATAAAAATACTTGGGAATTTACCTCTACTGACAGGAATTATATGGGCATAATTATAAAACATTCTTCATACAAGTAAGCACATTGCTAATAAATAGACCAATTCAATATTTTTTAAATGATAATACTGTGTGGAGTGAGAAGAATCTGTTTGTTCTTCTATGGGTGGACATCCATTCTAGACTCCATAAGGGAATGAAAACCTGTTTAGAGTTATGGAATAAGAACTCAAGGGCATTTCATTATTGCCACAGGCCCAGTGAGTTGGGAGATTTCTTATTTCAAGGAAGAAAACCAATAGGCTATACTGCCTCCTTATTTCCTCAGACCTTTAGGAGCAAGAGGAGTCATTCCTGAGGATGTGGCCATATCTACATAACCTTTCCTCTCACTGGTGGAAGCTCATGATGAATTCATACTGAATAACTTTTCTAATTGGGTAGACTTTCATGCCTAGATTGTAAGTTTAGCCCCTAGACATTGGGTATCAGACAGAAGGGAGTGGGGGTCTTAAATCAAGAATCTATAAAATGCTTATATTTGTATTCATGCATTGGGCATTGCCATTAGGGCAATGGGCCCCTTTCTCATGAGAAAGAATAAATATTGCTGCTTATACTATCCACTCTGACTTGAGATTTGTAATTATCATTTGGGTGGGTGGTCATTTTATTTCATCCCACTCAATACCACCTAAATTAATTTACTTATTCAGGACCATATCAAACTCCCAAAGAATCACTTTATAGAGGAGAAACAAAATATATATAATTATATATATATATATATATGATAAGGGAAACAATGAAAGAAAGTGATGGAAGGAATCCTAGTAGTACTAGATCTCAAACTATCCTACAAATCCATAATCATCAAAACAATTTGGTACTGGATAAGAATTAGAAAGATTGATCAGTGGAATAGATAAGGTACACAATATATAGAAACTAATTAATATAATTACCTAGTAGTTGATAAACCCCCAAATCCTAGAAAAATTTAAGTTCTAAAAAATTCTTTTGGCAAAACTGGAAAGAAATCTGAAAGAAATTATGAATATGCAAACATTTTGTCCTCCAAAAAAGATCATTCTGGTTAACAATTTGGAATTACATTGAAGGCGATAAAACTATGCATACACTTTGATTTGGCAATACTACTAGGTGTATACCCTAGAGAGAAAAAAAAAGACCCCTATATACAAAAATGTTTAGAGCATTTCTTTTTGTGGTGGCAAAGAACTGGAAACTGAGGGGATGCCTATCAATTGGGAAATGGCTAAACAAGTAAAAATAATAACAATTATATAGCATTTACTATGTGTCAGGGACTGTATTAAGTGCTTTATAATTATTATTTCATTTAGCCTACATGAATATAATGTAATAATATAGTGCCATAAGAAATGATGAAGATGATGGTTTCAGGAAATCCTAGGAAGACTATATGTTAGAACTGATGGGAAATTAAATGAACAGAACCTGAACAGCAACATTGAAAAGAAAATCTATTGTGAAACACATTAACCTAGATCTGCAAAATGATCTCTTATAATTCCAAAAGACTTATGATGTAAAATCATATTCAAATTACAGAACTGATGAACTCAGAATGCATGCTCATGAATATTGTCTTTAGTTTCTTTATTTGCTTTTTCCTGAGAATGGCAAATATGGAAATATGACTTCATATTTGTAATGGATACTATATTTCCTGCCTTTGCAATAGGTTGAGGAGGAGAAAATTGGGAATTGAAGATAGAGATAATTTTTTAAAGTCCTGAATTCAAATCCCCAAACACTAATTTGATGATTCTAGGCATGTCACTTCAACTAATTAGACAACCTCAGTTTTCTCATTTGTATAATACAGATAACACAACCCATCAGGTTATTACGAAGCTTAAATGAAATAATGAATTTAATGTGCTTTGTGAATAAACTGAAGCATTATATAAATGGGTTGTTAAAAACTTGTTGATTATTATGATTATTAGATTAAGAAAACATTCACATTTCCAAATAAACAACTACATGTGTGGCAGATTTCTTTTTCTTTCCCTTTATAGCCCCAACTTGCCTCATACTGCAGCACCTTTAACTCCCTTCTTTGGCCAACCAACTCCCCAAACTCAGCCCCATAATTGCCTCCATCCCTCTCCTTCTTCCTCACCTGCTCCTTATGCAGGTTTTGATCAAATCCTCTCCCCAACACTTGCTTTTTTTACCTTTCCTGTAAGGTGGAGAAGCATAGCCAGTCGTACTTGGGAATGGCTTTTCCCAGAGCCTGACTCAAAGCATCAGGGGATTCTTGAGCTCCCTTGGCCAGTGTAGACAGAAAGGGCTTTCCTCCAGTTCCTACCTTAGTTCTGTGCCCTAACGAAGGGGACCCAAAGTTGCTTCTCAGAGAGGCAGCAGGCTTCATCTGACTTTAATTTCATACTGGAGCAAAGGTGTATTTTAATAGATAACAGCCTCCCTAAGGTTGCAATTTGAGCAGTGCAGGGCAGAAGGGGTGAAGCAGGGTTTAGGAAACTTTGGCAGTGCCTAAGAGGTGGTGAGTTGAAAGCCTGATATCCTACACTCCCTTTTCTGCCACACACTCCTGAAAGAGTGAAAGTGATCCAAACTTAATTAATCTTTTCCCAACACTGTTATGGCCAAGACCTCATTCTTATAAAGCAAGAAGGGGCTTCTGCCTCTTCTGATTGCCCAACTTTCTGGAACTGGAAGGCATATTAAAGGCCACCCTGGATAGAAAGCATCAAATGTGGAAAGAACACTAGGATGAAAAAATAAAAGGAAGACCAGGAGATTTGGAATAAAAATAATTTAAATTATTTTTATCCAAATTCAAATTTTTTAAATATTATTTAAAATTAATTCATTTGTTTGAACATTAAAATACCCAGTTAACTGACTCTCCCTCCATTGGAGAAGGCATCATTTGACAAAAATATAGATGTCAACATGGAACCTAGAAACCCCAAACTTATAGCCTAGTAAGATCTGATAAACCCCAAGTTTTAGGATTAGCTAGTAAGTTGGAGACCCCCAAAGCTCATACTTGGTCCCTATTCCTGTGAGAATACACCCTGAAGGGAATCTCAGGCTAGCAGTTTGAGACTGAATAATGAACCCCAAGGTCTTGATGGCAAACCTATGACATGTAGTGCATGCGGACTCAGGGTGGGAGCTGTGTAGCAGTGGCCATGGTCATGCCCCAATGCAAAAAACAATCCCTGTCAGGTGAGGCCAAACCCAAGCCAAGTGCACAGTAGGCAGCTTGTCAGTTGACTATAACACCATGGGAATCAGAACTGTGTTCAGAAATAGATAGAGCAAGCCCAGTCCCATGAAGCCTCGCTCCAAGCACGGACTTTTACGGCTCGAGTGTATCCTACGATTCGTGGCTGATTCTTTCTTCCATTCCTCCCAACTTCAGATCCTTCCCCCAAGTGGTAAAACTCCTATCTTTCCTTTCTTGAGGGAACTGCTGGCGGTCTCCCTCACCTGGCACCCCACGTTGGGTGCCAAATGTGGGAGGGACTGGCCAGCAGCCCTCGCACAAGAGGAAAGATAAAAGTTTATCTCTTTGGGGGAACAGGATCTAAAGCCGGAGGGATGGCAAGAGAGAGAACCAAACACCGAATATATGCAAATCGAGCTCACAGACTTTAGCTCCGGCCTTCCACTTCATAGATACATGAGACAGTGAGAAGGCCATAACACAACATCATGAGCATCAGAAATAAGCTTAGAGATCAATAGAGACAAGCCACAGTCCTTAAACCCGTGCTCTTAGCACGGACTGTTACGGCTTAATGATAGGGGTTAGAGAAACAAAGGTGCTGAGCACCGCCAGAGGCCAGCTCCAAGAGAAAGAGAAAGAGAGAGAGTAGCAAGAAAGAAAGACAGGTGTGTAAAAGCTGGGCTGGGCCTGTGAGCTCATCTTTTATTAATATTCATATGCAAATATTCATAATGCATATTAATAGGAGACATAGTGGATCGTCATTGGTACAGATGTAAATTATGACAAGATATAGGCATAGCCTTTTCTCAGTCTGGTGAGAACAAAGATACCTGGTTTCGTGCCTAAACCTATTAGGATCAAAGGTCAGTGCCTTACTGGCCATGTGCAGGATAGAAAATGTGCTCTCCTAAGACCAACTTTACAGTTTAATTATCTCTCTAGAGTAAACACAACTGTGGATTGCTACATCAGTCTTGTAAACTGAAGGTCCTGAGTTTGATCCTCTAAAGGAGCCTGTGACAGTGGCAAAGGCTTCTGAGACAAGAAGAGTCATTTGACTTGGATTTGGCCCTACCTGACAGGGATTGTCTTTTACCTTAAGGTCCGTTATTCAGTCTGAAACTACTAGCCTGAGATTTCCCCCTTAGGGTGGATTCTCACAGGAACAGGGAACAAGTACAAGCTTTGGGGTCTCTAACTTACAAGCTAATCCTAAAACTTGGGGTTCATCACATTTTACTAGGCTATAAGTTTGGGGCTTCTAGATTCCATGTTGATATAAGTGTATATATAAAACTGTCATGTTTATTTTAATATATCAGTTTTTTCTCTGGAAGTGGGCAAACACATCATTCTTGAAACAATATTCCTGTTGCTGTATATAGTGTTCTCTTGATTCTGCATAACTATTGACATAGAAATATTGAACAAAATATTAGCATAGAGAACATAACATTCTGTTCAAAAGACTATTCAATATAATCAATTTAGATTTATACCATGTAATAGCCCCCCAGGGTGTTAAATTTTATCGTTGGACTGAATATTTAATTATTTGCCAGGGATTTAATTTCTAAATCCCAAAAATGAATTACAAAAATTAAATGGAATTTATGGTAGTTTATTTTTACAATAGAGGGAAGATATTAAGGAAGTGAGAAAAAGGGGGAGAGAGAGAGAGAGAGAGAGAGAGAGAGAGAGAGAGAGAGAGAGAGAGAGAGAGAGAGAGAGAGAGAGAGAGAGAGAGAGAGAGAGAGAGAGAGAGAGAGCCAGGTAGAAATTCTAAGGCCCCAGCCAGAGGAAAGGAGTCTCAAGAGGATGGGCCTTTCCTGGAGGCTCAAGCCTCAAGAAAGGGCAAGGAAGGAAGTCAGCCTTTACACTCACCAAGTTGTCAGTTCAATCAGCAGATTCTTTTATCAGCCTCAACTCCAAGTGACTTCACTCTGACTCCCTTCAAGTCTGTCTTCACTCCAAGTCCAAGTGTCTGTCTCTGTGTGTCTGTTTCCATTTTTAAAGACCTCTTTCTCTTTTGTCGCTTCCCCTAAATTTTATATCTACCAATCACTGCTGACACTCCACTCCAGGACTGCCCACTCTTTCACATGTGGGTCACAGACCTCACACTCAATGTATGAAATGGGTGTTCACATCTTTTTGTGGCTAAAATCCAAAATGGGTAGATCTCCATACTCAATTTTAAGTACTGTGCTTACATTTTGGGGGATTAAAATATAAAAAATAGACAGGGGCTTAAAATGTCATCTTCACAATCAAGGAAGAACAAAGTACCTTTATTGTTACAATCAGGAGAGAGCTAAATCCAATCTTCACAGGGGGCAGGACTAGGACCAGAGTACCCCAGCTAAGGGCAAGGGAAAAAATGAGAGAATACAAGGTTGGGGTCTGCAGGTGAATACATTTAATGGAGAGTAGTTACATCTTTTAAAGGTATAGACCACAAAAAGCAAAAGCATTCCTCTGAAAAAAGTCCTTGGGAAAGTGTAACAAGAATAATAGATACAGCACCTGGGGTAAAATAATGATTCCAAGCACTATCTGGGTTCATGGAACAGTCAGCAACAACATGTTCTTGCCAGCAAAAACATGCATTACTATGAGAGGCATAAAGCAGGTGGAAGAGAGGACACTTGGACCCACTCTCAGACAGACTCTGAATTATTGACCTCTTAACGAGGGCACTCAGATCTTTATCTTAGATGGACTCTGAATTATCAACATCTGACAATATTGGGCATGTAATTCTGTTGTGGGAGAACTTTATGGCAAAAACCCAAGGTTCAGGGCAAGTTACCCTTTGAAAGAATGCAAGACTCCAAAACTTATTTTAAAAACACAAGGAGAAATGTATTAACTTAGAAGTCATGTTGAAATGGGCAGGAGACAGTGTGCAAGGATAGACACTGCCTCCCCAGTGATAGGGTAAGGGGATTTTATGCCCTTTTCACAGCAGGGGTTATAGTATAAAGGGGGGGGGGGCGCGAATTAAGAATGAGGTAATTTGTGGAGGTTGGGAGGATAAGGAATTTTCTGTTAAATTCAAAGGATGATTAGGTTAGGTACCAACCACCCAAATCTAATCAAAGTAGAACCAGCAATTGAAGATCTAGGGGAAAGTTCAAAGGGGGGGAATGTTCCTAGAAGGGAATTCCTCATGTCCCCTTTGACTTAGAACACTTCTGGAGTTCGGGATGTCCAGAGGGAAACATGTACCCCTATATCAATTCAAAACTAAGAAAAGTACAGGGGCAGCTCAGTGGCTGAGTGGAGAGTCAGGTCTGGAGATAGAAGGTCTTGAGTTCCAACTGGCTGTGTGACATAGGGCAAGTTATCCTAGGTCAAATATATTTATCCCTCACTGCTCTTTTGCTCTGGAACCAGTATTCCAAGAAAGAAGATAACAATAAAAAAATAAGAGAGAAAATAAATCCCACAAGTTGGCAGAGAAGTAAGGAAAGCTATAACTCTATGAGAATCTTCCTGAACTAACCTTAAAATAGCCTTCAAAATGAATACAGGAGTGATAGAAATATGGGGACAGAATGAAGCAATTCTCTTGAAGAAAACAACTTAAGAGGTAGCCAGAGAGGTTCTGTTTCACTAAGGTGTGTCTTCTTGACATCTGTGAACTACATGTTTGCTCCTGTCCCTTGAGAAAATGACTCAAGGGGAGTCTTACTTTGTTTCACACTCAACAATAGACCTTAAAGTACTTAATAATCCCAGCTTAAGTGGGACTAGTAAATATTATTAAATGTTAAGTACCCTTTTTGTCTTAGAAGTTTCTCCCTTTATATCAGAGTCCTCTTCCAGGAAGCCCAGCCCTTTACTGGACCTTTAGTATCCATTGTAAATGGCCCCTTCCTTTACACCCTAGCCTTTGGCTCTGGTTCCTTTCCCAAGCTTGATTGTATCCTCTCAGTATAGTTTGAACCCTCCCATTTCCTTGTAGCTATGGTAATGTCAATCAAGCATCTCCCCTGCCCAGGATCCCCCAAATAGTATATAGATCCCCCAAGTTCTTTTGTTCCTTGAAGTTGTCAGTCTCATGAGGTTGGCTCTCCCAGGGGTCAGTGACCAAAGCAACCAGGGTCTTGGGACTCTGTGTGGGTTTGAAGCACGCAGCTCTGAGTGGAGGCCTAACTGGCACTGAACCCCTTTTCCTTAATTAGTGTACGGTTTTTCTGACTATTTAATAGTTCTCTGTTTTTCCAGTTTAACAAACCTTTACCTTCCATCTTAGAGTCAATACTGTGTATTGGTTCTAAGGCAGAGGAGTAGTAAGGGCTGGGTAATGGTAGTTAAGTGACTTGCTCAGGGTCACACAGCTGGGAAATGTCTGAGGTCAGTTTTGAACCCAGGACCTTGTGGGAAGCAAAGTCTGAAACCCCATTAAGCAAAGCTCTAGGGACATGGAAGGCACAGCCTGAAGCCCATAATGTAGCTAAAGCTTGTCATATATCTCACCTTTTCACTAGGAGGCCTGTAGCCTCCTTCCTTCTCAAACCATGCACTAGATGTACCTATAAAATCACTGATACATGCATTACCTTGGTAATCTAAATTAGGCTGTTACATGTTGATTTATTACCCTATAGAAATCATTTTGTAGACTTGAAGAGGTAAACAGATTATATTGTCTCACTTTACAAATCATTTCCTTTTTTTCTAGTGTTTTAAATATATATTTATTGCATTTTATTTTTCAAGAAAATACACTTCAAAGCTTGAGAATATATTAAATTTATGCTTCCCTCTCAGTCCCACTTTATGAAAATAATAGAAAACTTTAGATGATATGCAGTCAAGTGCCAAAAAAAATCAACTTCATTAAAATATATGGCAATTTGACTAATCGCCCTAATAACTGAGCTAACAATTTTAAATTCTTCTTTGACCATTGGTTCCCCTTGGCTCTCTTCCAAAATGTCAGTGACCAAGTCTCACATTCTACCTTCATACCTTCATTAGATCTCTTATATCACCTCCGTTTTACTATTTGTGCAAGCATCCTTCTTTTGTTCCTTTGTTCAAGCATTTACCTTCTTTTAGACCAATCATTTATTTTTATTGTGTATGTGAAAGCTTGGGCTAAATCTCCAGCTTGTTTGGCTCTCTCTATAAAAATAGTAGCTTTTCCCAATAAACCTTGCCCCTGAGAGCTACCAGCCTCAGCCTCCTGACCCCTGTTTGTGTTTGTCATTTTCTTACTGCCTTCTGAGGATCCTGACCAATTTGTCAAACAGGCTTTGACAGGACCTCCCAACTCTGGACCTGGTTCTCAATACACTGAGCTACCCAGCCGCCCCCAAACTTCATTTCAGATTAAAGTAGATCGTCCTTATAGTGCCCTCAGCCCCAGAATCCCCTGCCCCCTTCTTCCATCACATGGTAAGTGCTTGATGTGCTTTTTGGAATGACTTCCATCAAAGTTTTTTTCTCATCTTGGAACTTTAATGATTGGCTCTTGTTCATTCTTCTCTGTCATGTCTTATTCTTCACAATCACATTTAGGTGTGTGTGTGTTTTTTTTTTTCTGAAAAGATACTGAAATAACGTGCCATTTCCTTCTCCATCTCATTTTACAGATGAGGAAATTAAAATAAACAGGATTCAGTGACTAGTCTAGGATCCCATAGCTGGTAAGTGTCTACATCTAGATTTGAATTCAGGTCTTTCTTATTCTAGACCTTGCACTTTATCCACTACACCTCCTAGCTTTCCCCACTTCATACTTTACTAAAAAAAAAAAAATTGAAGCCATCTGTCTCCATTTCTTCATTCCAATTCTGCACTGGAAATCCCTTTAGAAACCCCTCCCAGTTTCCCCTTTTTTCTTTCTTCTTCTGCTATAGGAAAAAGTGGTTTCTTGTCAAAGTCTTTCCCTGTTCATGTGTCTTTGATCCCCTTCCATCTCTTTTGGAAACTTATCCTTTCAGTCATACCATCTCGTCCCTTATTCACTGTTTCTCTCCTGTTCACAGTGTGGCTATAGTGCTCTTTACCAACTTTGTACTTTTCCATGCCTTGCAAAAGTTCAATCCATGGCTTCTACTTACTAATGTAGCATACTGAGGCCAGTAGTTACAAAACATGCCCTTCCCCTCCATCTTCCCTCCTGCCCCTGCTAAACCTGGGATTATATTCTACCCAATTTCATTAGTAATATTTAATGTAAAAATTTCCCCCATTTGATAATTTCCTTTCATAACCTATTAATTTTGTTCATGTAAAAACTTCACAGGTTCCTGTGATTGAAATAACTATTTAGAATAATTTACAAGTGAGGCAGGTAGAGAGATGGAACTTGAACTGAGACCTTGACAGTTTACTACATGGATTCAACACTGAGGTAAAACTGTTCTTTCCAAGGTTACCAGTGACGTAATGACATTGGTACACCTTGCACAATGTTGACTACTGTCGCTTCCTGTGTTTTTATGTCCCAATTCTTCTTGCACCTGACTGATGAGTCCATCTCAGTGGCCTTTAAAGGTTAATCATATGTTAATAATTCATGGCCCATCAGTATTTATTAATATACCCAAGTGCACTCTGATAAATGCTTAATAATTGGCTCTCTGGAGAAAAAAATAATGTTATTTAGCATACTTTGAAGTTTAAACTGTATTCATTAATCTACCCCAGAATTTTGACTATTTTACTACAAATTTTTAGCAGCCTTTCTGACTGACTGCATTTTTCATTTTTAGAAATCTTTCAAAGTAATAAAATCTATTAAGTCAAGACAAACGTTTTCCTTCATTTTGCAAAGATACAAAGGCACAGAAAAAAATATGACTGATAACAGAGTTAATCCTGAGTTTAACATAATACACAAAAGACTGTTGTTATGCCAAGTTCATGTACATCTTTAGTGGGTGAGATATAGTCAGAAGCTAAGTTTGGGTCTGGAGCTGCCAGGTTTGCATCTAGGGAACGTGACAATTCAGGAAAATCAGAAGTATGAGCAAGGAGTTAATTTTGGGGTCCTGATACATGTGACACAAAGGTAGGCAGAATAGATATTCCCAATCTCTATTTCATTCTCCCTTCTCCAAGACATACTTTTATTTTTGTCAGGAGGATAAAAAGATGGCTAGGCACTTCCAATGTGAGAAGGGTTTTAGGGGTAAAGGGAGCTGCCAGGATGAAGAGGTTTCTCTGGCATGGTAGAGAAAGTCCTATGGACATGAGTCAGCAGGACAGCCTGGAGAAGAATGAAGATAGGAATAAGGAAGAGAAATTGAAAAGCTATTTCAATAACCCAGGTAATGAGGTCAGAATTGGGTTGTAGAGGAGATACAATGAATGGATTCGGGAAATTATTGGCTATGGAAAGTAAAGGAGATGGGATAGGCAAGGAAGACTGTTGATTGTCATTGATTTGCTCTCCTCCTCTTCATTTGTTTCAAATAATGGAAAGAATCTGGATTCTTTATCAGGAGATTAGAGTACAAGTCATTCCTCTGACCCCCTGTGAGGATATATGAAGGAACCTAAAGACAAATTAGATCCACTGAGGAAAACAGCCATAAAGACATACTTGGGAGTTTGCCTGGGATGGCAGGGCTAGGATCTGAAAATAGCAACTCAAAAGGTATTGTCTAGCTATAACCAAAATATAGTTGTCTCTTGAAAAGTTTACTTTATAATATCCTTGAGCTGCTCATTATTTTGATGATCAAAGAAGCTTTTGTAATGTCATGACCAATTGACCCTAATCTCCTTTCACCTAATCCCTGTAAATCCCCAAGCTATTGTCAATATTCCTCAATTTCTTGGGTTTACAGAAATGCCTTAGAAATATTTTGGTCTAAGTCTTTTCCCAAACAATTTTCCATGAGAAAGTTACACCCCTAAGCATGATTTAATGCTTATACTCTACTTTCTACAAAAATCTTTCTCTTTGTCATCAAAAATGGCATATTTAGCCATAATCTCTGTGTGATCTATGTCTCTCTCACTGGCTTGGGTCCCTTCCAGTCCCTCAGAAGTCTGCTCTTTCTGTCTCTATTTTTTCTCTCTCCCTCACTTTCACCTTCACTGGCTAGCTAGGAGCTGGTCTCAGTAGTAAATTGTTTTTCTCTCATGGGTTTAACCCCTGATTACCTGGTCCTCACATACCTAGTCATTCATCCAACTGTCACTTATCATCTGCCCATTTCTTATCATCCATCAACCCTCACACTCATCTGGCTTTGAATTTTTTCCCTTGCAAAATGAGGAGTTTGGACCAGATTAACCTGAAGCTTCATTCCAGCTCTGAAATTCTCTGATCTAAGATTCTTGGCCCCATCCATCAGTGATCAAGCATCCATCAGCAGCTGGGTTTAAAGATTAATGACATTTTTTAGGCTTAGAACCATAATTTAAACACCCACTAGGCTGTTGGACAGCCCCTCCAATTCTTTACAACAAATACTTCAAACTTCAAACTGTGTTAAAGTGACTTACCCAGGGTCACACAGCTAGTGAGTGTCTGAAGGTGAATTAGAACTCAAGTTTTCCTGACTCTAGGTTCAGATTTCCATCCACTTCACCATCTACATGCTCTGAGGACTAGGCCTTCATTGGCCTATACCCTCATTACAAAATACATGACTCTTTGCTATGAAATGGAATTTGGCCAAATGTAGAACCATTTTTGTACCCCATCCAAAAGGATGTGGATAATTAAAAAGCCTGTTTTGAAACCATCTTTCAGTGGTATTGCATATTCTCGACACCAAAAACAATGCTTTTATGAGGTTTTTGATCAAATCAAACCTTTTAGGACTCCCAAAGTATTTATATGTGTAAGGAGAAATTTAATGAATTACTTATAATCATTATATTAATTAATATGTTAAGTTGCAATTGCACTATTATTAATAATTACATCATTATTAGCAGCTTGAATAACTGTGTATGAGACAATAATCAGTAAGAATAATCAAGAAAGAATAAGAAATTAAGTATTCTATGCTAGTAAGGGAGGTAAAATTAATTCTCTGTGCACTTTTGACCCTGAGCATTGTACTCTCACAATTGAGCAACATGTGCCCAATCAAACTGGATATTGCATGACAGACAAGTTATGAGACTCAGTGAAAAAGGGCTATGGAATCTTAATACCAGTGGCTTGAGGCTACAAGGAATGTAGTAAAATCTTTGTTAGCTTAACGATATATCAAATAAGTCAGTACAAATGTCAAATTCAATGCATTTCTTGAAAAGAAATTCATTTTTTAATCATGAAATTACTTGTTATCCACATTGTTTTAATAATAAACAAGATGCTGGGTGTCTGCCAATTTTTGCCTTCATTACTATTTTTGATGTTTCTCAGAACTTCATTTGAAACACAATAAATGCAAGGATTCCTGCCACTTTTTAAGATTAAGAGGCAGAAAATTGCACAATGTTGAAATGTTTTCCATTGAAATAGGGTGCAGTTCTGATTTGCATTCCTAATATGATTTAAAATGTGTAATATAAAAATGTACAAAAAAGTCAAATCTGTGCAGAGCCTGAAATCTTCAACTTGTATACAATTTTGTGCTTTAGATGAAAAGATGTTTTCTCAGCTGTCCATCTCTACTTTTGTCCTGTCTGTCAAATGTCACAGCATTTATTGTGTTTCAAATGAAGTTCTGAGAAACATCAAAAATTTTAAATATAAATAATTAGTTTACCTCATTTTCTATCAACATTTTTTCAAAAAACAAAATTTGCCTTGCCTTATTAAAGTTCAGTAAATTATAGTTAAATGGGGGAAATGATGCTCAGCCTTTTAAAAATTACAAAACTTTCTCAGATGGATCAATAATTACTTTCATTGTGTGTTTTATATGAGAAGGTACCCAGAGAATTAATTCCCTATTTGATTTGTTTTAAAAGATTTTTATCATCTGTAATAAACTTTACTGTGTACCAGAAATATACATATATATATATATATATATATATATATATATATATACTAAAGACAAAAAAATTTGGACAACTTGACTAATCACCCTGGGGCTTTGAGACAGTTCCTGACCTTCTGCTATCCCCAAAAGAGGGAACCTCCACAGTGGACTTCCATAAGAAAGATCGATCAGATCAAGATCTACTGAATCTGCTCATTTCATCACTGCATTTGCTTCTAAGTATGCTATAAATATCTATAAATTGTAAGATCCAAAGTCTCTCAGACCATACTGGGGTGTCTATAGACCCTGATTCTTGCAACCTACAGCCCTTACAATAAAATCAGTCTGCAGAATATCTCATAACTCTGAAAATGTTCACAGGGAAAGTATGTAGTACATTACTGAACTCAGAACCAGGCAGAAGAAGTCCCAGCTTTAGCCTCCAACACTAGCTAGGTGACCCTAGACAAATTACTTAATCTCAGTAAGCCTCAATTTCCTCATATATGAAATGAGGAAAATACCTGCTATGTCTGCCTCACAAGTAGATTGTAAGTTCTTTCAGAGAAAGGACTTTTTTCCTCTTTTTGCATCCCTTGTGTTTAGCATAGTGCCTGGTATATAACAGATTTTTAATAAATGTTTATTAATTATTTTTATTATATTAAGTAATTTATTATATTAATATATAATTTATTTTATTAATTAATTATTAATTAAATGTTAATTGTTTTATTAAAATAAAATAATGTATGTAAGACACTTTGAAAATCTTAAAAGTTCTCCCTAAAAGCTACCTCTTATTGGTAAGGGATGTGTGAATATGTGTGTTGTCCATATATGCTATAGTTTCCATTGGGTTGTTTAAATATATTTTGCATATTACATATGACAGAAATATTGTTTAAAGAATAACTTACATATGTCCATCAATGGGGAAAGAAATGATGAACAGAAACAAGGAAGACTTGATTTTATAAATACATATATCTTTTGATCAAATATTCCCTTCTTTAGTAGAGAGAGAAAAGAATAAAAGGGAACCTGGGAACTTTAATGTAACAAACAAATAAGTACAAAATTTTTTAAAATCCTTACCTTCTAGACCATCTGATAAACTAGTAACAACTCAAAAAAAAGCTGAGAATAATATTGTAACAGTTAAAAGAGTTGTTTGGCATAAACTGTTACAGACCCTACTTGGTTAAGACCATTCCCCATTTTAAACAATGAAGGGTCTTAGTCAGGAATGTGAGAATTCTACTCCACCCATACTTAAGCATACGTTAAGGGAAGATGAAGTTGTAAACTCTTTACTGAACAATGAAAAAGTACTTAACTCATACTTATAGTGAAGCAAAAGCCTTAAGCTAAATCTATTTTTAGGAAGGTGCTAAGTACCTATGAAGGTCAGGCAACTTGCAAACTTATAAGGGACAAGCCTTAACAAAAGAGGTGTGAGGTTATAGTCTACTCAGGTATGAATTACTCAAACGTTTAGTCTACTCAGGTGTGAATTAACAATGGTCTGTCCTTTGGAAAACGTCTACTGTGATTGGTAGATGTGAGAACTTAGGGGAGGTGTGTAAACCTTAAAATTTCCCAGACCCTACTTTATAAGATTGGATTAAGACCATTCCCCATTTGGGCAGTGAACTCTACTTAAAGCAGGAATGTGAGAATTCTACTTTACCTACTTTGGTCTGCCCTAGGGGAAGATAAAGTTGTAAACTCTTTTCTGAACAATGAAAAGTACTTAAACCCATACTTTTCTTAAGCTAAGTACCTATAAAGGTCAAGCAACTTGTGAATTTACAAGGAACAAAGAACTGGAAAACTTACTCAGAGCTTTCCTCGTGTGAATTACTCAAAAATCCACACCTTCTTAGGTGTGGACTAAGAATGGGCGGTCCTTTAGAAACATCTACAGTGATTGGTAGATGTAAGGACTTAGGGGAGGTGACAGAGGAGATTTTGCCCTTAAAAATAAGAGCTCAGGGAAGAGCTGGGAAGTCATTCTGAAACATTCAGATTGGAGAGACTCATTCTGAAAAGTCATTCTGAAACATTCAGATTCGAGGAGGGAGCTGGTGAAAACAGCTGAGATGCTGCTGGCCTGGTGTCATTAGAAATCCTTGGTTAGTCAGACTTTGTGGTGAGTGTTAAAAAACTGACTGATTTCTCTTTTAAGACTCAGGTCTAGGCCATATTGGCTTGAGGTCCTTCATACTTATTCCTTTCTTACTCTCTCTCTCTCTTTCTTTGATTACTCATTGTATTGTTAATTAAAATCTCTATAAAACCCAATTGACTTGGGTATTTGAATAATTGGGAATATTTCCCTGGCCACCACCTTATATTTGATTTTAAAACCCAAGACACTGTAGTGAAACATATTTCTGCGGTCAAATTTACTCACCCTCTCTTATATCTATCACAATTTATATCTACCACTATTTTAATCACTACAGTTTAAGACCTCAACCATTTTAAATCTCACAGGTGACATAGGAGAAAATTCTCTTTAAAAGGAGGTCAGAAGCTGAAAGAAGGAAACTCTCTCTGAGAGAACTCTCTCTGAAGATAATTCAGCCTTGGAAGCTGAAATGGAGCTCAGGAGCTGAACTGGTAGGTCTCTCTGAACACTAGAATCTTGCTTGGGACAAATCTTGTGGTGAGTGGATTAAAGATTGACTGATCTCTCTTAAGGCTTTGGCCTAGGCTGGCCTAGGCTGGCTTACCCCTTTTCTCATTATTTCCTCTTACTCTCTCTCTCCCTTTCATTAATTCCTTTATTTGTATTAATTAAAATATCCATAAAAACCCAGCTGACTTGGGTATATTTCATATTTGGGAATTTTTCCCCTGGGGACCACTTTATATTTGATTTAACTCAAGATAATATCTTGAAACCATATTTCCGCGGTCACAGTTTAAGGCAAACACTCTTTTATCTGTAACAGTTTATGTCAAACCACTCTTTTAACTGTTACAACATCAAGGAAGAACTGAAGTTTAAGAGGGTAGTCCCAACTCCACAGAAAACAGAACCTACGTACAATTAGACAAGGAAAATGAGCAAACAAAAAAAGGCACATAATTCTAATGAATTTTAGGTGCAAAGTACAGCCACAGAAGGGAACAGTGAAAGCAAAGTAAATACCCAAAAGAAAAATATGGATTGGACACAGTCTAGAAGAGCTCAAAAAGTACTTCAAAAACAAATTAAGAGAGGCAGAGGAAAAGTGGGGAAGAGAAATGAAAGTTATGCGAGAACAAATGGGCCAATTGAAAAAGGAAAATCAAAAACTGACAGAGGAAAATCAGGTCTTAAAAATCAGAATTGACCATCTAGAAACTAATGATTTCATGAGAAATCAAGAAACAATAATGCAAAATCTGAGGAATGAAAAAACAGAAGAAAACATGAAATGTCTTATTAAAAAAATAACTGACCTAGAAAATAGATCTACGAAAGAAAATTTGACAATTCTTGGACTACCTGAAAGCCATGATTAGGAAAAATCTTGGGCATCATATTACAAGAAATTATCAAAGATAACTGCCCAAAGATCCTCAAGTAAGGAAATAAAATTAAAATTGAAAGAATTCACAGATCACCTCCAGAAAGAAATCCTCAAATGACAATGTCCAAGAATGTAATAGCTAAATTCAAGAGCCACCAAGGCAAGGGGAAAATAACTCAAATTGGCAGAAAGAAACCATTCAAATATCATGGAGCTATAATCAGGATCACACAGGACCTAGCAGCTTCTACATTAAAAGTTTGAAAGGCATGAAATATGATATTCAGGAAGACAAAATATTTGAGTTTACAACCAGAGTCATTTATCCAGCAAAACTGAGTATATTCTTTCAGGGGAAAAAATGGACATTCAGTAAGATAAAAGATTTCCAAGCATTCCTGAGGAATAAGCCAGACCTAAACAAACAATCTGAAATCCATACATGAGAGGCAAGAGAAGCCTAAAAAGGTAGATAAGAAAGAGAAAATTTAAGGGACTCATTAAAGTCAAAATGTTTTTATGTCTACATGGAAAAGGATTTCTGCAATTCTCAAAAATTACCCTTAGTAGTAGAGAAGACAGAAGGAATTTATTCAGAAAGAGGGTGGAGAAGTAAGCTGATTATAATGATATGATATATATCTATATAAATAGGATGATATGGAATATAAATGTATAATATATGTATGCATATAAATGATATGTAAAAAATCAATCAAAGACTGAAAGAGAGGGTTTCACTGAGAAAAAAGAGAAGGGAGAGATAGAACAGAGTAAGTTATATAACAAAGAGGCATGAAAAATCATTATAAAGAGAAGATAAGGGTAGTGACAGACAATGCTTAAACTTTATTCTCATTGTAACTGACTCAGAGAGGGTAAAACAAGTAGACTCACTGGAGTATAGAATTCTATCTTACCATACTCAATAGGGTATAGAATTCTATCTTATTCCACAGAGGAGTAGAAGGGAATAAGACAAGAAAAGAGGGGGACAACTGGAGGGAAGGGGAAGTGTGGGGGTTGACAAAAAAACAAATACTGGTGAGGAAGTGCCATGTGCAAGGTCCAGCCTCACTCACAACTCCAGAGGTTCCTGACAGGTGGTGAATGATCAGTCAAAAAAATAACAAGCAGAAGACAGCTGTATCTTTATGGCCATGGGAATGCTTTGCATCGGATAGCTGTTCCAGCCTGGTTTTATTTTTATAGCCATTTTCTTGGCACACAGATACATTACCCAACTGTGAATCTTAAAAACTGCTCAGACTGTACTTTAGAAGATTTGATTGGGCTATTCCCCATTTTTAACAATGGAGGTTGTGAGATTTAAAATAGTTGAGGTCTTAAACTGTAGTGATTAAAATAGTGGTAGATATAAATTGTGATAGATATAAGAGAGGGTGAGTAAATTTGACCGCAGAAATATGTTTCACTACAGTGTCTTGGGTTTTTGAATCAAATATAAGGTGGTCACCAGGGAAATATTCCCAATTATTCAAATACCCAAGTCAATTGGGTTTTATAGAGATTTTAATTAACAATACAATGAGTAATCATAGAAAGAGAGAGAGAGTAAGAAAGGAATAAGTATGAAGGACCTCAAGCCAATATGGCCTAGACCTGAGTCTTAAAAGAGAAATCAGTCAGTTTTTTAACACTCACCACAAAGTCTGACTAACCAAGGATTTCTAATGACACCAGGCCAGCAGCATCTCAGCTAACTTCACCAGAGAGCCTTCCAGCCAGAGACTGTTCCAATGGGCCTCTCTCCAGAGCCTCCAGATGGACAGAGTCCCCTTAGAGGAGCTCCAGGGAGACCTCCTTAGAGATTGTCCTCCAAGAGCTTCCCTTCTCCAGAGCCTTTCTCAAGAGATTCTTCCCAACTGATCCCCATCAGAGATCCTCCAAAAGGATTTCTCCAAAAGAATATCTCTATCAAGAGATTCTGCTTTTTCTTATATAGGGGTTTTTCTCCCATGTCACCTCCCCTAAGTCCCTACATCTACCAATCACTGTAGATGTTTTCCAAAAGATAGCCCATTTTGAATTCACAGCTGAGTAGATTAATCTCTTTAGTAAGAGAGAAAAAAATGCTGCTCCATTGACTAATTTCATTAAGAGAAAACCTCTGAGTAAGTTTTCACCTTTTAGGTCTAAGTAGTTTACAAGTTGCCCCACCTTTATAGGTACTTAGTATCCCATTGTATCAATTCTAAAACAGTCATGACTCAAAGAACTTCCTGTCCCTTCCATAAGCATGGATCAAAGTACTTTCATTGTTTAGCAAACAGTTTTCTGTCCTAAAGCAGTCTTAAGTAGGGTGGAGCAGGGACACTCCCATAGCTAGGAGTCCCCACACTCAAGTAGAGTTCTCACCATCTGTTAGGGAATTTTTTTAAGTAGAAGATTCCCCAATGGGGGAAACCCCTAAGATTCATAAGTCTGAGAAATTTTGAGGTTTACAAGGTACTTGATCAGGAATGTATTGAGAACTTTTAAAATTACTCCACCCTACTCAGACAGTGCTTAAGGGGAAGATAAAGTTGCAAACTTCTGATTGAACAATGAAAAGTCCCTAACTCATACTTATAGTAGTAAAACTAGAACCTTAAGCTAGGTCTATTTTTAGATCTAATACAAAAGTTGCTAAATACCTATAAAGGAGAAATTAATCATTAAAAGGTCAGGCAAATTAGGGGACTTCTGGTCAAGATGGCGGCTTAGAGGCAGCAAAAGTTCAGACCTCTGAAAACCCTTCCTTATCAATCACAAACTGAATGCTCCCAGGACACCAAAATTCATACTGAATAGCAGGACAGACTTGGGGAACCCTCCTCCTGGACCTGGATCAAAAGTTACGGCCCCCCAAAAGCCAGAACCCTAGATCACTCAGATCTAAGGGGTAGGCAAAAGGAAGGTCGCAGGACCCATCCCCCCCAACCCAGAGTGCTGAGCCCATGGCAGCAGCGGGAACCTCAGGGCCAGCAAAAGGGCCTCAGGGCTGGATATTGTGAAGGACTCACATTGAAAGCAATGTGAGCCAGTCTCTGGGGAGCCCAACACAGACAGCAGGGAAACATAGAGAGAAGGGGGAAGCCTATAGCCCCCTGGCTGGGTTCTTCCATCTGAGTCTCAAGGGAGGTTCCAGCTTTAGGGCACCAGCTGAACCCAATCCCATCAGGAGCCCTCAGAGCTTCTGAAAGGACAGAAACCTCAGGGCCAGCAAAGGGGTTACTCCAAAGGGCTTACCTTGAAAGCAACCTGGGCCAGTCTCTGGGCATTCAACACAGATTGTGGAGGAGGAGGTTTTTTGGTTCAGGATCACTCGGCCCACACCAGCTGAACCTAATCCCATCAGGAGCCCTCAGAGCCCAGGGAGGCCATAACCCCTCCCCCCTTAGCTAGCAGGATCTTCTGAAAGAACAGAAACCTAGAGGTGGACTCAAGATGGCAGCCTAGAAGGAGCATAGACCTGGCAGCCTGGCCAGAGCTTTGGAGATCCTCCATATTTGCTCCAGCCATCCAGGAAGTTTAGGACGCAGAGCAAACCCAGCCCAACTAAGCTGAACTTAATCCCATCAAAAGTCTCCAGAACTCAGGGAAGCCCTGGCTCCCCACCCATCCTCATTGACTGCTGGACTTTAAGCCAATCAAAAGCCTCCAGAGGACAGGGAAGCTCAAACCCCCAACAAGCCTCCCCCAGAGACTACACCAAGAGATCTTCTGTTAATGCTCCAAGAAGGGAGACTGATAAAAGCTGCCCCAAAAACAAAAAAATGAGAGGAACAAGAGGACAGACAAATATGGGGAGTAAAGAAGGGGTGAATTTGAGCAAACAACAGAAAAAGAAGAAAGAAACTACAATAGACAGCTTCTACTCAGCAAATGGAACAGAGGGGGGAGAGATCAGCAAATGATAAATCAGAAACCCCAGCGAATTGGATATAGGCTGTGGAAGAACTCAAAACACAACTAAGAGAGGCTGAAGACAATTGGGAAAAGAACTTAAAAGTTAAGATAAGTTATCTGGAAACAGAGGCACTTGAACTAAAAAGAGAAAATAGTGTCTTAAAAGCCAAAGTCAACCAGCTGAAAAATGAGGCAAAGGAGATGAAAGATGAGGCAAAGGAGATGAAAGACGAGGTAAAGAGGATGAAAGACAATCTTCAAAGAAAATCAGACCAGAAGAAAAAGGATGACCAAAAAGGCAGAGATGAAATCCAATCTTTAGGAACCAGAATACAACAACTGGAATTAAGTGACCTCACAAGGCAGCAGGACACTATAAAACAAAACAAAAAGAAAGAAAAAATTGAGGAAAATGTGAAGCATCTCATTCACAAAACAGACGATTTAGAAAATCATTCAAGAAGAGACAATTTAAGAATCATTGGACAGCCAGAAGACCATGACAAAAGAAAAAGCCTGGACATAATACTAGAGGAAATTATCCAGGAAAATTGTCCCGAGATCCTAGAACAAGAGGGGAAAGTAGAGATTGAAAGAATCCACAGATCACCCCCTGTATTTAATCCCCAACTGACAACACCAAGAAATGTTATAGCCAAATTCAAAAACTATCAGATCAAAGAAAAGATATTACAAGCTGCCAAGAAGAAGCCATTCAGATACCATGGAAACATGGTGAGGTTAACACAGGATCTGGCTGCATCTACACTGCAGGACCAAAAGGCATGGAATACGATATTCTGGAAAGCAAAGGAACTAGGTCTACAATCAAGAATAAAATACCCATTAAAACTGACTATATTCTTACAGGGGAAAGTATGGTCATTCAACACAACAGAAGAATTCCAAGCATTCATAAATAAAACACCAGACCTGAACAGAGAATTTGATGTCCAAGCACAGAACTCAAGAGAATCATCAAAAGGTAATTTAAAAATAGGGGGGAAAAAACAAACAAAACTACAACAACAAAATTTTAAGAGACTCAATAAGTTAAAATGATATGTATCTCTATAAGAAAATAGGTCATTGATAACTCTTAAAAACTGTTTCTATCACCTGAGCAGCTAGAAGAATTACACTCAGAGGGAACAGACAATTGGAATTCATGAGATAACTTGGCAATTTGGATATCTCTCTAAATGTAAAATGACTTGGAATAAGATTAATCTTATTTTAAAATCTCTTACTATTTTTCTTAGAATCAAGACTGTTTTTTGGTTCCAAGGCATAAGAGTGGTAAGGGATACTCAATGGTGGTTAAGGTCACAGACCCAGGGACACACAGCTAGGAAGCATTAGAGGCCAAATTTGAACTTAGGACCTCCTATCTCTAGGTCTGGCACTCAGTTACTTGGGTAGCTAACTGCCCACCAGCTTAGAGAAATCTTTTTTTATATTATTATTATTATTATTTTAGTTTTCAAAACATTATTTTATTTGGTCATTTTCATAAATTATTCATTGGAAACAGAGAGCATTTTCTTTTCCTTCCCCACCCCCCCCCCCACCACCTCTTCCTTAGCTGATGCATGATTCCTCTGGGTATCACATGTGTCCTTGCTCTGAACCCATTTTCTTGTTGTTGGTATTTGCATTAGGGTGCTCATTTAGCGTCTCTCCTCGATCATGTCCCCTCCTCAACCTCTGTAGTTAAGCAGTTGCTTTTCCTTGGTGTTTTTACTCCCTCAGTTTGTCCTCTGTTTGTGGATAGTATTTTTTAAATCCCTGCAGATTGTTCAGGGACATTGCATTGCCACTAATGGAGAAGTCCATCACCTTCGATTGTACCACAATGTATCAGTCTCTGTGTACAATGTTCTCCTGGTTCTGCTCCTCTCACTCTGCATCACTTCCTGGAGGTTGTCCTATACAGTTTGTCATTGTTCCCTCTCCACAGAATTACATTCACTCTCATTACAAGCCAGGCAAGCCAAGAACATCAATCACCATCAAGACATGCTCCACTGCACACAAACCATGGCAAAATTGCCAGGGGCTTTAAAGTAACACAAGAAAAATAAAACTTGTAAATTGAGGAAAACCCCAAATCTAGTCTTTCTCATATTACCTTCTATCCAAGTACCTAGCTATGTAATGTTTTGTTATACATCTCCTAAGTAATTGTGATTGATTGTGAAAGGTGACCAAAAGTAACAATGATTCTCCTAGGTTTGGGAGAACTAACCTCTAGATCACCCTGTTTATGTCATTCATCTATAGCAACAATGTTTCATTGACTATCTCCTTAGGCTACATGTCTGTTGTTAAGTTCCATGGAAACATACATGTAGAAAATTGATTGTGTACCAAAGAAGTATGTAATCTCAATCCTATACAACAAATGAGCCCTGTGTGATGGCAGAATGCTATGTGACATCTACGTATGTGGGATTGAGCACATAGTGCTTCTCATCTCCATTACTTGACTGTATTGTCACACTTTGATGGAGTAAGCCCTCACCCTCAGAGAGACAGCTGGACATATCTTGGAATCCTGGTTTCTAATATCTTACTGCCCTCTAAACACTCTACAATCTGAATTTAGTGGTCTCCTTGGTTGCTCATGAATCTCTTCATTTTCAAGGATCATTATGTAGATGTGGAACACTCTAATTCCTGTTTGTCCTGGCCTCCACACTCATCTCAGGCAATCAATAAACATTTGTTAAGCACTTATCATTGGTTATGCTTCAGGGGAAGGAGACAGAATACAGTACCTGCCCTCAAGCAGATCACAATCCAATGGAAGCAATAACATGCAAAGAAATACATGCAAAAGAAGCTATATACAGAATGAATAGAAAATTATCATCAAGGAGATTTGAACAGAATCAAGGGGAATTTGGGAACTTTTATTTAGTTTAAATTTTTTTAATTAAAAATTTTTTAATTTTATTTAATTGATTAAGAAATAGTTTCCATGACTACATGGTTCATGTTCTTTCCCTCTCCTTCCACCCCCCTCCCATAGCCAATGCTCAATTCCTCTGGGTTTTACATGTGAAGACTTTTATTTAGGAGATGGGATTTTAGACCACTATTAATGGAAGTAAATTTGGTCACTAGTCAGAGGAGGAGGGAGAGCATTATAGACATGAGGGATGGTGGGAGAGAATGTCCAGTGTCAAGAGATAGAGTGTCTTGTTTGTGCAATAGATCAGAGGCCAAGATTATTCAATGGAAAAGTGTACAATAGGGAATATAGCCTAAGAATATTTGAAAGGTAGGAGGGCACTGGGTTTTGAAAGGCTTTGAATAACAAACAGAAGATTTATCTTTGACCCTGCAGGTGATAGGAAGCTAATAGAATTTGAGTAGAGAGGTGTCTTGATGGGATCTGTGCTTTAGGAATAAAACTTTAGTGTATGAATGGAAAATGAATTGGGGTGGGGACAGATTTGAGGCAGGCAGACCCACCAGCAGTTATTGTAATAGGCCAGATATGAAATGATGAGGGTCTAGGAGTGTGTAAGAAGGAAATTTAATTAAGGAACCTTTAATTTGTATTTGCTTAGGAACCCCTTTAGTTGTGGGAAAATGGCAAAATAGGATGGGAAGCATTCTCATTCTCTGAAAGCCCTCTACAAATAAACCCCAGACACCATAAAATCAACATTAAAAGCAACAAATTGTGATTGATTGTGAAAGCCGACCAAAAGTAACAATGGTTCTTCTCGGTAAGGGAGAACTAACCTCAGATAGCAAGAAGTCTGGAGTTACGATGAACAGCAAAGGACCACTTTTGAACACATGAAGTCACAGACATATGCGAAAGGGAATTCTTTGTTCTCTTTGTCTATTTTGAGTTTACACTTGTGAAAACGGAATCCCTTATTCTCTTTGCCTAGTTGGAGTTGACATTTTGGTTAACATTAGCTTTAGTACCCCTACTTAGTGCCCCATTAGACTGAAGACAGGATTAACTCTTCTTTGTCTCCCTTTTAAATTTAATCAACAAAAGATTGAACACCCTACTTAGTGCTAAGTGAGAAGCCAGCAAGATACTTCGAGAGCTCCACCCTTTTTTTAACTCAGTCAGAAACTTGTGAATCTTTTTTTTTTTTAAACATTATTTTATTTGGTCATTTTCATACATTGTTCATTGGAAACAGAGATCATTTTCTTTTCCTCCCCCCAAAGCCCCCCACCCCTTCCCTAGCCCACGGGCCATTTGTCTGGGTATCACATGTGTCCTTGCCCTGAGCCCATTTCCTTGTTGTTGGTATTTGCATTAGGGCGCTCATTTAGCGTCTCTCCTTGATCATGTCCCCTCAACCTCTGTAGTCAAGCAGTTGATTTTCCTGGGTGTTTTTACTCCCTCAGTTTGTCCTCTGCTTGAGGATAGTTTTTTTTTTTCCTCGTAGATCACTGCAGGTTGTTCAGGGACATTGTAAAACCATTACTGGAGAAGTCCATTACATTCTCTTGTACCACAATGTATCAGTCTCTGTGTACAATGTTCTCCTGGTTCTGCTCCTCTCACTCTGCATCACTTCTTGGAGATTGTTCCAGTCTCCATGGAATTCCTCCACTTTATTATTCCTTTTAGCACAATAGTATTCCATCACCAACATATACCACAATTTGTTCAGCCATTCTCCAATTGAAGGGCATCCCCTCATTTTCCAATTTTGGGCTACCACAAAGAGTGCAGCTATGAATATTCTTGTACAAGTCTTTCCTTATTATCTCTTTGGGGTACAAACCCAGCAGTGCTATGGCTGGATCAAAGGGCAGACAGTCTTTTATTGCCCTTTGGGCATAGTTCCAAATTGCCCTCCAGAATGGTTGGATCAATTCACAACTCCATATAGAATACAGGGATATTCTTTTTTTTAAACCCTTACCTTCTGTCTTGGAATCAATACTATGTATTGGTTCCAAGGCAGAAGAGTGGCAAGGGCTAGGCAATGGGAGTCAAGTGACTTGCCCAGGGTCACACAACTGGGAAGTGTCTGAGGCCAGATTTGAACCTAGGACCTCCCGTCTCCAGGCCTGGCTCTCATTCCACTGAGCTACCCAGCTGCCCCACTTGTGAATTCTTTTGAGAGTTCAAACAAGAGTTCACACTCTCAGAAACTGTTCAATCAGGAAAATGTGAACCTTTTTGATGAGAAATTGACCTCCAGAAGGTGAGAAGTTGATGCCACAGACACTGCTCCCTGGGCAGTGCTAGAGAATTTAGAAACTCTGATTGGCCCCTGTGAAGAGGGGTGGAGACAAGAAGTCACCATAAAAGCAAGGTTGACCTCCCTCAGAGCAGATGGTCTTTGAGAAGATAGTCTGAAGAGATTGTCTTTTGGAGATAGTCTTCTAACTAGGGAGAGTTTTTTTGAGGGAGCTTCATTGGTTACTGAGATTTGGATGGTGGGCTTGGAGCTTGACTTCAACTTAGAATCTGACTCCTGGACTACTACCTTGTTGGGCGAGTGAAAGGCTGACTACTTTTCTAGTTTTCTAAGAGACTAGCTTCCATCTTGGAGGAGGCTACATAGTTACTTACCACCAGCCTTCTTGCTTGAGATAGGATAGATAACTTCTCTATCTCCCTCACATTTCTCTTCTTTATTGTTTCCTTGCTATTTATAAATAGTGTAAATAAATTTCTGATTCAAGATTCAAGAACTTGGGAAGATGAATTTTCTTGACTTGAAACCCAGCACTCTACTCATTGTGCCACCTACCTGCCCAAACAATAATGTGGAGGTGAGTTCATTCTTCCACACTATCTGCCAGTGTGATTACTCTTTTCTCCCAGAATCTCTGAATTTTGGGATATGCAAAAGTACTGATGTTTTGGGGATTTTTAAGAGAACAAGATCATAAATAGACTTCTCAAGTGGGTTTGAATCATCTATGGAGGGAGGCTGGAAGGTGGAAAGTAATGGGTTGGGACTTGAGGCTAGAAAGAATAAGAATAAGACATAAAGAAGAAACACAAAGACAAGACATTAGTGTGGTGTCATCAGGTCAGCCTGTCAGCTTCTCCTCAGATGGTCAGAGAGAGTGAGGCTGAGATGAATTGATTTTATTGAGTCTCTGTCTTTAGAAAAGTTATGTCTTCATTTATTATATATATGAACAAAGAATAGTGTGAAAGGGAATTTTTATTCCTTTTGTCTATTGTAAGTTAATCAATAAAGAACTTAAAGTACTTCTACTTAACACTGAGTAAGTCACTAACAGAAAAAGTTCTCAACCCCAAAGGCCACAAGCATTGGGCAGTGCCGGGCAAATTGAAAGGCTGTGATTGGTTCCTGTGAAGAGGGAGAGAGACAGGAAGCGATGTGGAAAGGGGGTATAAAAGAAGAGACCCAATAGAAGATTCATACATTCCTGATCTTTTGGGAGAGAACTTTCTTGTGGATTGATTCCTGGGCTTTTGGAGAGAGACCTTTCTCGTGGGTTCATTCTAGGTTGGAGATTGCTGTGCTGGAGAGGCTTGCTGGGTGAGTGACTAGAGCTGGAGGAAGAGGCTTGCATTGGTGGTACTCTTGCTGCAGACACCACCAAGCCTTCTGGCTGCTGAGACTACTTTGACTTGTGAGAGCTTGACTTAAAGGAGCCCTGGCCAGGTGATGAGCTGGACTTTTTCTAACAGCAATTATAGAGTATCTAGCTAGGAAATACTTTCTACTTCTTTCCTACATCTCTCTCTTTTACTATATTTATATTAAACTAAATTATTAAAAGTTACTAATAGCTATTTTGGCTTAAGGGTTAATTATTTTATAAACAGTGACCACAATCTCATTTTTTAATTCTTATATTTAGTCAAACAAATTTTCCCCGTTACATTTATTGGAAACCAATTTTAATTATTACAATAGATTTGGAGTCAAAGGATCTCTTTTAAAATTTCATTCCATTTATTTTATTATTTAACTGTGGATAAGTTGCTTATCTTTATAATGAAGATAACTAGATTCATTAAGGTCTCTTCCAAGTCTAAGTCTGTGACCTTCTATACTCATATAAATCAGTAGAAGACCTTTCAAAAACACAAAGAAGAGGCAGCCAGGTGTCTCAGTGTGTAAAGTGGTCGGCCTGGGGATGAGAGGTCCTAAGTTAATAGATGGCTTAAGATACCTTCTAGGTCTATAAGATACCTTCTAGGTTGTTTCAGTCTCCATGGAATTCCTCCACTTTATTATTCCTTTTAGCACAATAGTATTCCATCACCAACATATACCACAATTTGTTCAGCCATTCTCCAACTGAAGGGCATCCCCTCATTTTCCAATTTTTGGCCACCACAAAGAGTGCTGCTATGAATATTCTTGTACAAGTCTTTTTCCTTATTATCTCTTTGGGGTACAACCCCTTCTTGGCTTATTCTGTCAAATAGTTTGTATAGTATTGGGGTTAGCTGTTCTTTGAATTTTGATAGAACTCATTTGTGAATCTATCTGGACCTGGAGATTTTTTCTTAGGGGGTTCTTTGATGGCTTGTTCAATTTCTCTTTCTGATATGGAGTTGTTTAGGTAATTTATTTCTTCCCCTGTTAGTCTAGGCAATTTATATTTTTGTAAGTATTCATCCATATCACTTAGATTGCCATATTTATTGCCATATAATTTGGCATAGTAGTTTTTAATGATTGCCTTGATTTCCTCTTCATTAGAGGTGAGGTCTTCCTTTTCATCTTGGATACTGTCAATTTGGTTTTTTTCTTTCCTTTTTTTAATTAGACTGACTAGTACTTTGCCTATTTTATTTGTTTTTTCAAAGTATCAGCTTCTAGTCTTATTTAGTAAATCAATAGTTCTTTGACTTTCAATTTTATTAATTTCTCCTTTGATTTTTAGGATTTCTAATTTAGTCTTCATCTGAGGATTTTTAATTTGTTCACTTTCTAGGTTTTTAATTTGCATGCCCAATTCATTGACATCTACCCTTCTTAATTTGTTTATATATGAACTCAAGGATATAAATTTCCCCCTGAGTACTGCTTTGGCTGCATCCCATAGGTTTTGAAAGGATGTCTCACCATTGTCATTTTCTTCAATGAAGTTATTAATTGTTTCTACGATTTGTTCTTTAACTAGCCAGTTTTGGAGAATCATATTGTTTAATTTCCAATTAATTTTTGATTTATCTCTTGTGAACCTTAAAATTTCACAGACTTATGAATGTTAAAAATTTTACTCCACATTGAGGAATCCTCAAATTCCCTACTGAGAAACATTCCCCATTTTGATGTGAGAACTCACCAGGATCAGAAATGGGAGGACCTCTATTCCACCCGTACTTAAGAATGCTTTAGGGCAGAAAACTCCTTGCTAAACAAAGAAAGTACTTGGATCCATGCTTATGGTGGGGGAAATGAGTTCTTTGAGCCAGGCCTGTTTTTAGAATTGATACAATGGGATGCTAGGTACCTAAAAGGGTCGGGCAAGTTTTCTCTTGATGAGATTAGTTGACTCAGCTGTGTTTTCTCTCATTCAGACTTACTGAGGAGATTGGTCGACTTCGCAGGAATTTAGATGGGCAGTCCTTTGGAAAGCGTCTACAGTGATTGGTAGATGTAGGGACTTAGGGGAGGTGACATGGGAGAAAACCCCCTATATAAGAAAAAGCAGAATCTCTTGATAGATCCTTTTGGAGATATCCTTTTGGAGAATTCCTTTTGGAGGATCTCTGATGAGGACCACTTGGGAAGAATCTCTTGAGAGAGGCTCTGGAGAAGGGAAGCTCTTGGAGGACAATCTCTAAGTAGGTGTCACTGGATCTCTCTCTGGTGAAATCAGCTGAGATGGAGCTGGCCTGGTGTCACTAGAATCCTTGTTTAGGCAGACCTTGTGGTGGGTGTTAAAAGACTGACTGACTGATTCTCTCTCTTAAGACTCAGGTCTAGGCCATATTGGCTTGAGGCCCTTCATAATTATTCCTTTCCTACTCTTTCTCTCTTTCTCTAATTCCTCATTATATTATTAATTAAAATCTCTATAAAACCCAATTGACTTGGGTATTTGAATAATTGGGAATATTTCCCTGGCGACCACCTTATATTTGATTCAAAAACCAAGACACTGTAGTGAAACATATTTCTGCAGTCAAATTTACTCACCCTCTCTTATATCTATCACAATTTATATCTTCCACTATTTTAATCACTACAGTTTAAGACCTCAACCATTTTAAATCTCACACTCTCCATGTACCCTTACTAATTATTATTTTTATTGTATTGTGGTCTGAGAAGATTGCATTTATTATTTCTGCCCTTTTGCTCTTGTTTGCAATGATTTTGTGTGCTAATACATGGTCAGTTTCTGTGAATGTACCATGTGCTGCTGAAAAGAAGGTGTATATCTTTTTGTCCCTATTTATATTTCTCCATATGTCTACTAACTCTAATTTTTCTAAGATTTCATTTGCTTCTCTCACCTCTTTCTTATTTATTTTTTGATTTGATTTATCTAGTTCAGATAGGGGAAGGTTCAGATCTTCCACTAGTATAGTTTTTCTATCTATTTCATCCTTGAGCTCCTCTAGTTTCTCCTTTAGAAATTTGGATGCTCTGCCATTTGGTGCATACATATTGAGTACAGATATTTCCTTGTTGTCTATACTGCCTTTTATCAGGATGTGATTACTTTCCCTATCTCTTTTAACTAGATTTATTTTTACTTTGGCTTTGTCCGATATCATGATTGCCACTCCTGCCTTCTTTTTATCAGTTGATGCCCAATAGATTTGGCTCCATCCTCTTACTTTCACCCTATGCGTATCTACCTTCCTCATGTGTGTTCTTGCAGACAGCATATGGTATGGTTTTGGATTTTAATCCTCTCTGCTATTCATGGGTGACTTCATTCCATTCACATTCAGGGTTATGATTACTAGCTGTGTATTTCCCAGCATTTTGATTTCTACTCCTGGTCCTGCCTTTTCTTCTTTCACTATTTTCTTCTATACCAATGTTTGTTTATAGTCAGTCCCCTAAGTCTCCCCCCCCCTTATTTTACTTCCCTTTCTACCCCCTCCCTTTTTTCCCTCCCTTATTTTCCCCTGTATTCTTTTAAAAATTTCCCCCACCCTCTCCCTCCCTTGTACTGCTTCCCTCCCCACCAGTCCATTTTTTACCCTTCTACTCCTCTAAACAGTGCAAATCTATTCTCTTCCCCAATGGATTGGATTGTTCTTCCCTCTTTGGGTCAGTTTCAAAGTATGTAAGAGTTGAGTATTTCCTATCTCCAACCTCTTTACCCTTCCAGTGTATCGATGTTCTCCCCCCTCCCACCATGAGCTTCTTCGTGACATATAAATTTACCCCCATTTGTTTGTTTTCCCATTTCATTTAGTATTAACCTCTTTTTTTTTAGCTCTGGTTATATATATATATATATATATACACACGCACACATGTATACGTATTTATGCATGCATATATCTATATACCTATTTATGTCTTGTCCTTTCATCCTATACAGTTTGTCACTGTTCCCTCTAAGTGTAATTTTTCTAGCTGCCCAGGTGATAGCAACAGTTTTTAAAAGTTACCAATGACCTCTTTTCTTATAGGGATACATATCATTTTAACTTATTGAGTCTCTTAAAAATTTCTTTGTTGGGGGCAGCTGGGTAGCTCAGTGTGTTGAGAGCTAGGCCTAGAGACGGGAGGTCCTAGGTTCAAATCTGACCTCAGACACTTCCCAGCTGTGTGATCCTGGGCAAGTCACTTAACCCCCATTGCCTAGCCCTTACCACTCTTCTGCCTTGGAGCCAATACACAGTATTGACTCCAAGATGGAAGGTAAGGGTTTAAAAAAAATTTCTTTGTTGTTGCTTTGTTTTGTTTTGTTTTGTTTTTCCCTCCTTTTTAATTACCTTTTGATGATTCTCTTGAGTTCTGTGCTTGGACATCAGATTTTCTGTTCAGGTCTGGTCTTTCATTTATGAATGCTTGGAATTTTTCTGTTGTGTTGAATGACCATACTTTCCCCTGTAAGAATATAGTCAGTTTTAATGGGTATTTTATTCTTGGTTGTAAACCTAGTTCCCTTGCTTTCCAGAATATCATATTCCATGCCTTTCGGTCCTTCAGTGTAGATGCAGCCAGATCCTGTGTTAACCTCACCGTGTTTCCATGGTATCTGAATGGCTTCTTCTTGGCAGCTTGTAATATCTTTTCTTTGATCTGATAGTTTTTGAATTTGGCTATAACATTTCTTGGTGTTGTCAGTTGAGGGTTAAATACAGGGGGTGATCTGTGGATTCTTTCAATCTCCACTTTTCCCTCTTGTTCTAGGATCACGGGACAGTTTTCCTGGATAATTTCCTCTAGTATTATGTCCAGGCTTTTTCTTTTGTCATGGTCTTCTGGCTGTCCAATGATTCTTAAATTGTCTCTTCTTGAACGATTTTCTAAATCGTCTGTTTTGTGAATGAGATGCTTCACATTTTCCTCAATTTTTTCTTTCTTTTTGTTTTGTTTTATAGTGTCCTGCTGCCTTGTGAGGTCACTTAATTCCAGTTGTTGTATTCTGGTTCTTAAAGATTGGATTTCATCTCTGCCTTTTTGGTCATCCTTTTTATTCTGGTCTGATTTTCCTTGAAGATTGTCTTTCATCCTCTTTACCTCGTCTTTCATCTCCTTTGCCTCATCTTTCATCTCCTTTGCCTCATTTTTCAGCTGGTTGATTTTGGCTTTTAAGACACTATTTTCTCTTTTTAGTTCAAGTGCCTCTGTTTCCAGATAACTTATCTTTATTTTTAAGTTCCTTTCCCAATTGTCTTCAGCCTCTCTTAGTTGTGTTTTGAGTTCTTCCACTTTGCTGGGGTTTCTGATTTATCGTTTGCTGATCTCTCCCCCCTCTGTTCCATTTGCTGAGTAGAAGCTGTCTATTGTAGTTTCTTTCTTCTTTTTCTGTTGTTTGCTCAAATTCACCCCTTCTTTACTCCCCATATTTGTCTGTCCTCTTGTTCCTCTCATTTTTTTTTTTGTTTTTTGGGGTGGCTTTTATCAGTCTCCCTTCTTGGAGCATTAACAGAAGATCTCTTGGTGTAGTCTCTGGGGGAGGCTTGTTGGGGGTTTGAGCTTCCCTGTCCTCTGGAGGCTTTTGATTGGCTTAAAGTCCAGCAGTCAATGAGGATGGGTGGGGAGCCAGGGCTTCCTTGAGTTCTGGAGACTTTTGATGGGATTAAGTTCAGCTTAGTTGGGCTGGGTTTGCTCTGCGTCCTAAACTTCCTGGATGGCTGGAGCAAATATGGAGGATCTCCAAAGCTCTGGCCTGGCTGCCAGGTCTATGCTCCCTCTCTAGCTCCTTCCCCACCATCTGTGTTGGACGCTCTGAATTTGGCCAGCCCTGATCGCAAGGTATGCCCTCCAGACCAGAACCTTTGTCCTCCCAGAATTTTCCTCTGCTGCTGGAATCTCAGCGCTCTGGTTGAGAGGGGGGATGGGTCCTGGGACCTTCCTTCTGTGTTCCCCTTATACTCGAGTGCTCTTGGATTCCAGCTTTTTGGAGGGTTTACCTTTTGAATTAGGTCCATCAGGAGGGTTCCTTGGCTCTGTCTTGTTGTTAAGTTTGATTTTCAGTCCTCTGGGAGCATTCAGTTTGTGATTGGTAAGGAAGGGTTTTCAGAGGTCTGAACTTCTGCTCCTTCTAGGTTGCCATCTTGACTCCGCCCTCTAGCTTAGAGAAATCTTAAATAATCTAATATTAATCTTAAATCTTAAACAATCTAATAAATTTATTTTAAAATTAAAATTGTTTCTAGCAAACCGGTGCCTAAACAGAGAGTGTAAAGTATTAGTTTACTTTTTTATTAGAGTGAAGGACAATGATAGATTATTTTGTGTAGTAACATTTCATAAAGCACAGAGAAATAGTGAAGGGAAAACCCAGTTGAAAGAACAGTTTGACAAGATAGCCATCAAAGTAAAATGGGCCAAGAGAGATTCATGGATTAATATGAAAGAACTACAAACAGAAGAAAAATGGAGAAGATTTGCAAAAATTCACTATAACAAACTGAATCCTCTGACAAGGTTAGGAGAACTACCACACATGAACCTTGACATCAGAGTTCCAGATTGTGCTATAAAAGAGGTAGAAATGACTCTAAATGGAAAAAAAAAGCAGAAAAACAGCTGAAGTGAACAAAGAATATATAAAAATCTATGTTGGGGAGACAATTGTGAAGGAATTGAATGACTGAGACTCTGCTAGATATTGGAGATAAAAAGGTGGGAAATGGGAAAGGGAAGGATATAAGCATTTATTGAGTACTTAGTAGGTTCTAGCCAAAGTACTAAATACTTTGCAAATATTTTCTCACTTGATGTTCAAAACAATCCTGGGAGGTAAGTACTATTATTAGTTGGGGAAACTTTGTTTGAGTAGAGGATAATTTGAAGTTCAGAAAGATCTTGGGCAAGGAAACCATATAAAAGGATGTTGTAGGAACTTCCAGGTAAACATGGAGGGAGTCTAAACGCAGGACTCTTCCTCTCCTCACCATCTATCGATACAGACTACCCCAAAAAGTAAAAAAAAAAAACCAAATTCCTATGAAAGAAGGGACTCTACAGTAAGATTCAGCACTGAAGATACATGGGATTTGGGCACTTCTACACCATAATGGGGTGAAAAATCTTCCACCAAAATGCAAGCTGATCCTCCCTCCCCCACCCCAGCTACAGAGGCAGAGTCAGTGCTAGAATCAGTGAGTGAGCTAGGGGCACCACTGGAGTGAGTGAGGGGTACCTCTGGGTCCTTGACAGGTGACTGAGACCACCGAGGACCTATCCCTGAGAGCAGCTACACCTGAGACCCCAGCATGCTGAGGAGTGCAGACTGTGGGAGCCAGCAGGGAGATAGCACAGAGAGGCGGCAATAAACAGCAGAAGCTGCAGAGACTCGAGAGCTGGCCTCAGCCAAAATCCTTGTTCCTTAGCTCCATATACAGAGAGCCTACCCATCTCACGCAGATTTTGATTTTATTAATGAGAATGAGGTAGGAATGAGGGTAACAAAGGAGAAGGGAAATTTCTTAATCTTATCCCCAAAACTAATTCCCCTTAATACCATCCTATTGGCTACCTTATCTAAGCTAAATGAGTTAAGTTCCCTCCCAAACAGAACCTCACAAAAAGAGTCCAGATATGAGTCAAGATCCCAGAGGTAAAGTCCAAATTAGGTCCAGAAGAGATTTGATGGTTCTTTCCTTGGTCTTCAATCTAGCTGCCAGCAACCTGTACAAGCAAATCTCTCTCCTCAAACTGGTATCTCACAGAGGCCAAGATTTCTTGTAGACAGGTGGAAATCACAGGTACCTCCAAAAGCTCCAGCAAGAAGTCTGTTTTCAGTTGGAACCCCCTTGGAATCTTGACCCGGACTCTCATGTGGTTCTGAGTCATATGCTCCTGCCTATCAAAATACAGACCTTTCTCTGCTTATTATAATGCCCAGTCTATTCCAAATGGTCAAAACAAGTCTATCCCTTTCTTCATGATGGCTGATAGCCAAATTATAGAACCAGCTTTGCTTGCAGCTGCTCTAAAATTATGGCTGCAAGGCTGAAGATTCATTGGAAAGACCACAGAACCTTGGTCTAAGAGATGCTGAACTCTCCCAGTAAATAAAGGAGTGGTAATGAGAAGCTGGTCTTTTTGCAATGAGGGATAGAGGATGTAAATCTTGAAATCTCTCAGACTTGTGAATGTTAAAAAATTTCCATATTGAGGAATCCTCCATTGGAACAAATTCCCTACTGGAAAACATTCCCCATTTTGATGTGAGAACTCACCAGGATCAGAAATGTGAGGACCTCTACTCCACCCGTACTTAAGAATGCTTTAGGGCAGAAAACTCCTTGCTAAACAATGAAAGTACTTGGGCCCATGCTTATGATGAGGCAAGGAGTTCTTTGAGCCATGCCTGTTTTTTAGAATTGATACAATGGGATGCTAGGTATCTAAAAGGGTCAGGCAAGTTTTCTCTTAATGAGATTAGTCGACTCAGTTGTGTTTTCTCTGGTTCAGATTTACTGAGGGGATTAGTCGACTTAGCAGGAATTCAGATGGGCAGTTCTTTGGAAAACGTCTACAGTGATTGGTAGATGTAAGGACTTAGGGGAGGTGACATAGGAGAAAAACCCCTATAAGAAAAAGCAGAATCTCTTGAGAGGCAATCCTTTTGGAGGATCTCTGATGAGAATCACTTGGGAAGAATCTCTTGAGAGAGGCTCTGGAGAAGTGAAGCTCTTGGAGGACAATTTCTAAGGAAGTCTCAGTGGAGCTCCTCTGAGGGGACTCTGTCCCTCTGGAGGCTCTGGAGAGAGGCCCTTTGGAACAGCCTCTGGCTGGAAGGCTCTTTAAGGAGGACTCTGGCTGTAACTCTCTTTGGTGAAGTCAGCTGAGATGGAGCTGGCCTGGTGTCACTAGAATCCTTGCTTAGACAGACCTTGTGGTGAGTGTTAAAAGACTGACTGACTGATCTCTCTTTCTTAAGACTCAGGTCTAGGCCATGTTGGCTTAAGGCCCTTCATATTTATTTCCTTTTTCTCTCTTTCTCTCTTTTTTTTAATTCCACATTTGTATTAATTAAAATCTCTATAAAACCCAGTTGACTTGGGTATTTGAATAATTGGGAATATTTCCCTGGCAACCACCTTATATTTGATTTTAAAACCAAGACACTGTAGTGAAACATATTTTCTGCAGTCAAATTTACTCACCCTCTCTTATATCTATCACAATTTATATCTTCCACCATTTTAACTCACTACAGTTTACAACATCACTCTTTTAACTATTACAGTTTAAGGCCTTCAACCATTTTAAATCTAACAAGGAGGAAACATGAGTGCTAATCAGCTTTGAAAGCTGGTATCACGTTCAAAGCAGTTGCCATGTCGATTATTTTTAATGTAATTTTTTAAGTCTTATCCCAATATTTGTGGCCATATTAGCAATTTTTTTAACAAAAAAGAAAAAGATATGGAGTGGTTTGTTATTTCTTTCTCCAGCTCATTTTACAAATGAGGAAACAAAGGCCAATAAAGTCAAGTGATTTTGCAGGTTCACACAGCTAATAAGCTTCTAAAGTCAAATTTGAACTCAAGTCTTTCTGACCTGGGGCCTGATGCTTTATCCACTATGCCCTTGGCTGCAAATACATATTTCTTTTCTGTGATTGACATTTAGTGTTTGCATGACGTTCTTGTACATGTGACAGATGTTTCTCATGACAACATTCAGGGGTAGGTGATCTTTGGAGGACTCATATAGGAAAGGGGATATCATAAGAGCAGAGAATTTGCCCAAGGTTAACAATGATTAGTAGAGACCTCAGCCCAGGTAAGCGATAAGCCCTCATCTCATCTGCAATGTCTACTAGTCATTCCTCTCCTGGAAATGAGAGGGAGCTCAGGAGTGGCCTAGACTATGCTCATCATCTGAATAAACAAGGTAGGTTCTTCATTTCCTGGGAAGTATGATGCCAAGATGTAGTGTTTTATCAGAGAAGAAATATGTCTTGAGTAATGATAGCCAAGGGGATCAGCTTGAATGTAATCTCAATTTAAAGAATCTGGAGAGAGAAAGACAGTCAGGGAGACAGAGACAGAGGCAGAGAAAGGGAGAAAGGGAGGAAAAGAAAGGCAGAAAGAGAGAAAGAAAGAAAACTGGATGGAGTTAGATGGTATTGGAGATACAGTTGAAATACAACCTTAGATGTGTGGTATTTAACTCTAAGTAAATCACTTCACTTCTGCCAGTCTCAGTTTTCTGACCTGCAAAATGAGTATGATAATAGCATCTGGTTTCCAGGAATGTGGGAGGATTAGACTACATAATATTCATAAAACCCTTTGTAGACTTTAAGGCTCTGTATAAAAGCTAGCTATTATTATTAGGAGAGTTATTGAGCAGAATGCTTCTGGTAAAAGAACAGGATCACCCACATGGCCCCAGCAACTAGAAAGGAAAAGCACTTAAATTCTGAGATAAAGATACTTTGAGGGCCAGGTGGAGGCCTGATGCAAAACTGAGGATGCTTTTGCCTTTGTTATCACTGTCCCCTGTGTCTAATTGCTAAACTGTTGGCATGGGATAGTACAAGTGTTTCCTTTTGTGCACTTAAAAAAAAACAACTTTAAATTACTGTAAATTATTTCAGTAGCTGAAGCCCAAAGAGAAGGGCATTGCTTGTCTCAGTGGTTCCTTGCCTTCTTGTGGCAATCTCAACCACAGAGTGGCATTATAGAACTGAGTGGAAGGCAGCCAAGTGGCACAATATATAGAGAATGAAGACTGGAGGTGGGAGGACTTGAGTTCAAATCAAGTCAGAGATTCTACTTAGGTGTGTGATCCTGGGCAAATTACTTAATTTCTTTTGTGTAACTCTTGACCTTTAAAAAGATAGAAAGCAGGAATTTTATTTTTAAGATCTGATACTTATAACGTAGAACTTTGTCACTGTTGGAGAGAGAGTTCATTAGAAGAACAAAAGTTGCCCAACAGACATTTATTTACAAGTTCTTTTCCCTTTTCAAGAGTTGATTAACTGCAGGGAGAAATGTTGGTGTTTTCTCTGTGCACTTAGGGGCTCCTGTGAGACCACTGCATTTTCTGCATTTTCAGAAGGATCCAATAAAATCTGTCCTGCACCTTCTATGTGTTACTATGCATGTGTTACCTTGAGTATTTATATACGATTTAAAGAACCTATTGTGCACATTTGTGGAGAAACAGACAGGATCATATTTGGAGATTTCCAAGTTTGGGTGGAAACTGAATTGAGACAAACAAAGAGAAGATGGCCTTTTTGAGTCATTTGTCAAAATGAAGCTGAGTCCATACAAATGACAAACAGTCCCTTTTCTGAAAGAACTACCATTCCTGGACAATTAAACATTCAAATTAATGAGTTGATTCAAGGTAATTTGAGAATAGGGAAATATCACCTGTCAGTCATATGAAAGCATTCACTGAGCACTTGCTATGCACCAGGGATGGTGCTGAGCACCAGGGCTACAAAGGAAGGCCAGAACATGGTCCCTGCCCTAAAAGGAGCAACCATTCTAATGGGAACAGTGATGAAGGGACTGGCAGGGGGAGGGCATTAAATACCTATGTGGACATAACCCTTAGAAAGGAGGAATGGGAAGTCATCTCCTAGGAAAGATGCAACATGGGGCCGAGGAAGAGAGGTTCAGCAGAAGATTGATTTTATTGGAGTCTTGAAGGGAATCTGGGAAGCTTAGAGGCTGGCTGAGAAGGGAGGGCATTGCAGGCAAAAGGGAAATTCAGTGTAAAGTCGCAGAGTTGTCTATGGGGAGAAGCAATAGGCCAGGAAAGCTGTATTTCAGATCTCATTGAAGTGTCAGAATACTAGAAAATGTCAAAAGTCTGGGGGGAAAAGAACTTAAAAGCTAAACAAAGGAGTTTATCCCTACATCCTTTGTGGGAAAAGGGAGGACTTCGAATTTATTGAGTAGGGAGGAATGATATTGGACTTGATTTTCAGAAAAACCACTTTGGCAGATGAGTAATAGATGGATTGGATGGAGAAGACATTGGGGTCAGGGAGACCAGTTTAAAGATTATTGCAGTCGTTCAGATAAGAGTTAATGAGGGCCTGCATTGGGAGTGGTGACTGTGGGAGCGGGGAGAGAAATGGAGATGGAAAAGAGTTGTTGATGTAGATTTTTTGCTGCTGGGAACAAAATGGATGTTGGTGGTTTCTGTATAGATGGGGTGCTGGGCTTCTGTGGGGACTCCAGAAAGGTAGAGGCGCCCTGGGCTGCCAAAAGGATTAAAAATAGGGGGTGAATCAGGGCTGTCCAGATACTGGATATAGGGAATAAAGGGTCATTGGGTGGGGGGAGGAAAGGTGAAGCATCACTACAATGATCAGCCTGAAGATGAGAGAAAGATCTGGTTTTTGTTTTCCTGGGTCAATCCAGAGACCAGGGGAATTTAAAGGTGAGTTCTCCCATCTCTGCCTGGTAGACTTTATTGAACCTGATATTCTGCTCTGGTGACAAGTATTCCTTCCAGTTTTCTATTATGCCTAAAGGGGAAAAAAAAGGACACTGAGTAAAACTGGAGAAGTGAAGACACGTCTCCTCCCAGATGAACCGGGAGGAAAGAACTCCCTAGACAGATGCCCTTCCCCAGGTGCACCCCTCCTTACCTTTCCGGAAAAACTGTCCCTTGCTGTGGTCAAAGAAGGGCTGAAAGATTGGATTGATTTTGACTGGGTTGTTTTGACTCATGAAGGAAAAACTGCAGTAATGCAGGATAGTCTCCACATCCTCTGGTTCTAGCTTCTTGCCCAGAAAGTTGGCCAGGCTCTGGATAGACTGGTGAGGCTTCTTGGAAATGGAAAGCAGGGAAGAAGCTCAGACATCAAAGGAAACTCAGCCTCCCTTCCTTCCGCCCTTCTCCTCCCCCACCCCCTACATCTCCAGGATCCCTGCTGCCCTTAATATAGGAATGTAGAGAAACCAGACTAGGGGATAATGGGGCCAGGATTGGCAACTAGGGTGCAGAGCTAGGGAACAGGTACTTCCTATACCCATTGTTGTGTCCATGGACATCCATGTATTTCTGAGTACATATGTGACCATGTATATGTATGTCTCAGTGTACATATGTATAAATGAATAAGATACCTATGTGAGTATATCTGTGCTTTTATTGGGAGTTTGTGTGATTATATGTTTGGGTCTTCTTTGTATACATGTCTCTGACAATGTGTATGCATTTGGAATTATGCCGATATGTCCGTGTGTGATTTTCTGTTTTTGAATATATGTCTGTGGAAATGTATGTATTCAAGTATTTGTCAAAATGTTTGTGTGTTTATAAGGATATGAAGTGTGTGATTGATGCATATGTGAATATATGTCTATTTGAGAGAGTATATGTGATTACATGTGAGGAGTATGTATATATATGTGTGTGTGTGTGTCTTTGTGTGTTTTTTGTGCTATGGGGATATGAAGTAGATTATATTCCTTTGTGATTGTGTGGATATAGAGGAGTACATTATTAATGTTTATTTGTGATCATGTGTATTCATGGAGATGTGCTCGGGGCCATCAGTCCACAATGCCTTGACAGAGTCACGTGTGGTAGCCGGGGCGACCACAGAGTGGCCCTTGGCGAGATGTGGCTGCCCACTCTATCCCCCTTACATGACCTCTTTCATCAATGCCCCTTCCCTATAAATTGACATGATTATTATTCCCCCTAGTCTCAAAAGAAATAATGCAAGAGCAAAACACCTGTACCCTAATTCTCTAAAACATCACCAAAAGATCAAACCCTCAAACCCAGTCCCCAAAAGACCATCATGGGTTAACTTTTACTTAGGTACATAATTCCCAGCAAAACCACAAGTACAGGCCAAGCCCAAAACTTTCTCATGAAGCCAGTACACAAATCAATCATAGAGGCCCATCCAATAGGTACAGGTACAGTACAGGTACACTAAACTTCAGTATGCCTCAGTGACTCAATTACACAAATCAGTAACTCAAATTCCCTAGTAAGCCACCTGTGATGCAATCATTTATCTTGTATTCTGTCTGTAATCACAATTCAAAAATATAGAATGTTAATCAAGTGATTTGTTAAAAGTTAATGTATCACTTTTCCAATTATCTCTCTTTGATTCTGTATACCTGCATGCCAGGAATATGGATATAAAAATAAATCCCAAGCCTGGGAATGTGGAGCAGCTCAGAGATGCAAGGCAGTCCCGTGGCCGTAATGATTAAGCTGTCTTCCATTTGTTATTTATTTTGTTTTATTTATTTTGACTGATCGTTCACCACCAGCCAGGAACCCTGGAGTTTCAAGTGGGGCTGGATCCTGACCGTGGCAGAGATGTATGTGTTTATGTATGGATTTGAGTATGTGGTATGTGTGTTGGAGAGACTATGATTATTTGTCCTATAGGTGTGTGTATATATGTGTATCTGTGGGAAAGTGTGTACATCCATGTGTTTGTGGTTCTGCATTTATTAACATTTGTGTGTTTGTGGGTACATGATGCTATTCACTTTCTCCTCTAGCATCCTAGCACCAAGTGCTTCTGTCCCAGGGAGTGCTAAGCATCTCAGAAGATCCCAGAGGAGCCGGTGAATGAAAGGCTCTCAATTGGGAAAAGCTGATGGCCAAAGTCAGAGATCATGGCCAACTCTCATTTCTAATAGAGGGATCACCAGAATTGCTGAGGCCAAAAAGGAGTTGACCTCTGAGAGAAGGAGGTGAAGGGACTATGGGATCCAGCACTGATGGCCAAGGGAAATATGGTGGAGAGATTTTGGTTTACCTGGGATAGCTCTTCATAAGTGATCACAAAGAAATTCAGTTCATGCTGGACACCTAGCCAGCCCTTTATATGGTTAAACCAGGAACCATACACCACTGGGGGGAGAAAAGGCAGAGAGAGGGTTGATTGTATGCTCCAAGCCATTCTCAGAAGTACCCTTACTCTGACCATGGGAGCTCCCCACCTTTACTGAGACCCAGAGGGCAGGAGGGTATCTGTCTCAGATGCAGAGGACAAACATTCTATTTGATCTTTATGAAATTAGCATCATTGGCCTGAGTGCTTAGAAAACTTCCTAGCAATTTGATACTGGCAGGATTGTTGAGACTGAGTCAGAGGGATTGATGTGAAAAAGAATCCTGACTCTGAAATGAGTCTGTCCTAGGGCAGAATTCATGGCCTGCTACTTATCACCTATGTGACCTGGGGGAATTCACTTAACTTCTGGATCTTCATTTTCTCTTCCCTCAAAAAAAGAGGAGGGAGGGGAATAAGCATTTCTAAAATGCTTCCTATGTATGAAGTTATGCCAAGTGCTTTCCAACATTATTTCACTGGATCCTGAAAACAACTGTGCAAAGTAATTGCTATTATTAGCCTTGTTTTACACTTGAGGAAACTGAGGCAAATAAAGGGTAAATGAGTTGACCAAGGCTACAGAACCACTAAATATCTGAGACCCAAGTCTTCCAAACTTCAACTCCATCCTTCTTGTAGATGTGCCATTTAGATAATTTCTTGGATCCTTTCTAGCAGTAAATTCACTGTTCTATGATCTTCAGAAGAAATGGTGGATGCAGTCAATTTCCTTGTCTCCTTTGGTGATTTTATTTGTGGCTCTTCTCACAATCAATTACAAGCCAGAGTTTTCTCTTATTTGGCTTGCCCACTAATGGTATCCCATATGGACCACAATATTCCTAACTACATCTTGAACCAAAATTTTAAAAGGTGAAATACTTAATAAAATAGATTTATAATAAACATATTTTCCCATTTTATAACAAAGTCAACATTAAGCCCAGAATTATCTTTATGCTTGGTTTAGTTGCCCCTATTTCCATTTCAGTTTCACACCACAAACTTAGACATGTCTCTTATCTCCCCCTACTTCAAACAAGACAGATGAGGAAGGACAGAGACAAAAAAAGCTTGTGGTTGTCTTGGCCATTCCCTGCTCCTATCCCATCAATATGACTGGGGCTTTGGGAAGAAAAAGGACACCCTTAACCAGAGGATATACTAAAATTAAAAAAAAAAAACTCTGCCCCTTATATAGAATCTGTATTATTCTTCCCCAACATGAGGTCAACCTTCCTGCTTATGAAATCACAGAATCTCATATGTAGGATCAATCTAGAGGCTCCTAGAATAGAATATGAAATCAGTTCTAACTCTAGATTTTGATGGAAATCTTCCAGTGATGGAGAATTTGCTTACACTGGGAAGGCAAAGTCCCCACACCAGTATAAATCTATTCCACTTTTGGATAGTTCTGATTAGTGAGAGTAACTAGATACTGGGAATATCTTTTAGCTACCTTCATGTGTATAATCAATAATATTCCTCACCTCCTCAATGGTAGAGAGAGGACGTAGAAGGAGAGACAGAATTTGAAACTCAATATTAAAATTAAAGAGATTAATGAGACATAAGAAATGGGATTTCTCTCAAAAGGGAGCTTACAACCTGACCATGATATAAACCTTTGCCTTCAAGGAACTGGTCAAAGAAGTTGTCAAAGGAGCCGATATCAGGCAAAAACTTCACAAAATTATGAAAATGATAGTAGGAGACAAGGACATCCTTTGGGTTCCGTGCCACATACACCACCTAAGGATAAGCAAAATGAAAAAAAGGATTAAAACAATCCTGAGTTTCTGAGTCAATTTCTAGAAATTGTTACCTAACCAAGTTCCTTAAAGAGTCCCCCTTTATTCCCACCTACATTTCCCAATCTCATAAAGAATCACTGAATATAAGATTATTTAAACTAAATGAACCTTAAAGGTTATCTGTTTATAAGATCAAATAATAAGAAAAGGCTGGAAGAAATCTTAGGAATCAAATAGTCCAACTTCTTTTATTTTGTAGAAATTGAATTCTAGAGAAGGAAGTGATAGAGGCATAACTGGGACTGTCAATTGGTGCTTTGTCCCAGGGCACTGAACTTTAGTGGATGCTCATAGCACTTTAACTACTTTGGCATGCAGAAACAATTGAGCCTCACTCTTTTTTTTTTTTTTGTCATATTCTTTCTTGGTATCAGTTCTAAGGCAGAAAAGCTGCAAAGACTAGGCAATCAAGGTTAAGTGACTTGCCCAGGTTCACACAGTTAGGAAGTGTCTGGAGTCATATCTGAACCCAGATCTTCCCAACTCCAGGTCTGACACTCTATCCATTGTGCTACCTATCTGCCCAAGAATACTTCTTCACAAAATAGGAAACTACTGGACATTCTCTGGGACCCCCGACTTCTTACAACAGTGGCTGTACCAAGAATTCCCCACTGACCTGGCCCTATTCTGTTCCCTACTGCTTCAGTGGCTTCCCTAGAAGTACCAACTTCTCATTTTACAGATAGAGAAACAGAAGAACATAAAAGTTTAATGACTTGTCCAAGGTGATACAGCAAGTGTCAGTGATGGAATCTGAACCTAGGTCTTCCTGATTCCAAGTCCAGTAATCCATCTATTCTACCATACTCAAGTCTGTTGACCATCCTGATAAATGCCAGGGAACACTCTTGGTAACATCCACCCTGACTTGAAGCTCCCATTCCTCAGATACATATAGCAAGACCCAAGAACTTAGCCCCAGAATCTAACTCAGGCCCCTGGTATCCTGCAATTGATTCCTAACTCCTCTAGGACCAACCACATTCTTAAAAAAATTATGTACATGTAGATATCAATATTGATAACATACATATTTTTATCTATAATCTATATAAAGGTTATAAGTATATTACATATATTTGAATGTTTTACATACTATATATGTAAATTTTACTAAATAATAAATAGATATTTCTATAGAAAAGAGCACAGAAAAAGTGGATTGTACATGAAGTCATATATTCAAAGGACTGTTTTTTGTTAAATTTACATTAATTCAACAATAGCTTTCAAAGCTGTCCTGATTCTCCCTGCTTCCTTTTGTCTTTGCTTCTGTTCTCTTCTCTGCCAAAAAAAAATTGCTTCAGTGGTCTTCTTTCTGTCTTTGGTTTTTCTTTTTACTATTTTATCTGTATCCATTCTCACCCTCCTTCTTACCTATTTGGAGATGTGGAGAAAAAAGACAAAGAAAACCCCTGGGCCCAATTTCACTTACTCGAACCTTGGAATTCTTCAGGTTAGAGACCAAAAATTTGGCAGGTAGGTGAGTGGTAATGAAGTGTGACCTGGATACCTCCCCTTTAGCCAAACTTTCTGAGAAGTTTATATGCTCAAGCCAAGGGTTCAAAGAAATGGTAGGTATGCTGTTTTGGTTCTGGAACTTTTCCTTGTTAAAGATAAGGTTTAAAATGTACTGTGTCCAGATTGTACCTTGAAGAGAAAGTAAAAAAGTGTTTTTCAAAACCTGAGCTCCCACTCTAGCCAAGGGAAGGGGTGAGAAGAGGCTATGAATGACAACTTCTTCCTTTTCTCATTCCTCAGCAATTAGTGACCACCACCTCCATATTTTGTTCCAAGCAGAATTCTAATGATAATAAAGCTGGATTTCAATACATCCACTTCCTATGGTCCTATACCTACTGTCCCATTCTGGGCTCTGCATCCCAAGTAGCACTGGTGTTTCAAGTCAGAACAAAAGAGAATGGGGAAATCTTTCATTAAGTAAAGGACAGAAATTTAAGAAAGAAAATCTTTGGTGTAGATAAATGCCCATTTGGCAATTCCCTAGCTCCATTTGAAAGGATAGGACCCATAAAGGGGCAGATTTCTCCATCATTCCAGGAAAGGATAAAATTAGAGTCCTTCCCATTTAGAGGGTCCTTTTCTATTCAATAAGTCACTCATATAGTATTCTCAATAAAATATCTGTGGGAAGAACAACATAGATTCCTGGAGATGAGTGGTCTAAGAGGAAGGATATAGAGACATAGTTGAGAAACTATTAGGAAAGTTGAAATAAAACTAGATAGTTAAGTATTTTGATTTTCTTTCTTAGCATCCTATTAATGTTACCTAAATTTTTCTTGGAGCAGAGACAGTTAGAGGACATGAGTTAATTTAGTAATTTGGATATCTCTTTGTCTGAATCCAAAATGACTTGGAATTAGATTAAACATTTTTAAATGCCTTATCTTCTTTCTTTTTTAATCAATACTGTATATTAGTTCCAAGGCAGAAGAGTAGAAAGGGTTAGGCAATGAAGGTTCAATAATTTTCCTAGGGTGACATAGCTAGGAATTGTCTGAGGCCAGATAAGCATTCAGGATTTCCTGTCTCTATGCTTGTTTCTCAATCCAGTTAGTCACCTAGCTGCCCCCAGGATTAGATTAATCATAAATAAAATAATATAAGATTAATCTTAAATTAAAATAGTTTCTGGGATTCTTGTCCCTAAACATAGACTAAACTATTAATTTATTTTTAACAACATAAAGAGTGATGATGGATGGATGATTATGAGCAATAATATCACACAAAGCAAAGAGAAACAATACAGTATAACAAGTTGAAAGAAAAGTGAGAGAAAATATCCAAGCAAGCAAAATCATTCTATGGGCATTCAAGGATAACAATGGAAGGAGAACTACAAAACAGTAAAAATTTGCTAGAACAAAATGTATCCTCCATCAGGAATAGTGGAACTACCACATATAAACCTTGATATCAGAGCAGAGGCACAAATGACATTAAAGGAGAAAAGCAATTGAATTGAGCCAAGCTCATACAAATATCAGTGCTAGGAGAGACCTAATTGTAAGGGCATTAAGAAACTGGAGACTGTGTACTAACTACTTGAGATACAAAGATGGAGCAGTGATAAGGGACGGGCATACCATTTATTAAATACCTATTATGTTTCAGGCATTATGCTTAGCACTTTAAAAAAAATCTTATCTCACTTGAACTGGGAGGTAAGTATTGTTATTGTTATTATATCCATTATATAGTTGAAGAAAATTTGATTGTTACTTGCCCAGAGACATACAGTTGAGAACTACATTTAAACTCACATCTTCCTGATTTCAAACTGAGTGTTCTATCCATTTTACCACCAAACTCTAAAGGAGCTTATCCTTAAAAACCTACTGTGTTTGCCTGGTAAAATGGTTCTGAAGCTCTGAAGTAGTTGAAAGAGTGGTGGACTTAAAGTCATAGAAAAAAATGCTTTTTAAAAAAAGACATAGGGCCTACTGATCTAAAACTTTATGACTATGGAAGGGGTCACACTTGGGTTTTTCTAGGAAGATGAAAGAACTGGGTCTCCTTTCATTCTGATCTTCAATTTATTCCATACTATGCCAATAAAAACAATCTTTGGCGAGAGGCATAGAGAGGAGTGAGAACCTCGCCAAAATCCAGAGAAATCAATTAGGGAAGACTATCTCTACTCTGGCTTCACCCTCCCTAGTCAATACACATTTCTTTTATTTTTTAACTAAAATATTTTGTTTTCCAAATTACATGTAATCACAATTTTCAACATACTCCTTGTGAAATTATAAAATCCAAATAATCTCCTCTCCCTTCTCTTCCCCATCTTGTAAATGGCAAGCAATTTCATCTGGGTTATATATGTATTATCATGCAAACAACACTTCTATATTGGCCATTGTTGTAAGAGAATACTCACATAAAAGCAAAACCCCCAAATAAAACCATAAATAAAATAATGTGGAAAATAGCATGATTTGAACTGCATCTGATTCCAACAATTCTTTTTCTGGAGGTGAATGGCATTCTTTGTCCTTCCGAATGGTCCTAGATCTTTGTATTGTTGACAGCAGCTAAGTCATTCACAGTTGATCATCATACAATATTGCTATAACTATGTACAGTGTTCATCTGGTTCTACTTATTTCCCTTTGCATCAATTCATGTAGACCTTTCCAACATTTTCAGAAATAAGCCTGCTCATCCTTTCTTTTAACACAACATTTTTCCATCACCAACATATACCATAATTTGTTCAGTCACTCCTCTGTTGATGGATATTCCCTTCATTTCCAATTCTTTGCCATCAATAAAAGAGCTGCTGCAAATATTTTTATATAAGTGGGTTTTTCTCTGTTTTTCATGTCTTTGGTATATAGGTATACAGATATAGTAGATGCATTACAGGATCAAAGAAAATACACAATTTTAGATATCTTTGGGCATAGTTCTAAATTGTCCTCCAGAATGGTTGAATCACTTCACAACTCCACCAACAACGTATGTCTCAATTTTACTACCTCCCCTTCCAACATTTATCAATTTTCTTTACTGTCATATTAGCCAATCTGACTGGTGTGAAGTGGTACTTCAGAGTTGTTTTAATTTACATTTCTCTATTCAAAAGTGATTTAGAACATTTTATATGAATATTGATAGTTTTGATTTCTTCATTTGAAAAATGCTTTTTCATATCCATTGATCATTTGTCAGTTGAAGAATTATTTGTATTCTTATAAATTTGACAGTTTTTTAATAAATCTGAGAAATTAGACCTTTATCAGAAAAATTTGATATAAAAAATTTTCCCATTTGTTGCTTCCCTCCTAATCTGCTTTACACTGATTTTGTTTGGACAAAAGATTTTTAGTTTAATATAATCAAAATTATTCATTTTACATCTTATAATGCTCTCACTCTTGTTCTGTCATAAATTTTCCCCTTTTCATTAGATCTGACAGGTAAACTATTCTGTGTTCCTTTAATTTACTGATAGTATCACTCTTTATATCCAAATCGCACATATATTTTGACCTTATCTTGGTACGCGGTGTGAAATATTGATCCATACTAAGTTTCTGTCATCGTCTTTTCCAGTTTTTCCCTAAAGTCTTTGTCAAACACTGAGTTTTTATCTCCCAAACCGGAGTCTTTGGGTTTATCAAATACTAAGCTGCTAAGGTAATTTACTCAATATATTGTGTATCTAATCTATTCCATTGATCCATCATTCTATTTCTTAGTACCCAATTGTTTAGATTATTTCTGCTTCATAGTACAGCTTGAGATCTGATACTGCAATTTTTTTCTTTCACTTTTTTATCATTTCCCTTAATCTTCTTGACTTCTTATTCTTTCAGATGAATTTAGTTATTATTTTTTCTAGTTCTATAAAATATTTTGGTAGTTTGATATGGCATTGAATAAGGAAATTAATTTATATAGAATTGTTATCTTGTTATATTATCTTGAGCGACTAACAAGCAATTATGTTTTTCTAATTGCTTGTATCTGACTTTATTTGTATGAAAAATGTTTTGTAATTGTGTTAATATAATTCCTGTATTTGTCTTGTCAAGTAGATTACCAGGAATTTTATATTGTATAGTTATTTTAATTGGAATTTCTTTTTCTATCTCTTGCTGATGAACTTTGTTGGTAATATATAAAAATGCTGCTCATTTCAGTGGGCATATTTTGAATACTGCAACTTTGCTAAGTTTATTAATACTACTAGTTTTTTATTTGATTCTCTAGGATTCTCTAAATATACCACCATACTGCCATCTGCAAAGAGTGATTCTTTAGTTTCCTCATTGCCTGCTTTAATTCCTTCAATTTCTTTTTCTTCTTTTATTACTAAAGTTAGCACTTCTAGAGCAATATAAAATAATAGTCATGATAATGGACTTCACCCCTGATCTTATTGGGAAGGCTTCTATCTTGACTGCAGTTGATACTTGCTGATGGTTTTAGGTAGATATTACTTATCATTTTAAGCAAAGGCCCATATATTCCTATGCTTTCTAATGTATTCAATAGGAATGGGTATTGGATAATCATGTAATTTCTGTTAGCTTCATTATTGATATGATCAATTATGAAAATAGTTTTCCTAATATTAAATCAGCCCTGCATACTTGGTATAAATCCCACCTGGTCATAGTGAATGATCCTAATACTTTATAGCTAATACTTTATTTAAAAATTTGCCTCTGTATTCATTAATGAAATTGGCCTATAATTTTGTTTCTCTGTGTTTGCTCATCCTACCTTTGGCATTAACACCATATTTGTGTCATAAAAAAAATTTGGAAGAATTCTTTCTTTGAATATTTTCCCAAATAATTTCCATATTATTGAGTTTAATTGTTTTTTAAATGTTTAGAAAATTTTATTTGTGAAGCCATATGAATCAGGATTTTTTCATAAGGAGTCCATTGATGACTTATTCAATTTCTTTTTCTGAAATATAATTATTATTCTACTTTCTCTTTTGTTAAACTAAGTCATTTCTATTTTTGTAAATATTTATCTACTTTACTAAATTGTCAGATTTTTGGCATATTATTGGATAAAATAGCTCCTGATGATTGTTTTAATTTCCTCTTCATTGATGGTGGATTCACCTTTTTCATTTTTGATAGTGAAAATTTGATTTTCTTCTTTCCTTTTTTACATCAAATTAACCAGACTCTATTTTTTCATAAAAACAATTCCTAATCTTACATATTCAATCAGTGGTTTTCTTACTTTCAATTTTGTTATTTTCTTCTTTAATTTTTAGGATTTCCAATTTAGTTTTTAATTGAGGAGTTTTAATTTGTTATTTTTCTAGTTTTTTTAGTTGTGTGTCCTATTCATTGGTCTGCTTTTTCTCTGTTTTATTGATGAGAGCAGTTAGAGACATGAATTTTCTCCTAACTACAGCATTGGCATTACACAGTAAATTTTGATATATTACCTCCTCATTTTCATTCTCCTTAATTAAATTATTGCTTGTCTTCATATTTTTATCTTTTGATCCTCCCCTTTTTTTTAATGAGATTACTTAGTTTCCTATTAATTTTTATTTCCTTCCCATGGACCCTTTTTGATTTATAATACTTAATGTGTTGTGATCTGCAAAGCATGCATTTATTATTTCTGCTTTCCTCCATTTGGTTGTGAAGTTTTTAAGCACTAATACATACTCAGTTTTTGTATAGGTACCATGGACTGCTGAAAAGAAGGCATATCCCTTTCTATTCTCACTCAGTTTTCTCCAGAGATTTATCAGTTCCAATCTTTCTAAAATTTTATTCACTTCCTTCACTTCATTCTTGTTTATTTTTTGGTTTGATTTATTTAGATCTGAGAGGGGGAATTTGAGGTCCCCTATTAATATAGTTTTACTGTCTATTTCCTCCTGAAACTCATTTAATTTCTCCTTTTAAAATTCAGAGCATATATCATTTGGTGCTATATGTTTAGTTTTTATTTTACTTCATAGTACCTTTTAGTAAGATGTAATTTCCTTACTTATCTCTTTTGATTCAATCTATTTTAACTTCAGTTTTGTCTGAGATCATGCTTGCTATTCATCCTTTTTTTTTTAATTTCAGATGCAGCACAATAAGTTTTGTTCTAGTCCCTTAACTTTACTCTGTGCATATGTGTGTGTGTGTCCCTGCCTATAATGTTTCTTGTCAACAACATATGAAAGAATTCTGATTTTTAATCCACTTTACTATCTGCTTCCATGGGGGTGGGGGGTTATTCCATTCTTTTTCCCAATTATGATTACCAGCTGTATTCTGCACCATCTTATTTTCCTCTTTGAATCTTGCTCTTTCACTTTCCTTTCACTTTGTTCCCCCTTATAAGTATTTTGATTTTAATCATCACCCCTTTCTTTGCCCTTCCTACTTTTAAGCCATCATCTTTTTCTTGAGTCAGTTTCTCCAGAAGGTAAGGTAAGATTCTATACCCAAATCAGTATGGTTTTTATGCCTTCTCTGAGCCACCTATAATGATAGTAAAGGTTTAAGCATTTCCTGCCACCACTTTCATCCTCCTCTCCACTGTAAAAAAAAAAATTGTGCCTTTTTAGATAATTTACTCCATTCTACCTCTCCCTTCCCTTTTCTCTCATTGCAAACATTTTTATCACCCATTGATTTTTTTGTATATCATTTTATACCAATCAGCTTCCTCTCTACCCCATGTATTCATATATCTGTTAATTATTCTAATGCTGATAAAAGTTTTAAGAGTTTTAAATATCATCTTTCCATGCAGGAATATAAACAGTTTGACCTGAATCCCTTAAATATTCTCTTTCTTATTTACCTTTTAATACTTCCCCCTGAAAGAAGATACTCAATTTTGTTGGATAGCTAATTCTGGGTTATAAACATAGTTCTTCTGGAAGATTATATTCCAAGGTTTCTGATCCTTTAGTATGGAACCTGCTAAGTACTATGTAATCCTGATTAAAGCTCTGTGGTATTTGAATTGTTTCATTCTGGCTGTTTGAGGTATTTCCTCCTTGGCCTGATAACTATTGAATTTAGCTATAATATTCCTGGAAGTTGTCATTTGGAGATTTATTTCATGAAGTAACCAGTTAACTATTTCAATTTCTTGCTCAAGAATATGAAGGAAACTTTCTTTTATTATTTCTTGTAATATGACACCTAGACTTTTTTATCATGGCTTTCAGGTAATTAAATAATTCTTAAAATTGTCTCCTCTGGATCAATTTTTGATGTCATGTTCTTTTTCAATGAGATATTGCATGACTTCTATTTATTCCTTCTTTTTAATTTGTTTTATTTTTTCTTCATGTCTCACAAAATCATTGGTCTCTAGTTGCCCAATTTTAATACTTAAGGAGCTATCTCCTTCTGTGAGCTTTTGAACTTCCTTTTTCATTTGGTCAGTTCTACTCTTTAAACAATGATTTTTTTTCATTGGATTTTTGTACCTCTTTTCTTTTGGTCAATTCTGCTTCTCATTGATTTCATTTTTCTTCCTCATTTTTGTCCTGCCTCTTTTATTTGATTTTTTAATTCCTTTTTGAGCTCTTCCAGAGCCGGAGGCAAATTTATATTTTTCTTTGACATTTTGCATGTAGATATCTTTATCTAATAGAGCTCTTCTGAGTTTGTGCCTTCCTCTTTTTCTCCATAATAATTTTCCTTATTTAGATGGGTTTTTTATTTTATGTTTGCTCATTTTCCTAGCATTTTTCTTAATTATTACTTTTATCTTAAAGATGGGCTCTGTTCTCAGGTTAGAGAAGGTACTGTCTTAAACTTCAGCTTTTCCTTGCTACTAACTAAAAGTAAATTTCTAAGTTTTTGCAAGTTTTAGTTCTTCTAGGTAGTATGATGGCCTACTGGGTATGAGCTCTGAAAATCACCTCCCACTGCTGATCCAATCTCCCTCTGGGATTGTTGATGATTTTCAGAGCTCAGAGCACTACGAAATATCTTGTAACAGGGCTCATGGCCTAGCCTCCAAATTCGCCAAAATATCAGAAAGTTCTAAAATGGATACTAAAGTGGTAGGGAAGATACTCTTTGCCTTAATAGATATTACATTCTAATTAGTTGGACAAGCTTGTACATATATGGGTATATACAAGACATATACATATGCTAAGCCATGCCAATACAAAAAAAAAGGAAAAGACAAACAGTCCTTGAACTCAAGGAATTTACATCCTAATACAAGAAGGCAACATAAAATTAAGCTCAAAATGATGATCATAGTGAGGAGGGACTCTAAGGGGAATTCAAATGAAGCAGAGCTACAGAAAGAAAGTAGAATTTGAACAGAGAAGTCCAATCCTACCCTCACTCATCATGGAAACCAGGAATTCCATGATGTGGAAGTAAGGAGAGCATTCCCATAATCCAGGACCACAAAAGCAAAGGCACAAAGATCAGAGATAGTGCTTTGTGTGTGAAGAAGAGCATGTAGACCAATTTGTCTGAATTATAGAGCATGTAGAAGGGAGAAATGTACATGGTGCTTAAAGTAGAAGGAAGGAGTAGGTTGTAAAGAGTGTTAAATGCCAAATAGCATTGGATATCTCCAAACCAATAGAGCTCAAAAGAGCCACTGGTGAGTTTACTGAGTGGGGTTGGTGCTATGAGGGATATGGTTAGACCTACACACTAAAAAAATAAATTTGACGATAGAGTAGAGAATAATTTGAAATAGATAAAGACTTGGGGTATGGGAACCATTTAAAAGGCAGTTGTAATAGTTTAGTCATGAGAAGAAGCTCAGCTTATATCATATCTCATTCATTTTTAAAAAATTTTATACATCTTTAGTAAAAGATAACTTAGTTCTTTATGAGATAAACCCAGAGTCTATACAACAATCAAAGTATTTAGCAAATGTTAGAGGAGAGGTAACAGAGACATCAGAGTTTGACTTTGAAAGCCCATCATAATCTATTCTCTCCCTACCCCTCCCTTCCAGGTTCAGTGCTCCTTACTCCTCTTTCCTTCACTGACTTGCAACTCAATGACATAGGTCTCCTTATTCCTCACATAAGATATTCCATATTCAAAAAAGCTTTAAATTTTTCTTAACTTATAATAATGTAGGAGGGTGAGTGATAAAGATAAAAAGGAATTCTTACAAGGGTATTTAGATTAAGAAAAAAGACAACAAGGATTTAAGAAAGGGAATGTTAGAGGAAAGTAATAAGATAAGGGAGAAAACAATAAAGAATAAATTAAGAAATAAAAGGGTAAGAAGAGGAATATGAGAGGACCTTTAAAAGGGCGAGTAGTTTAAGACCTGGGAGGATAAGGGGAGTTGTTATGATAGGGAATCTTAGAATGGTAGGTTGACTTAAAATTAAGTAGGTCAGGGAAGAAAATAAGGGAGAGACTTTTAGAAGGGGTGAGGATTAAAGAGGCAATGATCAGAAGTAGAAAAAGAAAAGGAAAAATGAGATAAAAAGAGAGGCAGGGAAGGAATAATAGAATGCAGGGGGAAACACAACTAATAATTATAACTTGGAATGTGAATGAAATTAATTCACAGAAACAGCAGAATGTTGGATTAGAGTGGGAGCAATTTATAGAGAACTTTGTCAAATATATGAAAATATTAGATATTCCCCAATTTATAAATGATCAGAAAATATGAATAGTCAGTTTTTATGAAAAAATGAAAGATAGATTTTAATGTTCTAGATCATTATGAATTAGAGAAATGTACATCAAAATACCTCTAAGATATCTCACAATTAACAGTTTCACACAAAAAAAGGGCAAAATGACAAATTTGCAGGGGATGTGGAAATATGGGATCATTAATGAACTATTGATTGAAATGTGAAGTGATTCAAACATTTTAGAGGACAATCTGGAATTGTACCCAGAGTTCTAGAACTCTGTAGACCTTTTGACCCAATAATACCACTATTATGTTTATTTCCTAAGATGATTTGAGGAAAAGAAAAAAAATGTAACTGTTCTTAAATACTTAAAGCAACTCTCTTTGTGGTGGCAATGAACTGGAAATTGAGAGGACACACCCATCAAATGGGTTATGACTAAACATGTTGTGCCATATGATAGTGATGGAATATTACTGCACTGTAAGAAATGATTAACAAATTAACTTTAGAAAAATGGGAAAACCTACATGAAATTATAAAGGGTGAAATGAGCAAAACAAGGAGAATATTAAGTACAGTAACAGAAATATTGTTTGAATAATGATGTGCAGATCCACCTCCAGAGAAAGAACTGATTGAACTAACCAAGATATGGTTCTAAATATACAAATATCTATTTATTAAATGATGGTTTCTGTTAATGCAGAGAGGCTAGGGAGCGTAGGTAGTATCTGAGAATTTTACTGTAACAAACAAATAAATAAATAAGCCATTTAAAAAAAAAAGATATTCCATATCCACACTGTAAGCTTTGTTTTCACTAATTCTCTCCCATGTGCCTAGAAAGCTCTCAGTCATCATCTCCACATCTTGGTTTCCCTGATTTCCATCAGATCCAAACTAAAATATCAACTTCTACAAGAAGCCTCTCCCAGTCCCCCTTCATCCTATCTATATTTTGTTTACATGATGTCTTCCCATCATCTCAGAAAACTGGGGATCTTCCCTTCACAACTCTTCTACTAAACGTCTTTCCCACATGCATGCACAAGGACTCTTTTCTTTCTATTCTCACCACCCTCCACACCTACATTTCCCTGTCAAACTCTGGTGACATCATCTCCGTGTCATTTCCAAAAAGAAGGCACTAAAACTAGGGATACCCAAAAGAAAGGAGAGAATGAAGTTGGGAGACCAAAAAAACATTGCATTCAGAGCAGTCACAGATATCTGGGGATGAGTGATAACTAGGAATCTTGGCCTATGGTAACCCCACCCAAAGCTCCCATTTGGCATATGGAGTGGACTAATCTATAGGAAGATGTTCTGGAACCCAACTCAACTCTAACTCACCAAAAAACAACCATGCTAACTGAAGCCGATCTTTAGCTCTCAGGACTCATATGGTCATCATATATTTATTTAGACCCAGAAAACATAGTGAGGATATTCTCCAAGCAAATGCAAGATGGAAATTTCAGAGGTCTAGAAAACAAGAAAAGGGTATTGAGTAGGCATATGATCGAGTCATTTGGGATGGGAGGGGCACCAAGGAGGAGAAACAAGGGAACTGAAAGTAAGATGTCAAGGTTGACCAAAGCCAAAAACTATTCCTTTATTTTGCAGTGAAGAGTTCTGCCAGCTACATCTTTACCTGATTTTGGGAAAGTGACCAAGAGGATGTCTGAATCTTGGAATTGGAAGTTGGTGGCAATGTTCAGGCTCTCTTGACTACACAAATGTCCTGACAAAGAGATATCCTCCGTCACTTCAATAACATTAATCCCATCCATCCTTGTTGATTCTCTGCAGGGAAAGGAGAGTCCTTTCATGTTATACAGATTTTCTGAAAGCATCAACTACTTAGGGAAGGTCTCTAAGTCCCTGGGAAGATGATAAGAATCCAAAAGAGCAATTCTTCAACAGCTCCCATCTCAGCATTTAGAAAGGGTTTTCTATGTAACCCAATGTATTCTTTAGCCTGCCCTCTGCTGAGTTAGACATTCTTAATCTTACTGCCCTTGAAGGAAAAGTTCTACATAAAGTAATCCATTTATTCATGCCTTACTTGGTAGTAGGGTTAGGAAATGATTGTGTTTGGCAGGAAAGTGGGGAGAAGATAGTTTTTAATTCAGTACTTAGAGAAGAGCTCCCCTGCTAACCCCCATTTAAGGATAGTTCTCAATCCAGTCATCTCTTCATTTCTTACTTAGCTTTGTTTAGTTGAACCCCTCCCTCATGCCACATGTAACTTCATTAAAAAGCAAAATCAAATTAAACTTGATACTCTCACCCCCTCAGCACCCTATCCCCCTGGGTCATTTCTTATTAGATCCAAACGTTCATTTAAGGCAGGCACCCAGGCCACCTATTAATTAATTCTACACACAGTTGTACTAGCTTGGACCTCTCTATCCCTATTGATTCCTCTCTACCAGGTACCTTACCTTTGTGCCCTTCACACTATTTTCATCTTCCTCTACTCTATGGTCTTCCAAAAGACGGTGAATTCATTGAGAACAAGAACTGTCTTTTTTTCATATTTGTATCCCCAGAGCTTAGTACAGTGGCTCGTTCAGAGTTGGCACTTAACAAATGTGTATTGATTGACAGAACTTCAAAATCCTTACCTCTCTGTCCTATTCCAGCTGAGATGGAATCAGGATAGGGGAGAATTACACAGGTTTCAGCAATAGATTTGGACAAGTGAAGTGTGAGAAGGAAGGAAACATTTATTACTTAAGTGCCTATTTTGTGCCAGCTACTATACCAAACACTTTGTAAATATCATCTCACTTGATCTCAAAAAACACCATAAGAAAGGAAGTACTATTATTAACCCCATTTTCAGGTGAGGAAACTGAGACAAGTAGAGTTGAAGACATTTGTTCAGGTTCATACAACTAGGAGATAAATGATCCTAGATTTGAACTCACATCTTGACTTTAGATCCTTTGTTCTATACAATTTGTCACATAGCAATCTCAGATTTATGTACCGCTAAAACCAGAAAACATGGAAGGAACATTTCTAGGTGAGTTTTTCTACTTTGATAGCTTGTCTCACTTCCAAAACATCATTCCATCTTCCTTTATATGTTGTCTTCCCTTATTCAAATATAAAGTCCTTAAGAGCAAGGACTGATCTATATTTATTTATGCTTTTTTCCATCTATTTTCTTTCCCTGTTTTTTCTCTCTCTCTCTTTTGTAAGAATTTAAAAATTAAGTTTTAGGTTAAATATGAGAATTCTAAAGTAATATTGTGGTTGCTGATTTAAAAATATTTTTTAAAAAATTAAGTCAAAATTACTTTATTTACAAAGATGTGGAAAGAGTGAAAGTTGAAAAATGTAGATAGACAGAAAGTACTACCTAGCTACAAATACCCTGAGTTTAATCCTAATGTCTCCAGACTGCAAATGCAGCTCCAAAAACTAATCTCACCAGAATCCAGAGTCCTAATTAGGAAGGCCAAATCTGGAGAGAGGCTGAAGAATTCGCTGAGAAACTTCAGTGCACACAAGGTTAAGACCACCAAGAATATCACCAGAATTCCCACTGAAGGGAGTGTCCTGCCAAAGTGTCAATGAGCAGAGAGGGTCTCCTCACTGAAGAACCATGGAATGAATCACTCCACTCACCACTACAGGATCCAAGGAAAAAGTCTCCTCTTCCAGTCTGACTCACCAATGCAGAGAAAGTGACTGAATCCTAGAAGTGGCCTTTTTAAAGCAGTTTTCTCTGTCAATTCCTGTTGCTCCCCCATTTTACGGGAACTAATCCCAGTCTTTCAATTTGCCTAGCACTGCCTGGAGTGGAGGGAAGGGGGGTACAGCGACCTTTGGAAATCTAAGCTTACTCTTGTAAATGACTTGTGAACTCTCTTATTTAGTGTCAAGTAAGGTATTAAGTAGGGGTACTTGAGTTTTTTATTGATTAATTTAAAAGTTGCTGATTGATAGACAAAGAGAGTTTGATTCATTCTTCACACTTTCTTCATTTCTTTCTTTCTACTGATGAAATGAGATAATAAAATAAAAGTATTTTGAAAACCAGAGAGACAACTCCATAGTATGAGCAGGTAGGTATATAAATCACTGGACTTGGGGGTCAAAAGTCCTTAATTGGAATCCTATTTCAGAGACATAGTTCTTATCTCTGAGGAGAGTCTCAGTTTCCTCTTGTATAAAATGGGAATAATAAATCACACCTAGCTCAAAGTGTCATTGTGAAAGTCAAGTCAAAAAGCATTTGTTAAGCTTTTACTATGTGTCAGGGAATATGAGCTCAGAAGTTATAAGAAAGAAGAGAAAAACAGTCCTTACCTTTAAGGAGTTCATAAAAATAACTAGATACACACATGACAAATAAATAGTAAATTGAAGATAATAAAGTCAAATATGTAAAAAAAATTGCAAATATCATCATAATTATTAGCATCAGCTAGGAAGACCAAAGTTCAGAGTGGTGGAGCCAAGATGGCAAAAAGAAGCACTAGCACAAAGGCTGTGGGGCAACAGCAGTACCCAGGGACAGTAAGGGAATGGAAGACCAGGGCAAAAAGATATCACAGTAGGCATAGGAGCAGAAACCATTTGGCAGTTCTAGGCACTTTGGTCTCCTCACATCATGCCTGTGATTTCCCTGTGTACTCCTCTGTTTGATTCCTGTTTTTGCTGAGATATCACCACCAGCCATTTCCTGATCTGATTGAATTCTATCTGTGATACTCGAAGACAAAAACCTAGCTTGACCAAACTGAACTGTTATTCGACCTCCACAGGCCTAGCCTGCATCTTTGGGGATCAGGCCACTTTGGTCACCAATCCTGATCCAGTCAATGTGATCTGCTACCTTTAGCAAAAACTGTTTTGGAGAGGCTAAAGACTAAGAAAGCTAGGATAGGGATTTGGGGGAAATATAGCAGTCAGGAAGGTTGTGAGATAGATTGGAAGCAAAAGAAGTGAGACTTGTGAAAGTCTCTTAGAGGTGGGTTAAGCATGGTTTTATTAGCCTGGGGATCTCCTTGGCCCTCCACCTTCATCCAGTCCTTATTCATTTACTTCATTAAACCTGTTTTCAACATTTATACATAAGTCAGATTGCATTTTTGGGAGCTCCAGGCCTGAAGATTAGTCATCTTACCTTTAGAGCCTGAAAGAAACAAAGACAACAGACTTTTGATTTTACCAACCTGTGAAGTAAACAAATGTGGTTATTTCACTATAAAGCAGTAATCATCAAACAACCTGGTACTGGCTAAGTAATAGAAGAGTGGATCAATAGAATATATTAAGGGTAAATGACCTCAGCAAGCTAGTGTTTGATGTAAAAATTAAAATTTTAATCTCTAATAATAAAAATATTATATGTTATGAAGGTTTATTAAAGATCATTAGAAATCAAGGAATAAAGAGTATACAAAATAAAAACCATGTGCCCATGGCTGGTTAGCCATTTTCAAAATCACGACCATCACTGCTGATTCTGCATCATGCCAAAAAGAGAGCAGGAGTCTCAACACCCACTCCCTTTATTCTCTGTCTACAGGAAGTAGATAATGACAGGAAGTCAGTGGTCTCTCAGGATATGTAGTTCTTTTTTTTTGAGTAACAGTTTTTCAATTATACATTGATAAACTCAAAGATTCCAGCTTTTGGGAAAAGGACAAAAACTACTGGGAAAATTGGAAAACAATATGGGAAAAATTGATTTTGTCCCTCGTAAAATAAAGACGTTGGACTAGATGAAGTTGAAGTTTCATTCCAAGCTCTGAAATTCTATGATCTAAGATATAAATGTTACCTATTATTGGTAATGGATATGTGATTATGTGTGTTGGCCATATAGGTCATATGTATATTCCTGTGTTTTGACCATATGGGTCATATGTATATTTCGGTGTGGTTGTTTGAATGTAGAATGCACATTACATACAGCAAAAGAAATATTGTTTGAAGAATAACTTGTGTATGTCCATCTCCAGAGAAAAGGCTGATAAATAGAAAGAATCATGAATATGTATATTTTTTTCAAATGCTGCCTTCTCTAGTGTGGGGAGGGGAATGTTAAAGAGAGATACCTAGGAACCTTAATGTAACAAACAAACAAGGATATAATTTTCTTAAACCCTTACCTTCTGTCTTAGAATCAAGACTATGAATTGGTTCCAAGGCAAAAGATTAGTAAAGGGTAGTGTGAATTTCAAAACTACTCCACCCTATTCAGACCATTCTTTAGAAGGTCATATTTAGCTATTTCCTGATCAATAACAATAGAGATACTTGGAATAACAGAATCAGGTCTTGGAAACTACAATCTCCACCCTACTTAGGGTAACAAGATTAGGAAGGGCTGCAGCAAAACTCAAGATTTAATTATTTGAGAATATGGCCTTCAACAGACTTGTGCAAAAAGGACAGACCTCTGGGTGGTCGTAGGTCAAGCTAGAGCTACCACTGGCACATGTGAGAGGCAGGAAGTGAGGTAGAGAACAGCCTCTGGAGTTCTTGTGACTTCCTGTGATGAGGGCTTAGAGGCAGTTGGAGGTTGATGCTTGGAGTTGGAGGAGCCTGTGGACTGTTTTTCTCCAGATAGGAACTGATCTCTTTCCTTGCCTTGGCTATCCAGGGCCTTAAAGCCTGCTTTGGCTCAGTCTGAGCAGAGTGGGTATTTAAAACCTCTGTCCTTCTCTCTCCTTTCCTTCTCTCTCTCTCTCTCTCTCTCTCTCTCTCTCTCTCTCTCTCTCTCTCTCTCTCTCTCTCTCTCTCTCTCTCTCTCTCTCTCTCTCCCTCTCTCTCCCTCCCTCTTATACTTTCTTCCTCCTGTTTGTAATTAAAACACCATAAAAAAATTGACAGCTGACTTGAGTATTTCATTTAGGAATTACATAGCTGAATTCCTTGGCGACCTTAAATTAGTATATATCAGTCTTTTAAAGTGATTTCAATATCACAGTGTGGCTGACCACAAAAGTCTAACGAGTTCCCTCAATAAACTTCCTGAATTTTCTTGCCTTTTTACTCTACTTTCTCCCCACTCAGTCAGTTCCTTTTTAACAGCTAACTCGGCTTAAAGACACAGCTGCTAGAACAGGTAAGTATAAAAAACTTCTTCTCTCTTCTCTTTTCTCCTTAAGTTAAATTGGAATCAGCAGGGTTTTTTTCCTTTTTTTTCCTTCCATTTAATCTTAAGGGGCAGCTGGATGGCTCCATGGATTGAGAGTCAGGCCTAGAGACAGAAGGTCCTAGGTTCAAATATGACCTCAGATACTTCCTAGCTGTGTGACTCTGATAGAAAACGGAGCCCTTGCTTCGATCTCTCGCAACAAAAACAGCTAGACCACCAGAGGACAAAGCCCATTTTCCTGCTTTCAGGCTTCTCTCCTTAAATTAGATAGAACACAGATGTTTTAAATCTTAGCAACAGGGCCCTAAGGTTCTGGCTGGGAAATCTGTTTCTAAATATCCTTTCCCTTAGGGAACAATTGTCTAGATTAGGAGTGGAAAAAAAAACGTGTGGGAAGTTTTGGTTTTGTCCTGCTCCCCATGTGTTTTGTGAATAGAAGACCACTAGAAGAATAATTATAAATATATATATATATATATATATAAATGAATAGTACATTCTTTGACATTTATATGGTGGTTGAAGAATTGGGGACATTGAAAAATACAGGATACCTCCAATATTTTATATTAATAAGTAATATCTTTTTATACTCCTCAACACTGTGTTTAGAGATACTAACATAAAAAGATCATTTGAAGCTGAAATTCAGAAAAACACCCAAAAAATTGAGGATAACATGCAAACCCAACTGGAAAACTTAAAATGTTTCTTACAGGATCAATTGACAAACATCCATCCTACCAGAAAAAGATCTGTTTCAGAACCTTTGAATGAGAAAATTTCCTTCTCTGAAATAGAGATGGAAAACACCTTCCCTATAGCTCAGTTAACAGACTGCTTCTCTTGTGTAGTAAAAATTTTGACTGAATTTAATCCCCAAAACCCTTCCCCTGCAATCCCAGTTTCTCATGTCCCTCTCCTACAGAAAACCAAATTCCAGCCCAAAGGAGATCTCGTCCTCCTAGAGAAACTTGTCCTAGTCAAACTGACCCACAGGTACAAAATTCAACTAAGAGGCCTGTTCTCTCTAAGAGAAGTAACTGAAATAGGACAGAATGGGGATGTGATGACTTTAAGACACAGGATACCATTTACTCCCCCCAAAATAAATGAATTTACATGAAATATCCCCACATATGAACAAGATCCCTTTCTAGTAACAAAAAAGATGGGAGACATTTTTTTTTCAGTATAATTTGTCTTACAAGGACGTTGAGAACTTGCTACAGGCTTTTTAACTGAACATGAGAAAAATAAAATAACTGCTCATGGCAACAAAACCCGGGGGCGTAATGCAGCACATTGACCATCTCAGGATCCCAAATGGGACTATAACAACCCTGACGATTATCTACAACTATACCGTTGTAGAGAGGCCATCCTTACAGCAATGAGGGAATGTGCAGACAGTACAGATAAGTGAATGGAACTTGAAAAAATTAAGCAAAAGGAGGAAGAAACACCCTCCAGATTAATAGATAGAATAATCGAGTTGGGGGACAGATACCTGGATTGGGACCTAACTAAAGAGAATAGCTCAAGACAAGTTAGAAGGATCTTTGTCAATAACTCTTGCAAAGCAATTAAGAATTATTTCTAGAACACATTGTCCAAAATGGTCAGAGATGGAGCTTGAAGAATTGCGAAAAACAGCTATATATGTTTTAAAGGGAAACAAAGAAAAGGAGGAAGAAAATAATGATGCCATGGAGGAAATGAAGAAAGAAATGAGATGTGTAAAAGAGAAGATAGCTAAATTAGAAGGTGGGCATGATAATGAAACAATGACACTTGCCCCTCTCCAGAAATCTAATTATCAATCCATTACCTGCCACTTCTGTGGGAAGAAGGGCCACAATATGGTACAGTGTAGAGCTTTTCTCAAGATTATAGGAAGAAATACTCAGTTTAATAACAACTACAGAAGTGATAATTATAGAAATAAATATAATTATGACAATGAAAACCACAACTTTAGAAATGATGACTATAGGAATAAATATTTGAGAAAATGATAACTCAAATGAAATAACTCCACAACAATATATAAAAAGTGGTGCTCGTCCAAAAAATACTCAAGGTGCTAATGCCCCTCAGGGGGGTGCCTTTCAGGGGGGCACTTTTCAGGGGGATGCCTAAGGAACTTCAGAAACACAATGAAGGTGTATGGGGAGGTGGGTCTGGGGCACAGGAATCAGAGGATACAACCTTTGATTTTTCTGGACCCTGATGTCCTACTACCCATTGTCCCTATCCACTACCCCCATACTAATGAACCCCATGTTACTTTAAATGTGGGTAACACCTATTATGATCGTCTATTAGACACTAGAGTTTCCTGGTCTGTATTAAAGAGAACACCTGATTTACAATGTTATTCTCTTGGCTCAGAGAATGTAATGGGAGTATCAGGAATACCCCAAAGTGTTAAAAGACTTCCCCCTAGAATGGTGTCTATAGGACCCCTAGAGGTACAACATTCCTTCCTTTTGATGCCTGACTCCCCTTTAAATTTGCTGGGGAGGGACCTTCTATGCAAACTCAGAACCACAATAACCTGCTCCCCAGATGGTTCCTTATCACTGGAAGTACCAGAGGAATCTTTAAATTTACTCCCTGTAATTCTCTCAGAGAGCCAGGAGGCAATAGAGCCTCCCACTTTTAAAATACCTAAGGATATACCGGAGTCTCTTTGGGCCACATCTTCTTCCAATGTAGGCTTACTTAAGTTGGCTTTTCCTGTGCAGATAAAAACTAAATCTAGCCCACCTCCTTCCATTCCTCCATATCCCATCTCAAAAGAGGCAATTTGAGGGAATTACCCCAGTAATTAACTCATTAATTGCACAGGGAATAATAATCCCTTGTAAATCTGAATACAATACGCCCATCCTGCCCCTTAAAAAAACAAAAAGAGAGCCAGATGGCAAACACCTCTATCCGGAATTGCAACTGTGGGGTCAGGGAAGCAGCCACCTAAAAAGAGACCATAGGGGGAGAGAGGGGGAGACCAAGCACACAATAGAGAGACAGAGTCAATCTGGTAGTGTCAAGGCTCCGTTTATTGCAGGTGCAAGGCAGAATATATATGCTTGAGGTGAAGGGGGGTGGTGGTGATTAAAGATGGTTTGTACCAGGAGGGAACATGAAGAATGGTTATTGTTATGGTTTGTGGCTGTTGGTCTTGGCGACGCCTGTTTTCGGGAGGTAACTTGTTTGTTCAGTTTCCCAAAGATCCTTAATCTTGTTTCAGGTCAAGTTGTCCCCAAATATGGTCTCTGACAATTCCCCCTTTCTTTTTTATAGAGGGAAGGTTTTAAGTCAGGACCGCAGCGACGGCCCCTGTCTTAGGCTACACAGGGGGAGTTGCTTGACCATCAAGGGTCAAGGACCTGTGCTATTCCCGTCATTGGGTTACCGCCCTGCTAGTAAATTGGAGATGATTGGTAGGGGTGTGTGGTTGGTCAGTATCTGTTATTTCGATACGATGATATTGGACCGTAGGGAACTTAATAAGGGCTGAGTCAATGTTTGATTTAATAAATCCTTTGATAAATCCAGTCAGGCGTTGGAAAGCCCAAGGGCCAAAGGTGAGTATTAGAAGGATGATAATAAAGGGAACTATTATTGTGGGAATTAGGGTAGAGAGCCAAGGGGATTTTCTTAAAAGATTGTTGTACCATCCTTCTTGGGCCTCGGCCTCCTTTTTTCTAAGGGCTAGGCATTCTCTTAATTTTGCCATTGATTCTCTGACCATGCCCATGTGGTCAGCATAAAAACAACATTCTTCTTTAATGGCTACACATAATCCCCCTTCTTTTAAAAAAAGCAGGTTGAGGCCACGTCTGTTCTGCAGTACAACTTCTGAGAGGGAGGATAGGGATTTTGCTAAAGCAGAGACAGACTTTTCTAGGATATCGAGGTCATATGTCATAGCAGAATGTAAAGTTGTAAGGTGTTGGGTCTGTAGGAGAGTGGTGGTGCCAGTACCAATGCCTAGAATAATGGCAATAGTAGAGAGGGGTTCCCATACAATCCGAGGGAACGGAGACAAAATTTTATCTAAAGCGGTGTCTGTGTGATAGGTAATTCTGGGCCATAATTGTATAAGCACACAGAATTCGGAGGAGGTATTAAAGACCTGAAGGGAAATGCAGGGGGTGAGGCCGGTGTTGCAGGCCCAAAAGGTGTTATTGGGGGCTTCTAGATAATAAGGGGAGTGGGAGATGGGAAGGGTAACATTACAAAGATGGGAGTGAGAGGAAGGGGGGTGACCTATACAAAGGCCTTTTCCGGAGACTTCGGCAAGGGTGAAGTGGTGGGGGAACCGGGCGCAGTGAGGGGAAGGGGCAGAGGTGTTGTGAGTAATCGGTGAGTGATCGGTAAAGGCGATTCCTTCATAGTATGGGGGCTGCGAGTGGAGACATAGCCAACAGCTGATTGTAAGGTTCGGGGCGGTAGCATTCAAAACCAAATAGGAGCTATCAATGAGGTTGAGGAGTCTATCAGTAGTACCAGGAGGTACTTTGGGAATAGGGGTAAGTGAGAATGTAAAGGAGGGGAATCAGGTGGGGGAGAGGGGTGGGGGGGGGGGCTGATGGTACTGATATGAAGGGTGGTGTTGGTTGGTGAGAACAAAATTAGGACCCATAGGGGTGGTAATAGGGGTCACGCGCAGTCGGAGTGTGAAGAGAAGGACATCATCGGGGCCCACTTTATAAAGGCGCAGTCCCCAGGTGAGTCCTTCCGTCCAACGGGGATCCGTTTTGCCCTTGTTGGTGAATTTAATAATAAGGGGGTTGCAATTGGGGGGATTAAAGGAGCAGGTCTGAGGGCGGGAGGGAATCTGAGCAGCTTGTTGTTGCCTAGTAACAACCAGGAAGGCAAGAGCGGTCTTATCTTTTAATCGAGTTGGCTTGGACTTAGGGATCAGAGGCCAAAAAATATCTATTTGCAGATCATGTAATTGGTTAGTTAATGTATGCACCTCCTTTTGAAGTCCTAGGAAATTTTTAAGTTCAGTAACTTGCTGGCTGAGTTGTTTTGCGGCCTCTTTAAGATTCTCGGAGCCAGGAAGTATGGAAAAAATAGGAGGAGTGAGGCTGCCACAGAGATTGTGCGGGGGAGACTTGTTTTTATACTGCAGGGGGGGCCTGTTTTCCAGGCGATTGCTGTCCTGATAGTGGGCGGCCTCTTCTTCTAGCTCTGTCTGATAATTGGGTTTAAGTATATCCTCTGATTCAGGGTTTGTATATAGAACAGGATAAAGGTGGGGTTCGGAAGGGACAAGGGGTTCCCTAAGGGAGGAATTTTCAATTGGTTCATCTAAGAGGGAAGGAGGGCATTTGTCTTTTTCTGGTGGTATTTCCTCCTTCTCAATTTTTGTTTTATGGTCTAAGATAGCCTCTTCAGCTAAGCTAAGGAGGTGGGAGACCTGTTTATTAGTGTCGGCTTCTTTAAGAATATCACGGATTAGTCCGTAGTAAGAAAAATATTCATCGGAGATCTCTTGGCCTGATTTTATTAGGCTATTCAATTCTTTGCCCACTTTGTTCCAAGTAAGGGGGTGAATTCCCGGGCCATGTAGAATGAGCCAGGGGCAATGTTCCTCTATGAAGCAGAAGAACTTAAATAAATTTTTCTTTTTTACCCTAATACCTCTCTCCCTGAGACTATTTTTTAACTCTTTAACAAATAGAGTTTCTTTTGAGAGTGTCTTCCCCATCTCATTCACACAATTATTACATGCGCTTTCCCATTTTCTCGCCAATCCTCTCTCGAGGGTATGGAACCGGATACTAATGGGTCAACACTCACGAGCGATTTGAGGGCTCAGTCAGAGTCGGTCCGGCCAAGGCCTTTCACTCACCCCGGAAACGGGATGGACCACGTCGCTTGAGCTTAGGCGGATGGTATAAGCCCCCATCAGGAGATCGCCCTGTTACTCGTATGCGAATCGTGGACTGAGTTTTCCTCTCCTCTCTGCAATCATACACACAGTCACACACAGTCACTCTGGGGTAATCACTCTCAATTTTTTATGCCTATGGGGGATGGGACGACTTACCCTTATCTCAAGGCTGTCCGTTCAGCCTCTACCATTACTTTGTCCGTGGAATCTGTTTCTCAGTCGTCCGGTAAGCTGTCTTATTCAAACCCCAACACGTTGAGCGCCATCTATCCGGGCCTCCCGGAATTGCAACTGTGGGGTCAGGGAAGCAGCCACCTAAAAAGAGACCATAGGGGGAGAGAGGGGGAGACCAAGCACACAATAGAGAGACAGAGTCAATCTGGTAGTGTCAAGGCTCCGTTTATTGCAGGTGCAAGGCAGAATATATATGCTTGAGGTGAAGGGGGGTGGTGGTGATTAAAGATGGTTTGTACCAGGAGGGAACATGAAGAATGGTTATTGTTATGGTTTGTGGCTGTTGGTCTTGGCGACGCCTGTTTTCGGGAGGTAACTTGTTTGTTCAGTTTCCCAAAGATCCTTAATCTTGTTTCAGGTCAAGTTGTCCCCAAATATGGTCTCTGACACACCTCTATAGATTCGTGCAGGATTTGAGGGCTGTGAACAATCACGTTATAAAGAGACACTCCATAGTTTCCAATATCAATACTATTATTTCTTCTATTCCTAGCACAGCTACATACTTTACAGTAGTAGACTTGTGCTCAGCCTTCTTTTCCATGCCCTTACATGAGAACTCCAGGCATATCTTTGCTTTCACCTGGCAGGACTGTAATACTCCTGGAGTTGTTTGCCACAAGGTTTTGTAGATAGCCTGAGCTTATTTGAGCAAATTTTGAGTCAAGATACAGATAATATAAAATTTAAAAACAGCAAATTAATCAAGTATGTAGATGATCTACTATTGGCTTCAACAGATGCAGAAACATGTCAGAAAGATAGCAAACACCTTCTTTTGGAATTGCACAAAAGAGGGCATAAGATATCAAAGGATAAGGTTCAGTGGTGCCTCCCTAAAGTAGAATATTTGGGGTTCATCCTGACTGTGGGTACCCGCTTTATTTCTCCCAAATGAATTGAGAATATTCAAAATTTAAGTGCTCCTACCACTAAGAAACAGTTGAGAGCAATTTTGGGAGCAACAGAGTTTTGTAGACAATGGATTCCTTGCTATGGGGAAATTACTAAACCCCTTATAGCACTAACAAGAGATTTGGTCCCTGAACCCCTCAAATTAGAACCAGAACACCTGTCAGCTCTATCAGATCTAAAAAAGGCTATCCTATATGCCCCCACTCTAGGCATCCCGGATTACAACAAGTCATTTACTTTGTATGTACATGAGCGAAGAGGGGTAGCTTCAGGTGTTTTAACTCAGACTTTGGGACCTTCTCAGCTCCCAATTTCTTATTATTGTGCCCAACTGGATCCAGTAGCATCAGGAGCACCACCATGTCTTAGAGGAGTAGCTGCTACAGCTTTACTAGTGACAAAAACTGTTAATCTAGTATTGGGATACCCATTAACAATTATGTGCCCAAATGAGGTAGAAGCATTGTTGCTAAGACATAGAACACAGGCATTTCTGTTCTGCTGATTTCTGATCAGCGAATTTCAAGGTATGAAAAAACCTTGTTAAACAATGAAAACATTACCTTGAAGAGCTGTTCAACTCTTAACCCTGACATCTTGCTTCCAGATTTACCAACTTCAGGAGAACCATTACATAGTTGTGAAACACTAGTGTCCATGGTAGAAAAGCCTCGAGATGATCTCCTGGACACTCCCTTAAAAAACTCAGATCTGGTCTTATTTACTGATGGTTCTTCTTTTATGAGAGATGGCATGCGCTACACTGGAGCTGCTGTAGTCACAAAATTTGCCATGAGTGGTCAGTTCCACTGTCCTCTAACATTAGCGCTCAAGGGGCAGAACTCATAGCTCTGAAACATGCCTGTATAATTGCCAAGGGTAAAAAGGCAGCAATTTATACGAATTCCTTATATGCTTTTGGCATTTGTCACTCAGTCAGGATGCTATGGCTCCAGAGAGGATTTTTAACCTCAGCTGGAAAATCCATAGCTAATGCAGAAATTATTAAGGAAGTTCTTTCTGTTCTCAAACTTCCTGAGGCCCTTGCTGTAGTTCATTGCTCTGCCCATACAGGTGGCTCTGACTCTGTCTCTAGGGGAAATGACTGAGAAGATACTGCTGCAAACCTAGCAGCCATAGAAGGGCCTGGATTAATTGTAACATTAACAACCACTGATAATTTAAATTTATCACTTTCCTATATTGAAAAGGAAGTGGAAAAATGGAAACAAAAATTTAAAGCAAAACAAATTAATGGAGTATATGTGTCATCTGAAGGGAAATTGCTGCTCCATAGAAGTTTCTATCACCAAATTTGCCAATCTGTTCATAAAAATGATCACTTTGGTACCCAGGACATCGTGAACTCTGTTAAGAGAGTATGGATATCCCCCGGTATAACTACCATAGCCTCTAAAGTGTGTTCAGCCTACTCTACTTGCCAGGCATATAACAAACATGCCTTTCGTGGCAAAGCTTTTGGTGGGTGTCCTCTGGCTTACACAACTTTTGAGCACCTACAGATAGATTTAATAACAATGCCAAAGGCTGGACATTATAAATTTTGTCTAATTATAGTAGATCAACTGAACAGATAGCCGGAAGCATTTCCTGTGACTCAAGCCACAGTGGCTTTTGTTGCTAAGGTGCTTTTAAAAGAAATTATTCCTCGTTTTGGCCTGCCAGCACGTATTGATTCAGATAGAGAAAGTCATTTTACTGATTCTGTCTTAAACCAAATATATTCTTGCTTGGAGATAACTCCCAAATTCCATGTTCCATATCATCCCCAGAGTTCAGGCCAAGTTGAAAGGATGAATAAAGAACTTAAAACTATGATTGGAAAATTATGCACTGAGACCCATTTAAAATGGCCTGAAATTCTCCCTCTGGCCCTATTTTATCTTAGAAGCACGCCTAGAGGAGACTTACATATCTCACCATTTGAGATGCTTTTTGGACATCTGCCTATACAGGCTAAGCCTTTCTCCCCGTCATATACATCACTATTAGGGGGAGATACTACTATTGCTTCCTATATACAGGAATTACAGCATAAACTGCATGAACTCCATGAATCCGGAACTTCAGTACAAGCTGGACCACTAGACTTTTCACTTCATGACCTGAACCCAGGAGACAAGGTATATATTAAGAATTTCCAGTGTACTGGAGCAACTCAGCCTTCCTGGGAAGGACCATTCCAAATATTATTAACTACTCCAACATCTATAAAGGTTGGAGAGAAGGACTCTTGGATTCATTGCTCACATGTAAAGAGAGCATCTTCTGTTGAGACTGATTGACTGTATCCTATCATATGCATTGAACATAATAATCCATTGACAAAATGGATGCTGTTTTTCAAAAACACGTTGAATTCTTGATTTTTTTTCTTCTCTTTCCCTTATTTTTTTAATTATTGCTTTTCTTTTGAATATTTGATTTTCCCCCTTTCCTCATTTCTTGTACAAAAGGTACGTACAATTAATTTTTTCTCTCTCTGCAGTAAAAAAGTTTAAATATACATACTTGCTATATTATTAAAACATAACCAACCAGCTTTAGAATGTGGGAACCTGCCATTTATTGATAAAATGTTATGAAATTATGATTAATGTTTGTGTCTGATTCCAGGAAATGGGATAAAAGCAAGGAGCACAGACTTAACATGAATAGTGCCAAAAGAGCACATAGGAAATACTAATGTGAACTTGAGGTTGCAACGCTTGACATACATTAAGTTGTAGGACTTCCTTGTATCTACACTCTTTATGAAGTACTCATACAAGTACCAAAAATTTGACTATCATGCTGGCTCCCTATATCCCTGAGAATGAAAAAAGTCAGACCTCAGAATGAAGCTTCCCTATCAAAATAGAATACTAGTTCCTTTCCTTCTTATAATATGGCAACTTCCTGTAGTCTTGGCTGCAACTGGGTAAGTAAAATATTACTGCATTCTGTCCTAAAGACACGTGGGATAGAAATTACTTTAAATTGGACCTTTAAAAGAGCCCATTATAAAGTTATTCTTGTTTACTCAACATTTTATACATAAATTTTGGTATTTTGATTCTGATTTTGAATTTTTTTCTTCCATTTCTCCCAAAAATTTAACCTTCTTCCATAATTTTTCCCTTTATATATTTTTGTTTTGTTTTTTCTTTGTTTTGTTTTTATTGTTTTTGAATTCTTTTAATAACTGACTCATACACCCCCATAACTCAACAATGCATCCTGAGCTGAACTGGATTTTTTTAACACCCACTTCAGGGGGGGATTGTATTTTAATAAAAATCCAAGATTTTGAAAAGTTGTTTTTTTGTTTTTTTGTTTTTTTTGAGAAAGATCTTCAAGGAAGAAGCTTGCTAACTCCTAAATCCAGAGAATGAATTGTTGCAGAAAAATGCCAGAAAACCTACATTACATCAATATCAAGAATGAACCTTGGGGCGTGGTTGATTGAACTGAAGGTTGATTGAATTTATTTTGAATGTACACTCTTCTGCCAAAGGGCACTGGCCCCTAATTGGCTTTTGTCAATGCACCCAGCAAAACATTGGTTTTGTTGTCTCTCTCTCTCTCTATCTCTCCTATTTTCCCCTTATTTCTAACTATTGTAATTTCATAGCTGGTATGTTTACAAGACCCAATGGAGAGACTAGTCTTCCTTGGGCCTCAGGGGGGTTGGTGAATTTCAAAACTACTCCGCCCTATTCAGACCATTCTTTAGAAATGGACTGTTTTTCTCCAGATTGGTCACGTGAGTTGTAGGGACTGATCTCTTTCCTTGCCTTGGCTATCCAGGGCCTTAAAGCCCACTTTGGCTCAGCCTGAGCAGAGTGGGTATTTAAAACCTCTTTCCTTCTTTCTCCTTTCCTTTTCTCTCTCTCTCTCTCTGTCTCTCTCTCTCTCTGTCTGTCTCTGTCTCTCTGTCTGTCTCTGTCTGTCTCTGTCTCTCTGTCTCTCTGTCTCTGTCTCTCTGTCTCTGTCTCTGTCTCTCTGTCTCTGTCTCTGTCTCTGTCTCTGTCTCTCTCTCTCTCTCTCTCTCTGTCTCTCTCTCTCTCTCTCCCTCTCTCTCTCCCCTAATACTTTCTTCCTTCTGTTTGTAATTAAAACACCATAAAAAAATTGGCAGCTGACTTGAGTGTTTCATTTAGGAATTACATAGCTGAATTCCTTGGTGAGCTTAAATTAATATATATCAGTCTTTTAAAGTGATTTCAATATCACAGTAGGCAATAGGAGTTAAGTGATTTGCCTAGGGCAGTGATGGTGAACCTTTTAGAGATAGAGTGCTAGGTCCAACCCTGCCCCTTCACTAGACCACTGTGCCCTGCCCCCCCCCCACTATGTGTGGAACATGCTCTGTCCCTCCCTTACCCCACACAGGGGAGGAAAGAAATGCTCCCACTGGGCTGCTGGTCAGAGAGGTGGGGAAAGTGATGAATTTCTTCAGCGAGTATAAAGAGGGGCAGGGGGGTGACTCCAGCACTCCACTTCCCTCCAGCTTTGCCACCTGTGAGCTGCCCACCTTGCTCCCTGGGTATTCTCATTGGGCTGCTTGGCAGAGGGCTGTGTGATTGATGTGTGTGATGTGAAAAATGTGAATGTGGGATGTGATGTGAAAAAATATCCTCAAGCATGGTGGAGAGGGTGAAGGGAGAACTCCATCTGAGTCCCTTTGCCTTTCTAGTAACAAACTTTAGGGGGCCAAGGGGATGGTGGCTTCATGCCCACAGAGAGCACTCTATGTGCCATCTTTGGCACCCATGCCATAGATTCACCATCACTAGCCTAGGATCTCATGCCTTAGGAAATGTCTGAGGACAGATTTGAATCTAAGAACTCCAGTCCGTAGGCCTGACTTTCAATCCACTGAGCCACCTAGTTTCCCCCCAAATAAATACAATTAAAAAAAAATAAATGGAGTTTGCAGAAAGGTGGGAATAGATATTTCTGATTCTTACCCACACCTCTCTAAAAGACTCTTATTCTTGTCTAGAGGGAAAAAGTAGGTAAAAATCAAAAGGTTGCCATGCTTTGATCTCCTCAGAGAAGGAATACTAATCCCCTAAATATTTCTATTACAGGGAAAATGAGTTTTAGATTCAAGCCACTCTTGCTATCCCATAATGGGGAAGAAATACACAAAGCTACTTCTAAAGACTTGACTCTCCACCCCACCAAATGCTAATTACAAAAAGGCTATCATATATGTTAAATAGCACATAAAACAGTTTTATCCAAGCCAATAGCAAATACAAATTGGAATAAGCCAAACAACACACAGAATGAAAAGGCACTCCCAATAGGATGCCTCAATTCAACTGAGAGTATTTCCCATTTCTCAGGAAGAAAATTCCCTCACATTTTAAGAGAGATAAGGGGAAATTCTCCTAAGTTTCTAGAGAAGCAAACAGGAAGTCAGGGACATGTCACAGCAGAGGCTTCTCTACCTGTTTATTTCTTCTGTAAGGTCTTTTACCCTTTACTTTAAGAGAGTCTGGAGCTGAATATGCTCTCCTGAAGATGTTCAAACCCAAAGCCAGAACTATTCTCTCCCAAGATGCGGCCAATTCCACCTCAAGTAGCCATAGAGCAGAAGTCATCATTTTCTTCTCCAGTTTTGAGCCCCTTGTTATATAGATTATTATCTCTAGCAGAATGTAAGTTCCTTTAAGGCAGGTTTTCTCTTTTTTTCATTATCTTTGGAACCCCCAGCACCAACATAGTGCCTTGTATATGCGAGGCCCTCAATGAATACTTCTTTTGTTTGAATTACATTAGATCACATGTTGATGAAAAAGACTTGCCAACTCCCTTTGGACTGGGAGAGGCAAAGCAACAGGAGAAATCAAAGAGGATGGCAATTCCAAGGCATCTAGCCCTACATACTGGGTCAACAATGGCACCAGAACTAGTTAAGTCTGGCATGGGAATTAGTTAGCTTGGATGTAAGGAACCAATAGCAGTAGCAGCTGAAATTCTGATTTCTTACATTCTCAATAGATTGGTATCCCTATAAATAACTTTGTGAGAAGCCTAAGTGAAGAGAGAAAGGAAGGATACATTCAAATCTGGGGCAGAGAACAGAGAGACCCTGAAGTGAGTGTGAGAACATGGGATCAGTAAATCCAATTGTCTAGGAAAAGCAGGGGAAAGTGGAATTGGGAAAAAAAGAATAATGAGAAGCCAGAGGGTTAAAAGTAACCCATAAAGGACTGACTACACAAGTTGTGTTATATATGGTAGTGTTGAAATACTATCATGCTCTAAGAAATAATGAAGAGAATACTTTGAGCAGAACTAGAACATTATAAGAAATACAATCAGTATTGTAATAATAATCTCCTGAAAGACTTTTAGCTGCTCAGATCAATACAATTCTTGATAATTCTGATAGAATTGTATATAGGGGCTGGTCCACTACAATTCCAAAGAACTCATGATTAAAAAAAAACTATACATTTCCAAAAAGATAATGACCTGAGTGTAGATTGAAGAATTTAGATTTTTCTGGTTCTATATTTTTCTTGTTCTCTGTCCAGGCCACAACCGCACCTCCCGTAACAACTGGCGTCCCATGCCCCATGTGCCACAAACTCTGCGCCTCAGCCTTTGGACTTCAAAGCCACATGAGGGTACATCAGTAGATGATAATGCACAAAGACAATTGTCATTCTCGGTCACCAAGAGACTACCACTACTGCTACTAACATAGAAATACGTTTTTAAGGCTTCATGTGAATAATGAGTATTATATTTCTTGCTTTCTCAGTCAGTAGGAGAGTGCTGGAGAAAATTTGGAAATGAAAAATATGAAGAAATAAAATGTAATTTTTTTAATTTTAAAAAATAATAATATTGATAAAATAAATTTTTAAAATTAAATTTACTTACAAAAAAAAAAAAGAAACCCCCTGTGTTAAGCTTTGTGAAAAAGGGCAGTTATGGGGTAGGGAGTACACAGGCTATAAGGAATATGTACCTGCTCTGACCAAAATTTCTTTTGTTCCAGTGCTAGCTCAGAGCACAAAAGGACTCAAACCACACTAAAGGAAATCTGTGTGGTTTTTCTTCAAAGAGATGGGGATAAAGGGAAAATGAGATAGTGAAGGTCCTTTATTTACCTTCAGGAAGCCAGTTCCCTAACCATAGGAAATTCTATCATGAGGAGGGGAATTTGAAAAGAGGACCGTAAGCATTTCACACTTGAGAGTAAATGTGGAATCTTTAAGGGCAATTAGGTGGCAGAGTGGATAGAGTGCTACCCCAGGAATTGGGAGTCTTCCAAAGGTCTGTAAGGAACTGAGTTTTATGGTTGGACTAAATATATGAGAATTTTAATATAATACTGTGGTCGCCAATTTAAAAAATATTATAGCTCAAGTCAAATTGACTTTCAGTAGCTTTATTTACAAAGAGGTGGAAAGAGTGAAAGTAGAGAAATGTAAAAGGAGGTAGAGTAAAAAGTCTAGCCTATCACCCTAAATGTTGCTCTGGTCCCTGGCTCAACCCAGGCAGGGCTTGTTAACCCTTCAGTCAGAGGACTTGGTGGTGATTTAAACAAGGGCTCAATCCACACAGCCTCCTCCAAGAAGGGGAGGACTCTTCAGAACTAATCACTCCAGAAGCCAGGAAAGGAGGGTCAGCATCTCACTCACCCTGGTTGTAGCTCCAAGAGGAGAAGATCCAGGAGCAGTCTTACCAGAAGCAGTCCAAGATCCAGAATCCAAGATCCAAGAATAACTCTAAGATGCAGTCCTAGTCCAAGATCCTCCAACCCAAAAATTCAGCACTAAGACCCCTTGGACAGGAAGTTCATCACCTTTTGTAGTCCTTTTTTTTACATCATTGACTGTCCCTTCCTTCACTTTACAGAGACCAATTGCAGTCTTTAAATTTGCTTAGCACTTCCCAGGAGGTGGTCAGATGTTTCTGAGTTGTCACCCACTTTTAGTAAGTGGTTTGCGAACATCCTGTACTTAGTGTTAAGTAGGAGTGTTTTCAATTTTTGTTGATTAATTTAAAAATAGACAAGGGAGAGTCAATCACATCTTCACAGGTCAAATCCAGCCTCAGACTCAAACCATAAGAGCTCTGTGACATTGGGCAGTTCACTTAAAACAAGCATAAAAACAGACTCACTGACTCCAAAGTGGGAACTGGGTAGGGAGCAGCAAACAACATGTTGGCACTCTCTTCCTATCCTTTATCAATTTATTCTGGGTCTTAAGTTCCCCTAGCATCCTTACTATTAGTAGAATATGTATGTGTGCCTGTGTGTTTATACTATGTGCTGGGGATACAAAGAACATAAAGAGAGGAAGAAGCCAGAAAATAGACATAGGTATGTGGGGAAATGTGAAAGGAATATTTGATCTAGATGCAAAATCAGAAAATCTGAGAGCTGGAAGCACTTATTAAGTGCCATTATATGCTGGACACTTTGGGGACTCAAAGACCAAAATGGAAATGTCTCTTCTCTTAATGAGCTTATATTTTAACTGGGGACTCAACAATGTCCATAGAGAGGGAGTGACTAGTCCAGGACACATTGCTATTTTTCATTTGTGTCAGTCAGATCCTAACTCTACTATAGTGCCCTTTTGTGAGGTTTAAGAGGCATTGTGTTTGGTATTAAAAGAAATCTTGACTTGGACCTCACCATGGTCATTATGGTAAACTCAGGAAATAAGACTAAAGAGGTTCTGAGCACACTGAGGTAAATAGTGGGACCGCAGTAGACCCTGATTCAAACTACAGTGTTGCTTTATTATAGATAGGAATAAACAGCTTCCATATGAGGACAAAAGTATTTTGATTGGTTCATATCATTATGAGGGGAAGGGATTAACTCACTGTGTCAGAGTGTATGTGCAATATGTCCGACTGGAGTTGATGAGACCAAAATGAGCTTCCAAGGCTCTACTGCAGGTTGGCCACAGATAACCAATATGAACATTAGGGACGGAGATGTCTCTAAATTTGTACATGTTCACATTTCTTCTGAGCTACTGAAATTCTGCTTTGCTCATAGAGCATAGCACCTTCTTTGATGCCAGCACATCATGTTGGATGGTTGAGTATCTTGGGGAGATAAGATTAGTAAACATGCATGACACATGAGCAGGGTTGCCGTCTCCTGCAGGCTGACTATGTACAAACTCAAAGTATAAACAAGGTTGAAAATGGAGTCACTCAGACTGACTCAGGACAAGTAGCAGCAGTAAGTAGTGGCTTCATGGCTAGATTTTAGAACTCATTGGGGGAAGAAAAGGAAAAAGAAGTAGGGATAGTGAGATGGAGATTAGATTGTATGAATCCAGGTGACAGGCAGCCAAGGTCTGACCTCAAGTATCATCTCTCTCTCTGGCTCACAATTTATCAATCTGTCCTCCAGGAGTTGTTCTACTTTTTTTGCCAGATTTATTTACCAGGATAGTATTACCCTCACTAGTCACACTTTCCTCCCTCATAAAGCCTCATTGAAGAAGTTCATCCTCATACTGCCCTTAATCGCAAACTCCTCTGCTCTTTTGCTATACCTTCTTATCCTTTCCAAACCACAACCATGTATTATTCTCCCCATCTTCCTTCTCTCCTCGTTTTATGCTCCTGAAGGAAGTCACACAAAATCCTGCTGACTGTGTCCACCACAAATTTAACATTTCCGAACTCAACAAAGCCCTCACTACATTACCCTTTTTAGGTCTGCCTGATTGATTGTATGACAGTCCTCATAGCTTTTGTTCCAAACTTTCTCTTCTTTGTAACACTTTATTCTCCTCCCTGTACATTATCCCCAGCCTCACAAGACTCCTGGCTGTACTTCTCATGATCTTCCCTCTCCAAGCCTTTGTCCACTCAGTCCCCAATACCTGGAATATTCTCCCTTCATAGTTTAACCTCTTAGATTCCACCTTACTTTCTGAAGGTAGCTGTTCCCAAGTCCCTTCCACTCCTTCCCTTCTTTATTCATACTGCTTTCCCTATGAGATTACCTTGTATTTCCACTGCCTTCATCTTCCCTATACAAATATTTTGGCATGTAATGTCCTCCACTAGAATATGAGCCCCTTGAGGGTAAAAAAATGTTTTTTGCCTTTCTTTGTATGTCCTTATTGCCTCTTCTCATCCTCTGACTTTACAAGGGACCTGGAACACAGTAAATGCTTAATAAATATTTGTTTCCTGGCTTCTCTGAAGTCTTTTAAACCGTTTTTTCATCCCAGGACATCACTTAATGCTTTGTTCTTGTTCAATCACTTCAATCATGAAACTCTTCACAGTCACATTTGGGTTTTCTTGGCAAAGATACTGAATTTGTTTTCTGTGAAAAACTGAGGGAAACAAGGAAAAGTAATTTACCCAGTAAAGTAATTTACAGCTAGTAAACATCTGAGACCACATTTGAACTCAGGTCTTCTTATCTCCAGGCCCAGAAATCTAATTGCTGCACTTCCTAGGTTTCCCTCTATATACTTCATGATCTTTCTCCATGCCTTCCATTCCACCCCGCCCAAAAAAATTAGTCCATTTCTTTCCGGGTTTTCTTCATCCCAATTCTCCAACTGAAATTCCTTCAGAAGCTTCCCCTAATTTCCTCCTTTTATATTTCCTATTTTACTCTAGAAAGGAAAAGTTTCCTTTCCCATCAAGGCCATCCCTTCTTTTTGTACCCTTCATCTCCTCCCATCTCTTCTGGGAGCTTATCCTTTCAGTTATAGAGTCTGCCTCCCTTATTTACTATTTCTTTTCTCTTCATGATGAAACTTCTAGGGGGAAAAAACTGGCCATGATTCTTGTCTCTATCCTTTCATCTTCTACACATTTTTCCACCTCTTGCAAAAATTACAACTTTGGATTAAGAAACCACAAGTCAGGGGAAAACATCCTTTCCTAAGTTACAAGTGACAAAAGGGAACCAGTTCTCTCTGTAACACTGTTGACCACTCTTACTTTCTGGTTATTCAACTTTGTTCTCTCCTGATTCTTCTCAGAACTCTCTGATAAATCCAACTCAGTGGACCTTGAAGGTTAATCATCTATGTTCCATACTCTAGTATAACTACACTAGGTAAATGGTAAATGATTGATAAGTGGGTTGTCCGGTTAAAAAAACAATGTCACAATAACATACTCAAGTTCAATCAGTATTGTTAACATTATTTACATCACTATCTAAAGTCTAGACAATCAACAAAACACTAAAGCTAGACCAGAATGCATAGCATTTGACAATTTCTGAGATGTAAATGTTCCCATTGAAAATTTAACAAGTTTTTGTGCCCATTCAATTGGTTTCAATATACCCCTGGATGTAAGTCAGAACTGTGCCTTGACTTCTCTCAATACACCCGCTATCATCTGTATTCATAACTTGGAATTGTCAAATTTATATAATCTATCTATCTAGCCCTCATCTCTCTGTAGAGTCCCTTTGTTCATGAGTTTGGTTTTTTGTTTTTTGGGGGGTTTTTTTTGGCTTTTGGGAGCAGTCTGTATCTGTAGGTGGTGAGAAGAAGAGTTCTGCATCTAGCTGCCACCACGTTTACCTGGAAATTTCCCCAGATAATAAATAAATGGAATGAAATTTGAAAATAGATCCTTTGACTCCAAATCTATTGTAATAATTAAAATTGGTTTCCAATAAATGTAAGGGGGAAAATTGATTTGACTAAATATAAGAGTTAAAAAATGAGATTGTGAGGGGCAACTGGGTAGTTCAATGGAGTGAGAGCCAGGCCTAGAGACAGGAGGTCCTAGGTTCAACTCCAAGAGGGAAAGTAAGGGTTTAAAAAAAAATGAGATTGTGGTCACTATTTATAAAATAATTAACTCAAGCCAAAATAGCTGTTAGTAACTTTTAACAATTTAGTTTAATATAAACATAGTAAAAGAGAGAGATATAGGAAAGAAGTAGAAAGTATTTCCTAGCTAGATACCCTATAACTGCTGTTAGAAAAAGTCCAGCTCACCATTTGGCCAGGGTTCCCTTAAGTCAAGCTCTCAACAAGTCAAAGTAGTCTCAGCAGCCAGAAGGCTTGGTGGTGTCTGCAGCAAGAGTACCACCAATGCAAGCCTCTTCCTCCAGCTCTAGTCACTCACCCAGCAAGCCTCTCCAGCACAGCAATCTCCAACCTAGAATGAACCCACGAGAAAGGTCTCTCTCCAAAAGCCCAGGAATCAATCCACAAGAAAGTTCTCTCCCAAAAGATCAGGAATATATGAATCTTCTATTGGGTCTCTTTTATACCCCCTTTCCACATCGCTTCCTGTCTCTCTCCTTCTTCACAGGAACCAATCACAGCCTTTCAATTTGCCTGGCACTGCCCAGTGCTTGTGGTCTTTGGGGTTCAGAACTTTTTCTGTTAATGACTTACTCAGTGTTAAGTAGAGGTACTTTAAGTTCTTTATTGATTGACTTAAAATAGACAAAGGGAATAAAAATTCCCTTTCACACTATTCTTTGTTCATATGTATAATAAATAAAAATATAACTTTCCTAAAGATAGAGATGGTATATTTTCTGTCTTTATATACTTAGTGCCCAGCATAGTGCTTGGCACATAGTAGGTGATTAATAAGTTCATGTTAGATTCAGTTCTATCTAAGCCATAGTTGAACAAGGATCCATTCTTTGATTTCCCTGGCATAGAATTAAAGGAAATATTTTAGCCAAGAATGAGGATGGCGTCTAGAGTCAGAAAAATCTATTTCAGAAAGATTCCTGGCACTTTTCTGGGATCTTAAAGAGGCACAGGTTGGGAGAATAATCTAAAAATATATTCCTCAGTGCCACCTTCCTCCAAGGATAGTACTGAATGATTCTTAAGTAAATTTTGAGTTGCCTACAATTCTCATCTCAGAAAAGATAAAAGCCCATACCAGCGACCAAGGTCAAAATCAGATGTTCTCTTGGTTAGTAATTCTCTCCTATTTTATAGAGGATAATGGTACACTTTTGCCTATGAACAAGTGTTCACAGTGTTAATGGCTGGATTAGAAACCAAGCATCCTTTATTTATTTAACTATTGCATGTCAGACATCTTAAGGATCAGGATCCATTTTGTGAATGGGAAAAAAATGAGATACAAAGAGATAAAAAGCGTGGCCTAAAATCAATTAGCAAATTAAAGTCAAAGCAGGAACTAGACCCCAGATCTCCAACTTGTAAGACAACTAGAACCCTTCTCCAACTTCACTATATCACATGGATTCTCTAGCACCAGATGATCTGTTTCACAGTTTCAGAATTCTCAGGAGCTTGTTATGCCTGTTTTTTCCTATTCTATTTCCCTTAGGAAGAAATAATTGTTTACACTTAGGTATGAATGACTAATGTTTTAAACATCACCCCTTCATTTGGTATTTGCATTTTAAATAAGGAAATTTGTGCTTATCCAGAGGATCTAACTGGCAAAGAACAAAGAAGCCTGAGAATTGTTCAATGCAGGCTGCTGTGGCTTTCTAGTCTTTGAATTTTTATATGCCTTACCCCGTGACATGCAGCAGGTGTGATAGTATTTGACTGCCTTTCTCTGGTCACGCCTTGACTACCTACCATTAATGGATTATTTCTCTGTGCTATGGACTGACTGATGAGGTTATCCTAATACATTCTACTTACTGTATACAAATCTCAGCTCTACATTCATTGTCCTAGCCTAGGCGCATTCCTGTTGGGAAAATCTGTAGGGTTTCAGTTATAAATGAATCATGAAGATATTAAAGATGTATTCAAAAACTGAGTCTTATGAGCAAAGTGTGTTCATGGACCAGACTTATTGATATATTTCTAATATTTCACATGATTGATTTCTGAATCCTTAAATTGGTAGGTCTTAAATTTTGTGGAATTTAGAAATGAAGCTTCTACTTTTATCTGTAGTTTGAAAGCTAGCAGACTAGTTCTAAAGGTGCATTGCAATATCAAAGACTTACATTTGCATTTGCATAAACTGGTGCCAGTGTCTAGGGAAGAAGGGTTCTGTACAGGATACCTGCTGATCTATTGTGTTATCATCCACTCTTTTTGCTTGTCATTACTATGTTAAAACTTCTGATGTGCTGACTGTTTTTGATTGACATCCTGCAACCCCCATTCCTATAATCCCTAATAAAATCAGTTCATCTCAGCCTCACTCTCTGACCATCTGAGGAGAAGCTGACAGGCTGACCTGATGACACCACACTAATGTCTTGTCTTTGTGTTTCTTCTTTATGTCTTATTCTCTCTAGCCTCAAGTCCCAACCCATTACTTTCCACCTTCCAGCCTCCCTCCATAGATGATTCAAACCCACTTGAGAAGTCTATGTGTGATCTGGTTCTCTAAAAAATCCCCAAAACATCAGTACTTTTGCATATCCTGAAATTCAGAGATTCTGGGAGAAAAGAATAATCACACTGGCAGATAGTGTGGAAGAATGAACTCACCTCCACATTATTGTTTGGGCAGGTAAGTGGCACAATGAGTAGAGTGCTGGGTTTCAAGTCAAGAAAATTCATCTTCCCAAGTTCAAATCCAGCTGAAGACAGGTATTAGCTGAGTGACCCTGGGAAAGTCACTTAAGTATGTTTGGCTCAGTTTCCTCATATGTAAAATGAACTACAGATGGAAGTGGTACTTCATTCCTCCATCTTTGACAAGAAAACCCCAAATGTGGTCAGAAGGATCAGATACAAGTGCACAACTCATTTTTAGCATAAGAGTAATGAAGGAAGGTTTAAAAATATACATAGAATATTAAAGCCAGAAAGAAATTTCTCCCTTAATTAAAGGCTAAATTTTTTTGTCTTTTGCTCAATTGGGTGAATTACACATATGTTGAAGTTCAGTACTGCTTCTGGCCTGGTGGGAATATTGTCCCAAGACACTATAGTCTATTCCCTCTCCTTGATTAGACCTTGCCAGGCTCTGCTCCTCTAACTGCTGCCTATACTATATATATATATATGCCCTTGGTTTCCACTCTCCCTGGATGAGGTTGGACTGAATCCAGCAATAGTCCTTCAACAACTGCTCACATTGAAGTGGGCCCAAGTTCCACCCAGATGTATTAGACCATATTCTCTGCTCCTACTCCAGTGAGATGGGCCCTTCAGAATGTCCCTCTATGTTGTCTCAAGCAGAACACTGCTTCAACTGCTGATTCTGTTGTTCCACCTTTCCTCTTGAATTATTGTTTGATATGTGACTGTTTGCAGGTGACTTCTAAGGGCTCTGAGTACTCTTTACTCTGCCATGTTGGTTCTCAGAGGTAGAAGTCCAAAGCTAACCTCTTCATAATTTTTTGAGAAGATAAAAATTAAATGAGACAAGTCAACTGAGAGAGGGAGATAAAAAGTTAAGTGACTGATAAAAAAAATATATACAAAGTAACATCGATGAAGTTCAACAAAGTGTATTTTCTAGAATATTCAGAGAAGTATATTTTATATTACTATTTACTCAATTGTAGTAATTCCACAAGTGCTTTCCATTGTTTGCTCTAGAGACAGCAAGGATTCCCAAAGGAAGTACAATTATTCCTAGTCCTGGAGGGTAGCAGTATCTAGCCTATCCACAGCCCTCTACAATTATAATAAACCTATGGAAGCCAAGCAAAATCCCAGAAAGAGAGAACTGATTCTACAGGTGGTATGTGGTCCAACTCTTCATAATTCAACTTGAGGTTTTCTTTGCAAAGATTCTGGAATATTTTGCCACTTCCTTCTCCATGTGACAGAGACTGGCACATAAGAAAAAGTGCCAGACTGAAGAGTATGTGAAACTGATCACCTCGACATAAGAGGGGTCCCAAGGGATTAAAATTTGAAGAAGACTGACTGGTAGAAGAGCTGGTCTCTCAGTCTTGAGAAGCCGAAGAGACAAGGTGGAAGACTTTCTCCTGAGGGTTACCCACTTTTCCTGCTGGTGACTGGAAATTTTTCCCACCAACATTTGATTTTACTTTAGCTCCTGTTGCCCTGAGTCTGAACTGTGGCCAAGGGGCCAAACCTAGCGTGAGTCAACCTGACTTTCTCTCAGGGTACTCAGGCTGCCAAAGTCTGAGTTCCCCCCAAACTCGAGGAGGGAGGAAAAGAGTTTTAGATAGAGACAGGGACCCCCTTTCCCCACTTTCCTCTCCCATTCTTTCCTTGATAGTTTTTCCTTTGTATTAGCCTGATTGAGTTAAATTGACATTAAATAGTTATCTTTTCCCCAAGCTATGAATCAAGTGTGAGTGAACAGATCAAGGGGAGACCCTTGGTCTTGAGTAGTGGAGAGGGGATAAGAGGGACAAGAGCAAATCTGGGAGAACAGACTTAGCTAAGGAGGGAAGGCAGAAAGGGTTAAATCTTCAAACCCTGTCTCCTCTCTCTGAGCCAACCCTTTACATCTACTATCTCCCCTGAACCCCACTTTGAGAAGGGGGGATCTCCACTCTTTCCCCTTCTCTATATGGAAAGACTGAACCCCTTGGATACAAATTAACCTCCCCTTAAAATACATCTAGCTCATTTTACAAATAACAAAACTGAGGCCAACAGAGCTGAATGAATTGCCCAAGGTCACAAAGCTAGTAAATGTCTGAGGCCAGATTTGAACCCAGCAACATGTCTTCCTGATTTACTGCTCTATCAACTGCACAACTGAAGGAGAATTCTACACAGAGAGGAGATGGAATACAGGAGAAGCAGGATGACAGACAGGAACAATTAGAATGTTCTGGAGCAGGGACTTCTGGAAGACCAATGAACTCTGAAGGAAGTTCAGTTTCTGAACCCTGAAGGGAAACAGATCCCATCCCCACTTCAGGACTGGAAAACCCCCATTTCCTCAGGATTTCCCTGTCATATCAGATGCCCACAGTGACAATTTATTGATCTTGTTTCTCTGTGAATTCAAGACCTGTGTGGACCAATCAGACATTCAGATGCCTGAGAGGATTTTACCCTGAAGGGCAGGCTGGGTCAGTCCCAAAGTCAGAACTTTCTTCATCTGTCCAGCTGCACCTAAAGACATTTGCTGCTTCTTTAGTATAGCGTGGGTTGGCTAGCATAGGAAAATCAAGAAGACAGAGAGGGCTTCCAGGCCAGTCCTGGAGGTTAGCCCAGAGCTGAAAGGACCTGCCATCAGTCTGTGTTTTTAGCCTAGGGAACCCCTGTTTGACCCTCTTCCCTAACCTCACTCTTGTGGTCCTATCCTGAAATAAATATTCGTTGTTATATAACAAGCAGTCAGCTCAATATAAGCAAGAAGAAAGGAGATTGGTAAGTGGAGGCTTTGTATCAGGGAGGGAGAGCTTTCTCAGATCCAAGGTAAGCCAAACTCCTGGATCAACTGTTACTGTTCTCACTCTCCAGCAGATTTTCTGTGCAGAAAGGGACACTGTGGGAGAGGCTAGGTCCTCCCTAGCCAACCAACTATCCCCTTCTCCCAGGGTGTTCTCTATCTTGACCCAGAGGCTGAAATAGCTTACCCACCAAAGTGCTCTAGCCTAAGGCAAAGAGTTGCCATTTTGCTCCCTATCTCTAGGGGGGATACCCTGACAGGTCTCCTTTCTCAAAATACCTGAGCACCTGTCTGTATCATCAAACCAGGTTCTCCCTCCCTTCTTTTCACCATGCAGATACCTCATGATTGCACGGATTACATCCTTTAAAAATTAAATAATTTAACTCACTAAATAGTTCATTTCATTTGGTCATTTGTATATTGAACAATAATTCCTTATAGATCTTGAAAATGGGATTTTTATCAGAAAAACTTCTTGCAAAGATTTTTCCCCATTTAACTTTCACTTCTAGGTTTTATTTCATTACATGTGTTTCCACCAAACTTTTTAGTACTGTTCCTTCCAAATAGCAGTGGTGTTCAAGGTCAGTACAAATGAAAATGGGCCTTTCATTAAGTGAAATCTAGAAATTTAACAAAAAGTATCTTTGATGTATGTAAAGGCCCACTTTGTAATTCTATACCTCAATCACATAGGGCAGGACGTATTAAGGGACAAATGTTATTCCCAGAAAGGATGAAAATAAGGTTGTCTATATGTAAAGTATCCTTTTCCATTCAATAAGTCACTCAAACAGGATTTTTTGTAATGTTTCTGTGGGAAGAACCACATTGATTCCTGAAGATGAGAGGTGTAGGAGGAAGGGAAGAGAGATATAATTGAACAACTGTTAGGGCCATTAACCAAAAACTGAAAAGTTACATATCTTGATTTTCCTTCTTATAATCCTATAAATGTTGCCTAAAATTTTCTTTGAACAGAGACAATTAGAATACATAAGATAACTTGGCAATCTGGATATCTCTCTAAATGTGAAATGACTTGGAATAAGATTAATTTTTTTTTAAATCTCTTACCTTTTGTCTTAGAATCAAGACTGTTTTTTGGTTCCAAGGCAGAAGAGTGGTAAGGGATACTCAATGGTCGTTAAGGTCACAGGCCCAGGGTCACACAACTAGGAAGTATTAGAGGTCAAATTTGATCCCAGGACCTCCTATCTCTAGGTCTGGCACTCAGGCCACTTGGGTAGCTAACTGCCCACCAACTTAGAGAAATCTTAAATAATCTAATATTAATCTTAAATCTTAAATAATCTAACAAAATTATTTTAAAATTAAAATTGTTTCTAGCAAACTGGTGCCTAAACACAGAGTGTAAAGTATTAGTTTATCTTTTTTTTTATTAGGATGGAGGACAATGATGGATGATTTTGAGTAGTAACATTTCATAAAGCACAGAGAAGAAGTGAAGGGAAAACCCAGTTGAAAGAACAGTTTGACAAGATAGCCAACAAAGTAAAATAGGCCAAGAGATATTCATGGATTAATATGAAAGAATTACAAATAGAAGAAAAATGGAGATTTGCAAAAATTCACTATAACAAAGTGTATCTTCCAACAAGGTTAGGGGAACTACCACACATGATCTTGACATCAGAGTTCTAGATTGTCCTATAGAAGAGGTTAAAAATGACTCTAAATGGAAAAAAAAAAGAAAAACAGCTGAAGAGAACAAAGCATATACAAAAATCTAAGCTGGGGGGGGACTTAATTGTAAAGAAATTGAATGACTGAGACTCTGCTAGACAATGGAAATAAAAAGATGGGGAACAGGAAAGGGAAGGGTATAAGTATTTATTGAATACCTAGAAGGATCTAGGCATTGTGCTAAGTACTTTGCAAATATTATCTCACTTGATGGTCAGAACAACCCTGGGAGGCAAGTACTGTTATTAATTGGGGAAACTTTGTTTGAGTAAAGGATAACTTGGAATAGAGAACAATCTGGGCCAGGAAACCATTTAAAGGGCTTTTGTAATAGTCAAACAATAAATCAGAATTAAAGTTACATAATATCTTATTAGATTTGTTTTTAATTTTATACATACATGGGAAAAGACAAATTGTTGTTTCATAAGTTAAACCCAAGGGCTATAAAACAATCATAGTATTTTTCTCCTAAGAAGTGTTAAAGGAGAGGTGACAGATATCACAATTTGACTTTGAAATTCTATCATAATCTGCTTTGCCCCTGCCCCAACCATTCTATCGTGCCCCTTACTCACCTTTCCCTTACTGCTCTGAAACCCAATGACACTGGCTTCCTTATTCCTCACATAAGACATACCATATTCCATTACTTAAAAAAAAAGCTTAAAAGTTTTCTTAGAAGACAATAGGATAATGAGACACAAAGATAAAAAAGGACTCAGGTGTAAAGATTAAGAAAAAGGAGGCCAAAGAGATAATGGAGGGAATATTAAAAAAAGGCAAGGAGAAAAGGGAGGGATTGATAGAAGATATATTAAATAATAAGGTAAGAAGAAGGATAAGGAGAAACTGTAAAAGGGTGAGTAGTTTAAGAATTGGGAGAATAAGAAGATAAGAGAACAAGAGAACCTTAGAAGGGTAGATTGATTTGAACTAAGTGAGTTGGGGGGGAGGGGGCGGGAAATAAGAGAAGAACTATTAGCAGAGGTAGGAAATAAGGATGTGGTGGTTAGAAGAAAATAAGATTTCTTAGGAGGAATAGGACATAAAAGTGAGGTAGAGAAGGAATACCATAATGGAGGTAAAAAGATAAATAATTATAACTTTTAAAGAGAATGAATTAATTCACTCATAAGATAGAAGCAGATATAAGAATGAATCAAAACCCAAAACCCAATAATATGTTCCCAACAAGAAACACAGAGTAAAAATAAAGGAATGGAGTAAAATAGAATATACTTCAGATGACAAAAAAAGGGTAGCAAGACTGATCTCAGACAAAGTTAAGCTAAAATAGATCTAATGAAAATAAATATAGAGGAAAACTACATTATGTTAAAAGGTACAACAGATAATGAAGTATTACCAATACTAAACCTATATGCCCCAATTGTTACAAAATCCAAATTTTTAAAGGAAAAGGTAAAGGGGTTACAAGTAGAAATAGATAACTAAACTATAATGATGGGGGATTTTAACATTCCACTCTCAGAACTAGATAAGTCTAACAAAAAAAAAAAACAAATAAGAAAGAATTCAAGGAGATAAAATCTTAGATGAAGTAAATATGATAGATGTCTGGAGAAAAATGAATGGAAATAGAAAAGAACATATCCTTTTCTCAGTGATACTGGTACCTTTACAAAAATTGACCATATGGTCAATATGTTAAGACAAAAAAAAACTTTATACTTAAATGTAGAAAAGAAATATTAAATGCATACTTTTCAAATCATAGTTTTAAAAAAAACCATAGAAATCCAGAATAAACATTAATGGGAGACAAAATAATTTCATTTAAAATATGAGTGAACTAAAAAATGTCATAGAAAGAAATAATTTTATTAAAGGAAATTATGATGAGGCATCATATCAAAAACTATGGGATACAGCAAAAGCAATAAGTAGAGGGAAATTTTATATCTCTAAAGGCTTATATCAATAAAATAGAGAAAAAACCATGAATTAATTGGATATATAATAAGAAAAAGAACTAATTAAAAGTCTTCAACTAAATACCAAATACTAAAAATTAAAGGTGAGATTAATAAAACTGAATCTAAGAAAATCATTGAATTAATTTTTTTAAAAAAGGAGTTGGTTTTGTGAAAAAAAAAATAGATTAAACATTGTGGTAGAGGCATGGAGAGAGGACTTGTGAACCAAGATGCAAGAACCAAGGCTGAGGACCTGCCAGTCAATCAAGAAGAAGATTCCAAATAGACTGTTCCCAGGAGTTGGCAGTTGAGGCTGTCTGAGGACCCTTGTGGGACTGACTTGGTTTTGGGACTCTCTGACCAAGGGAGAAACCTCTGCTCTCTCTGAGATTTGACTGACCAAGAGTTGGAGGAAAGCCAAGCTGAAGGAGAGACTTTTCTTGGTGGCTTTGTGAAAAAGAAAGATTTTAAACAGTTGTCCTCCATCCATCTCTCTAACTGTCTCACTGTCACAGTTTGTGACAAGACTGATTATTTCCATAACCCTCCTAAATTCTCCTTATAGTTTAGAGAAACCCTCATCTCTCTTACCTCAGTTTCCCATCCTGTTATCATAATAAACCCCTTACCTGAGAAAGGAAACTAGAGTATTTTATGGTCCACTTAGGGGGGAAGGAGGAAGCCAAAAGGCTTCCAGAAGAGGGTGGTTAAGGGAGGGGCAAAGGGGGAGGAAGAGGGTAGGAAAGCATTGGTATATTAGCCTTTAGGGATCAATAGGCAGTCCAGAGCATTCCCCTGTAACAGTATCCCCTGTGGCTCCATATCTCTCTATCTCTGTAGTACCTCTACCTCCATTGTAACTAAGTACCATTAGATGTGTCCCCATACTTTTGTGAGACACAGGAAGTGAGGTAAGGAACAGCCTCTGGATTTTGCGCACTTCCTGTGGAGGGAGCGAGAGGGAGTTGGTGTTAGGAGCTTGGAGGGAGAGGACGCCCGCAGACAGCTTTTCCTTCAGATCTCTCACATGAGTTAAGGACTGATTCTTTCCACCTTGGCCCTTTGGGCCTAGAACTCACTCTGCCTTGGTCAGAGGTTGAGTAGCCCCTTTCCCTTTTCTCTTCTCTCCTTCTCTCCCTCTCCTTTCCCTACTCCCAGTGTGATTAAACCTCCAAAAACTCCATTCTGACTTGAGTGTTTCATTTTAGGAATTTCATAAGTAAATTCCTTGGCGGCCATTGTTCAATATTATAACCTCTCCCAGAAGCTAAAATTTCCACCATTACACTACTTCAATTTCTCTATCGAGGAACTTTGATGGATGTTCCACTTTCCTATCTCAATGTCTAAAATTGTCCACAAGTATCTGGTCTTTTTGAAAAACTTTTCATTGTTTCTAATACATCTTCTCTGGCCTTTTCTTAGATAACAGATTTGCATTATTAGATAACCCTAAGTCTATTCCTTCCTCTGGCCATGATGTTAAATTTGGATTGTTTCTAGTTTCATCAATGAATTGTTGTTTTTCCATTGTTGAAAATAATTCTGAGAGAAGAATTTCAGTGTCCTGGAAATCTGGATCATAAAGCCTAATTGCTTTTTAAAATTCTTTTAAACATCTCACAGGATCTGAAAACCAGGAAAGCATTCATTTTTTTAGACTTTCAAGGTCAGCTGTTGTAAATGGTTTATTTGTTTTAATATGAATTATGCCACTCTCTAGTTGTAGACTTGTTTGATCTCTTAGTGGCAATATTGGCATTTCACCTTCAGCCCCATCTGTATTTTCTTGCTTAACTACATTGTTTTTAGGTATGTTTTGTTGTATGTTAATACCTTTGCCACATTGTTTCTCTTCAGTCAGTTGCTTCATCATTTCCTTTAGTTGCATTATCTCCTCCCTCATGGCTAACATCATCACAGCCATTTCATTGTCTTACTTTTTTTTTGCATAAATTAGATGCACACCTTTTTTTAGGGCATAGTATAATTGGATTAAGAAGAATAATGCTCCAGCATATGTGGGAATGAATGAAATCAAGCAATATATACTTATATTCAGTCATTGCAAACTTTCATAGATGCTAAGCAGAAAATAAATATAATCTGGAATCTTGACAAAAAATAAGTTGTAAAACATATAAGAGAAATATCCAATCCAGGCTAGATAACCCACGGCAAGTAATAGTTTCTTTGCCGCCTTGTATCTTGAAAAGCCTTTTGCAACGGAAAAAAATGTTTTTTAAATCTGGACCTTTAGAGGTTGCCTCCTCCCTTCAGGAGTGGTTTCTTTTGGCTGTGGTATTGCTAGGCAGATTAGTTGCACTCAACACTGCTCTCAAAATGGCTGCTTTCCACATTCACACAGGCTTTTGAAATGTATGTAGGCCCAATTTCTCTGAAATTCTTTGACACTTCCAACTGACTTTTTCCCCAAATTCTTGGCAAAATAGGTTGGAAAAACCTAGCTGGCTCTGCCAAAAACTGTAATATACATAGAAAATGGGGTTGGATTTTGAAGAACAGGGGATACAAAGGTTTTGTAGCAGGTAAATGGAGGACTTGAAGGGACAGAGGGAATATGGTTGATGGTAAGGTAAAAGGAGAGAGATGCCCCCTGCCAAGAGGTTATTTTAAAAAAATGGGGTTCCGGAAAAATGGGCCACTAATGATAGCCTGAGGGGATGTCTTCTCTATGGATTGATGCTGAAGATGCCCCAGAGCAGGTAAGCATGAACCCTCCTGAGGGACAAGCCTCCCCCAGATCAAGGTCACCCAGCAGGGGTCCAAAAAGGCCCATTTCTAGTTGAATGGCTGTCCTGAGGTTCAGCTCCCTCTATGTCCCCTGAAATGTTATTCCTCTTATCTGACTGCGGTTATTTAAATAAAGATAAATTTTAATAACATGTTTGGATTGGGGAGGTATCAGGGAAGAGGGATGTCCCTAAATGAGGTTTGAGTCTCTTTTAGCTTTCAAGCCGAGGCCAGGCCTCACAGACTGGTGGAGGGTTTCTTTTATTCCTGTCTATGCTAATCTGTGCTAGTTTTCTTAAGTTTAAAGTCTTAGCAGTAGACAGCAAGCAACAAGAAAAGTTCTGACATTCAGAACTGGTTGGGCCTGTCTCTTCAGGCTGACACCCTAAAGACCAGCCTTACAGTTGTATTAACTGCTTTCCTTGAGCCCTTTTGTCGATGACATGATCACAGGGATCCAGGTAGAGCACACAGTTGGGAAAATCAGGAAAATAGAGGCACTTCTATCCAGAGACCAGGAGAGAGGCTGCTTTCAATTCCAGGGCCAGGAAGAAAGAGGTAGTCACAAGACCAACAACCACTCCCAGTTGCCCCTTTCCCCTCCAACTGTCAGTCTTGTCAATATCTTCTCTCTCTAATATTCCCACTGTTGTTTGTTCCAACTCAGTGGTAGAAAGTCCAAAATTTGCTTTAGTTTTCCCTTCCATATTATCCCTTCTTTAATCCTTTTCCTAACACAACAGCTAAAAACAAAAAGCAACACAAAATACCCTTTGTCCTCCCTAGCTTGCTCATTAGCCTCAACTCATTTGACCCTTTGGAGTAGGGAGACACTTATAGCAAGGACATTACTAGCAGAGTGATTAAAACAGTAGAGGAAATGGAGAAGTTAATCTGATAATTCTAATTTCTCAAGTGGCAGAAAAACAATGTGTCTGACTAGATAAGTATGGATCCTTTGTCTTTTTTTTTTTAAACCATGAAACAATTCATTTTTTCCCTATGAAAAAGTCATAGGGGTTAAAAATTAAAGGGTGTTCCACTAGACCAATATACCAAAGTCACTGTTTTGCAGAACAGAATTACACTAAGGCTCCAGTTTTCCAGGCTCCTCTCCCTGACAAAGGAAGTAGCATGACACAATAGTTAATACTTTAAAAGTAGTCATTGTAAAAAATCTGCATTTTTGCAGTTAATTAGCCAATGCTCCTGAGCAGCCTGCCTACCTTCTGTCCCCCCTCTTCCCCTCCTCCTCCTTCCTACCTCCACTTCCATGGTCAATCTTCCCACAAAAATGACAAAGAGAGGCAAAAATAAAATGTGGAAAATGTCAGCAGCAGCAATCTATTCCACCAATTTGGACATTAAAATAAATTAACATACTTGAAGACACCTCAGAAATGTTTTCTGGCCAATTCTGCAAAATTACTCAAATCACTAGAGAACAGCATCAAATTGAAAACAGAAAGCATGTGAAAGTGGACAGTTACTAAACATTGACATGATATAGTTTAAACAAGGGTTATGATCACTTTATTTGTAAGCAATCTATTGTTTCTTACTTCAATATATAATATAGCAATTTTTGATGACAAAAAAATTAATAATTATATCAACACTGAATTTTTTATTGTGATCAAAAGCTATTTCTTCCCATGAGACATAAGATTATTTATTTTTGCCAAATCACCAAATGATACTGTTGCTGAACCTCTCTCAGCAGGTCTTGCCTAAAAAGAAAACAAAGAAAAAAGTTAGAACTTCTAGAAGATCTAGGTTAAGAGTTCTCATTGTCATAGCACTTTTAGAGTTTACAAAATCCTTTCCTCATAACTTAATGAAGGAGAAAATCAAAGACTATTATGTATCATCATTCCCACTTTACAGATGAGGAAACTAAGGTATTTGGGGTTTTTAGTTTTTGAAGTGCTGTGGTCAGGGTCATACAACTCATAAATAACCAGAGCCATGAATGGAACAACACTAGGTCCTTCCTAAATCTGGTAATCTTTCTTCTGTCATCATTATCAAGCTACACACAAAGCTAGGCCTAGTTATATCCCTCTTTGCTTTCCTGAACAAAATTCCTATCTCCTTTCCTAAAAACAGTGAAATAATAAAACATATGATAACTTAAAACATGTGAAGAACTGTTTACTTTAATGGTACCTGTGAATCATGGTATTTCCATCCTATCATGTAATAGATCTGAAAAGTTGCAGGTACTGAGCCATCCTCATTTCCATACATTTCTAAAAAAGAAAATTGATGAAATTCATTAAAAAGGAAGGAAAAGCAGTTCAATACAGCAGTATTTCTTTTTTTTTTTTAACCCTATTACATTGGGGCAGAGAACCAGGCCTGGAAAACTGGAGGTCCAAAGTTCAAATGTGACCTCAGATACTTCTTACCTTGAGACCCTGGACAAGTCTCTTAACCCCAATTGCCTAGCCCTTACCATTCTTCTGCCTTGGAATCAACACTTAGTAATGATTTTAAGACTGAAAGTAAGGGTTTAAAAACAATAACAACAAAAGATCCTCACCTTAGGTGATTTTTAGAATCAATATTAAGTATTGGTTCCAAGGCAGAAGAATGGTAAGGGCTAGGCAATCGGGGTTTAAGTCACATGCCCAAGGTCACATAGCTAAGAAGTGTCTGAGGCCAGATTTTGAACCTGGAGTTTCCCATCTTCAGGCCTGGCTCTCTATCCATGGAGCCACCTAGCAGTCCCAAGAAAGTTTATTTCTTGCAGTAAAACACAAAATAAAAAGTGGTGCCAAAAGATTCCTAGGGTTTTGCAAATGACTGATATAAAGACATTAATTAAGTAGTAATTAAGGAGATGTTATTTGGAGAGAACATAATGAACTGCTAACTATTTGTGCCATGGAGGTCAATGAGAAAGAGGTCAAGGGATCTGGAAATATTGTGAAGGAAAGGGACACTGATTGTGCAAGTCAAAGGAAATCTACATTTGTCAGACGGCAAAGAGTACCTTTGGTGAAAAGCTAGACTACGTGGAACACTAAACTATTCTCTTACCTTGATATATTGCTGCAGCTGCCAACATTGTTTCTCTGTGAAGCAAAGGTTTTCTATTCCAAGAGCAATTACTCTCTCCCATACCTAAAAGAAATATATAATAGGCTTTAGAGAACATAGTAAATATCTTAATATTCTGAATTTCATAATTTAATCCTTTAATAACTTTATTATTGGAGCAATATGCAGATCAGGTTCATTTTTCTCTTTTTTTTTAAAGAGATTCAGAGGCAAAGATATCTGAAGCTTTTCTTCCTCATAAGCCAAGCAATGAAAGCAAAATTTAGGAGCCAAATCCTACAAACATCTTTCATTTGTAGTTAGTTGCCTAACTTAAGTCAGTCATATGAGGTATCTAGCATTAATCTCTACAACTGGAAAGCTGTTTTCTTTTCCAAGAGCTTCTGGGTCTCATTTACTTTATTTCTACTCAATTTGACATGTACCCAACTCTGCTATGTGGTGAAGATACAAAAAGAAAAAGAAAACTGTCCTTTGTCCTTGTGGAATTTATATACTATTGGATGGACACAATTTATACACTGTTAAATGTATGACTGCAAAGCAATGGTGGAAAGTGGGTTGACGGTAATTACCAAATTAAGAGGCAACACCCGACCAGTACCTTAAAAGACCTAAGAACTGGGGCAGCTAAATGGTTCAGTGATAAACATAGTCAGGCCTGGAAACAGGAGGTACTGAGTCCAAATCTGGCCTCAGACACTTCCTGGCTAGGCAACCCTGGGCAAGTCATTTAACACCAATTTTCTAGCCCTTACCACTCTTCTGCCTTGGAACTAACAGTGTCAATTCTTAGACAAAAGAGTTTTAAACACCTAGGGTGAGGAGGTCATGCATTGCAGGAATGGAGAACAGGCACAGAAAGAAGAGGGGATATTTTCTGTGCAGAGAAGCAAATTGGATAGTTTGGTTAGAGGAAAGTGCAACAGCAAATAAAGGATAAATCTGGAAAGAGAGAGTAACTAAGGTAATAAAAAAGGATTAGGAGTGTCATCTACAAAATAGGAAAATGAGAAGGAAGATTAGGTTTAGGGAAAATATGAATTTTGTTTTGGATATATGAACTTTGAGATGACTGAGGGTCCAAGAAGTACAAGATGAAGTTGGTAAAGCAGAACTGAAGCTCAGAAGATAAAGGAGAGTCAAATACAGGGGAATACATAATTTGCATGTATGGATACTGATGAGCTTTCAGAGGGAGAGTGGTAAGGGACATATCCACATACATGGGAGGTATGGGGCATAACCTAATGATGACAAAAGAGCCTAATAAGTGGTTAGATGATGTGTAAGGCAGAGCATGGAATTAAAGACATCATAGGAAATGCATGACTTGAAAAGGTGGTTGTCATGTAATAAAGGTATAATAAACAAAGGTCTTCATGTGGCACTTCTATCCAAGTCGCTGTTGTCTAGAATTTCAGCTTAATATAATTGCACTTAAATATGATCTCCAGACAGAAGAAAAAAATCCAAATGTGATCTGTACCAGTTAGAATATGCAACTACCATAGATGTAAAACTAACTTCAGAGACTGCCTAATCCAAGCCCCTCATTTTCAGATGAAGAAAATGAGACCCAGGGAAATTAAGTGACTTTCCAAAGAACACAAAGGTAGTAAACATCAGTGACGGTTTTTGAACAGAGGTCCTCTATCATGCTGCATTTTGCTCCTCCCTTTAAAAACTAATTTTTATTGGTATCTTTTGCTTTTATATTACTTTCATTCTTTTCCCTGTCCCACGCCAAGAACTACACAGAATAAAACAGGAACAAGAAGAGAAAAAGCAATTTAACAAAACCAGTCATTCAAGTATAACAGTATATTTCAAAACTATGTGAAAAGAAGGGATGGCAATATTCCCTCCCATGTTAATAATAACAACTAGAATTTTAAAATCTGCAAAGAACTTTAGATACATTACCTCATTTGATCCTCTTAATAACTCCATAAAGGAAGTAAAAGGTATTACCTCTATTTTACCACTGAGAAAACTAGAGCTCAGAGATGTTAAAATGGTTTGCTTGTGGTCCTAAAATTATTAAGTATGAAAGGTAAGATGCAAACCCAGGACTTTTTTTTTATATAGTTTAAATCACATTACTGAGTATTTTGGCTTTTGGATCACACAATTGGCTCATACATACTCTATATTTTCCATCCAAATTACTGTCTAATCAAAACTTGTACTTATAAATTTTATTTTTTGATACCCATAAAGCAATGAATCTAAAATGAGTTTCTACTTATCTGTGAAAATGCTATTTTATTCAACTGAACCCCTTTTAGATGATAAATTTTTTAGATCTACAAAGAACTGTAGAGATAATTATGTTTAACTTCTTTATTTTATAGATCGGAAAACTAAATCTCAAAGGAGGCTCAGTACTTTCCCCAAGGTCACACAGGTATTAAATGGCAGAGCCAGAATTCCAGCCCAGATTCTATGACTCCAAATTCAGGGCTTTATCTACAAACCGAACCACTTTCCCTTTTTAGCCTTTTGGATCTTAACATTTTTGTGCCTTGTGCTTCATGTCATCTACATAATTGTTAAGAATGATATCTATGCTTTACATCTAAATCACTGAAACAAATTTTAAACAGTAAGGTTCTAAGGACTTTCCATTAGAGACCTCCCTTAAATCAACACAGACTTATTAATGACTATTAATTAGTTTCAAAAACATGTAAGTGTGAAATCATCTAGCTTCTGTCTCTCTACCATCTCTTCTCATCTACAAAAACAGTGCAATAGGGGCCATTCAAGATAGCACAATCAGAACTGTTCTTCTTGGTTCTGGTACATGTGGATGATGTGGGTCCAGCTTCTGGCCCTGTGGGGATCATGTACTAAGGAGATTTGATACTCTGGTATGATGTAATAGGCCATGAACAGCCCCACAAGAAGAGACATTTTTGGTTCTTCTTTTCCTTCTACTTTCTAGATGGCATCAATAACTTTTAAGATTTCTAGTAAAGGGTAGGAAAGGTCAGTCTTTCTTCACTTCAGGATCATGACAACCTCATCCATGTGGCCACTAGTGCTGGGTGATTCAAATGGGCAAACTTAAAAATGAGGCCCTAGCTGCCTTTTCTCTTTTTGTGGTTCTTTCCTGGTTTTATGTAAACAAACATGTATTCCAAGACAGCTATGTCAAGATTTGGTGGCAACTTCATCAATTTAAGAGGTCAAAGGATCTGGATCCCATAGGATGGAGCTGAATCCATGACAGAGGAAAAGTTCTGAGCAACTTAAGTCTGCTGTTTCGCCAAAAGGCATGTTCCAGGAGTTAGTTGAACAGCACAAATCTAAGGTGAAATATAAAATGACTAACCAAAATCCCAAACTGCTTTATGTTCAATTTTAAGCATAAATCTCTCAATAAACTATAATAATAATTCTAAGTTACAAAGGGATTGGGCATGTGATTTCATTAGTATAAAGAACCTTAATGAGGAATAACTAAAATAATTCAATAGCAAAAAAGTGAGGAAACTCCCTTTAGCAATGTAATTGGCAGCTTTCTTGTAATTATAGTCAAGCTATCTAGAGTCCTGAGAACACACACAGCCAAGGTCACATTGTCAGAGGCACCAGAAGTAGAACCTGAACTCAGGTCTTCTTGGCTTTGAGGATAGTTCTTTATCCACAAGATCACACTATCTCTAAGTTATAAAGTACTGATTTAAGTTTTGTTTTTGCCACTCATTATAAAATTGTTCTGAAGCACAAGAAATGAACCTAGTTCAAACTATATCATGGGTACAAAACAGAGCACAGGCACAGTATTCCCAGACTATGGTGATCCTGCAGTGGTAAATCAAGGTTAAAATAGCATGACAGAATTTTTCAAACACAAATATCTAGGTAAACAATATTGCCAGTCTAATATCCTGTCAAAAAAGAAAACAAATAAATAAAAATCTTGCAAATCTTGGTCTTGATATTGTCATCAAAGTTTCTTTTTCAATATGTTTACTAATCCATCTTTTAACATGCTCTATTATTTTGTCAGGAATTGAACTCAAGTTCATTAGCCTCTAATGTATAAGCTCTGTTCTTTTCTTTAAAAAAAAAAAAGAATTTGGACATATTTGTTTTTTCCAACTCTTCTGGCACCTCTTTTGCTCTTTATGGGAAAATCACTCACAGTGACTCAGCAATCACATTCTTTCAGTTGTAGATCATTTAGGCCTGCTAACTTAAATAACAACAGTAAACGCTCCTTTATCATCTACTTATTTACCTAGGATTTTTAATTCCCCAATTAGCTACTTTGTGTCCTTTTTCCAATTTAAAGGTCATTTTTTAATTGGAGAAAATAGAACCAAATAATAGTTGAGAAGCTCTATCAACTCTCTCACTTATCACTGTCCCATCTACTATGATCAGCAGTTCCTATACTTTTCTTAATCATTTCCTCAAGACAGACAAAATTAAAAAAAAAAAAACAAAAACAACCTCATTTTGTTGTCCTGAGAATGCTCCTTTACCAGCTTCCACTCATAACAAGTTTTATCTTTCCCAACACAATTTCATATCCATTTCTTATTATCCTTCCTTGCATTTTCTTTATTTTCTTTTTGAAATTTAAGTTGTTTGGTAAGTTTCCTACTCATCTACATTTATCTTTTTAGATTCCCTCATTTCTTCTTTACTAGAATGGTTTCTCTTTACATCTGCAGAATTCATTTTTGAGAGCTTACACTTCACGTACTGATCTCTCTATAGAATTGTAGGCTATGAGATCTCACTTATCCTTTTGCTGAATATCTGAAATCTGCTCTCTCTAAAATTAAGATGCACATACCTATACAGAACAAAAAAGCTACTATCCCCAAGTACTCTATAGAAAAAAAAACCTTTATGTTCAAAATAAGAAGGCATTCACAATGAATTTTTTCTCATTAATATCTAGTGATTGTGAATTAAAAATATTACAGTGATCCCTCATCTATTGTGGGAGTTATGTTCCAGAGACCCTTGCAATAGGTAAAAAAGTAATAGTGTTTTATTTATTTTATTTTATTATTAATTTATATTTCAAGGTTTTATAAGCATTTCCCACTCTCCTAAACCTTTTCCACAATCTTATTATACCTACAGTGTAATTGGGGGGGGGGGAGGGGGAAGGGTGGTTTGGGGATGGGATTATATGTTTAATTATAGGCCAGTATCAGAAGGATAACTGTTTTAGGAAGGCCAAGTGTGGGCCAACAGGCTAACAAGTCCAGTCCAGACAGGACCTGTCCTAAGGTAACAAACAGAGACCACTATATAACAGGGACAGATGTTGGATTTATTAAACTAGGGAAGGTAAAAAGGGGATTTGGGATAATCCTAAACTAATATCAAATACCTAACCCCCCTCCTCCCGATCTAAATATCTCTTCACAGAAATTTCTTCACAGATTTTGAGCTAAACTGATCTTACCTATCTGTCTAAAGACCCCAGACCCTAATATAAATAAACTACACTAATCCCCAAGCTCCCCTTTTGATGGTAATAGAGGTAGTGGGTTTTGGCAGTTAGGCAGGACAGGGCCCAGGAGAGGTCCTGGATCCAGATGGACCACAGACTTAATCTTACAGACAGAGGGTTCAGGATCACCAGGAACTGCCTTGATGAAATACAGCAACCAGGATAGCAAGCAGGTCAAGAAAGGATCCGCCACTAAGGAAATGCAGCCACCACCTCAAGATATTCTCCAGAGAGCACAGCTAACAGCCTCAGTACCAATCTAACCCTTCCTTCAAAGTTACAGAATTTTCCTGCTCGTCTCTGCAAACTTACACACTTTCCTACATAATTTAAATTTTCCTTATAACAACAGTCACTAAGTCAATCAGCACCCAGGATACAGAACACAGTGCTATAGTTGGTCACCTCGCCTTTCATTCCATCAGTCAATAGTGTGCTGTGATATGTGTAACTCCATGATACAGTTATATATATATTTTTTAAATCTAGGATACAGTAAAACTGTGATAAGTGAACTGAGATATAGCAAAGGATGACTGTATTCCTATTTAAAAGTTTTTATTATTGATGGTAATCTATTTTGTGTTTGACTTTCTAACATGGCAATCAAAACATGTAAGATGTAAGCAAACTCAATTTTTTTAACAAATATTTTTCCATGATGAAACTAAATTAATTTTTATAAATGCTTTAAGATCACAAAATGTTAGATTGCTTACAAGCTCACTGCATCTTAGAACAGAAAAGGGCCTTCAAGACCTTTTAGTTCAACCAAGATACTAGAATTTACTGAAATCATAAAACATTTATCTTACTATAAATATAAGCTCTTATTGTATGTATACACAGTTCCTGTGTATCTGTTAAAAATAGCTTGATGGAGCACAATAACTTTTGACTTACTCTGTATTTTATAATGAAGAAAAATAGTCATCAGGTGAATGTTTAAGACTTTCACAGTTCTTTTAAGGCAAGTTCAATAATACTTAACTATTTCTTCATTTATTAACAGTTTCACATGAACAATACTTAGATGTATTGTCTAGGAGATAAGTGAACTTACCTTAAAACCACTGTGAAAGCCTCCAAACTCCCATTCATTCATTAGCTGATGAGTACTTGTTTTGTAAAAATTAGTCTGGTTTTTTTTCTGTGAAATAATAATGGCAGTTCACATAAAACACACCAAAATCACTATGGAACAAACAAAAACAATGCAAAAGATTTCTAAAATCAATTTGAAGAACTATGTAAAAATATATGCCCACTATATTGTCTAAGAATATCACTACTATAATTTATCTTCAATAGAAGCCATGATACTCCAGAGGAATAATGTGAAATCTCCAAAGCAAAACCTGTGATTTCACTTGTTTACACTGGTTTCCTCAGTATATAAAACTTAATGGGTAAATATTAGAGAATTTCCTAAGAAGTTAAAAACTTTCCCAAGGTCACAAAGCTAGTAAATGTCACAGGTAGAATTTGAATCTAGGTATTCCTACCTGCAAGTGGATAGAATAAAGTATTTTATCCTCTCAGTGTTGGTGAACCTTTTAGAGATCACATGGCCAAACTGCCTCCTTTAAGCTGCCTGTGAGCCCCCTGCATTACCCCAGACAACAGAGGGAGAAAGTACTCACATTTGGCTGCTGAACAGAGAGGCAGGGCATGTGAAAACTGTCCTCAGGCACACTGGGGCACACATGCCACACCTTCACCAACACTGCTGTATATGATACTATTAGGTATTTATACATTTACTATGCTAAATAAGTTGTAAGGCACTATATTGCAGTAAGTAAAAATGAAAAGAACATCTAAAGTTGTATAAAATGAAAGCAAACGGTAAGCAAAAGATAGTCAAAAACCATGATCTCTTCAAATGAAATAGTTAATTGAAGTTAAGTCACAATGAAATCTCTTGTAAATTTTTTAAGTGTTATGTCTAGTGTCTTCCTTCAGGGTATGGATGAAGTAGGGAGGATGGTAGTTATAGGGGTAGATGAAAGACATGGGTACTGATTTTGAGAACATTAACTATATTTTCAAGTTTTTCATATTTTTAACTGTGCTATAAATTACCAGTTGAAAGATCATCAGTATCATAGTTTTCAGAACTGGAAAGAACTTTTAGCAATCATCTAAACCAACACATTCAAATAAGTCCTAGAAAGAGAAAGTGACTTGTCTGGGGACTATAGGCTATAAGAAACACCCAATTCAAACCTATATTTTACATCTCTTAAAACTTTTTTTTACACTAAATTAGGATTGAAGGGTGATTGCTAATTCTTAAGTCAGAGGGTACGAAACAGCCATAATATGTGTTAGTTACAAATACAAAGAATGAAACAATCCCTAATCACAAGCTTATATTATAATGGGAAAGCTATGGCGGTGGCAGTTAAAAAATAGTCTACATGCCACCTTGTGCACATGTGCCCCAGACATGAAAGCTAAAAACACTGTAAGGCCTCTCCATGCACCAATATTTTCCTGGGTTTAAAAATCTTCTACCTTCAAAGTAATAAAGTTCTATATTCAGAAAAAGAGCTACATGAGTGAAATTAACATTTTTGTACAAAGAGGGAAACATAAGAGGCAACAAGGTAGAGTTAAAAGAAAATTCCAATGCTTAGAGAAAGAAGGACTAGGTTTAAGCTTTACTTTTACCCATTTTAAGTTGCAGTGAGACCTCAGATAAGAGAATAGGTCACTTACCCTCTTCTCAGCCTCTGTTTCAAATGAAAATAGGAACAACACTCTCTATCTCAATGGTTGTGGCAAGTTTCAAATGAGATAATACATTGAAAAGTGCTTTGCAAATTATAAATAAGTATCGCATTATTATTAATCCTTGAATTGCTAGGATTTTTCATGCTTCAATCGTAGTTCAAATATTTTGAGGCTATATAAAACAAAACATAACAAATCAAAGATTCTTTTAAAAAGACTGCCCTTACCTTGTAAATCTTCCATCACCTCAAACATTCCTGGAAAATTAACTTGAATTTCATCAGTATCCTAGTAAAAAAGCAGAAAAATATCATTTTGACCTCTAAGAGACTTTCCCCAACTTAAGAGGGAACTTAGAAGCTATCATATAAGATTGCCGGCCTATTACAGAAAAGCCCTCTACAACATTTGTAATAGATGTTCATCCAACATCCACCAAAATGTTACAATAGGAAATGAACTTTCAAAAAGAAATCCAGCAGTCACAAAATGCAAAATAATTTGGAATACATAAAACTAAAAATTTTTTGTACAAACAAAACCAATGTAATTAAAATCAGAAGGGAAGCAACAAATTGGGAAACGATCTTCATAAAAACCTCTGACGAAGGTCTAATTACTCAAATTTACAAAGAGCTACATCAATTGTACAAAAAAATCAAGACATTCTCCAATTGATAAATGGGCAAGGGACATGGATAGGCAGTTCTCAGCCAAAGAAATCAAAACGATTAATAAGCACATGAAAAAGTGTTCTAAACTCTTATAATCAGAGAGATGAAACAACTCTGAGGTATCACCTCATACCTAGCAGATTGGCTAACATGACAGCTATGGAAAGTAATGAATGCTGGAGGGGATGTGGCAAAGTAGGGACACTAATTCATTGCTGATGGGGTTGTGAATTGATCCAACCATTCTGGAGGGCAATTTGGAACTATGCCCAAAGGGCGATAAAAGACTGTCTGCCCTTTGATCCAGCCACAGTACTGCTGGGTTTGTACCCTAAAGAGACAATAAGGAAAAAGACTTGTACAAGAATATTCATAGCTGCACTCTTTGTGGTGGCCAAAAATTGGAAAATGAGGGGATGCCCTTCAATTGGGGAATGGCTGAACAAATTGTGGTATATGTTGGTGATGGAATACTATTGTGCTCAAAGGAATAATAAAGTGGAGGAGTTCCATGGAGACTGGAACAACCTCCAGGAAGTGATGCAGAGCGAAAGGAGCAGAACTAGGAAAACATTGTACACAGAGACTGATACACTGTGGTACAATCGAAGGTAATGGACTTCTCCATTAGGGTCAATGCAATGTCCCTGAACAATCTGCAGGGATCTAAAAAACACTATCCACAAGCAGAGGATAAACTGTGGAAGTAAAAATACCGATGAAAAGCAACTGCTTGACTACAGGGGTTGAGGGGATATGACTGAGGAGAGACTCTAAATGAACAGTCTAGTGCAAATACCAACAACATGGAAATGGGTTCAAATCAAGAGCACATGTGATACCCAGTGGAATGCCTCGGCTATGGGGGGGTGGGGGGGGAAGAAAATGATCTTTGTTTCCAATGAATAATGTTTGGAAATGACCAAATAAAATAATGTTAAAAAAAAAAAAAGAAATCCAGGGAGCTAGATAATACAAGGGCTGGAATGCCAGGCCTGGAGTTAAGAGGACCTAGATTCAAATTTCACCTAAGAGCTTTGTGACCCCTGGGCAAGTCTGACTACCATTCTTCTTCCATAGAATTGATACTAACGGGGGCAGCTGGGTAGCTCAGTGGATTGAGAACCAGGCCTAGAGACAGGAGGTCCTAGGTTCAAATCTGGCCTCAGACACTTCCCAGCTGTGTGACTCTGGGCAAGTCACTTGACTCCCATTGCCTAGCCCTTACCACTCTTCTGCCTTGGAGCCAATACACAGTATTGACTCCAAGATGGAAGGTAAGGGATTAAAAAAGAAAAAAAAAGAATTGATACTAATAACCCAGAAGGGTAAAAAAAAATTTTTTTTAACCATTTCATATGGCAATATCTATGTTAAATAGTTTTTCCTTCCTCAAACTTGGCCAAAATCTGAGACTTTTATGCTTTCTTTTCACTAGTCCTAGTAATATTCTCTAGGTCTAAGTCAAATTTCTATGCCATAGAACTGCTTTTCAAATACATGAAGAAAGTGGTCATATACACACTTAGGCTTTATTCCTCTGAGCCAGTGATGGAACCTATAGCACAAGTGCCAAAGATGGCACACACACAGAGATCTCTGTGGGCATACCCTCCCTCCCCATTTCCCACCCCCAGAATTCCTTACTAGAAAGGCATACTGACTCAAGCAAAGCTGCTCCTCTCACCCCTCCATTGTGCCTGATGAAATTTTTTCATATCCCCCGCCTCTCTGCCCAGCAGCCCAATGGGAGAGCTTTCTCCCTCCCCTGTGTGGGGTAAGGGGAAGGCAGGCCCAGCATGTGGTGGAGGGTGGACACTCTGTCTGGGCAGTGGGGTGGGGACAGAGTCAAGCACTCCCATCTCTAAAAAGTTCATCATCACTGCTCTGAGCTATTCTCCTCACTAGCCTTTATGTTCCCCTCTAAATCCTCATTGCTACCTCTTATTTTCTTTCAATGATTTTCTGATATTCTAGTCCTTCCTACTCTCTCCTTCTTAAGTTATCTTACATGCATCTATATATTGGAGAAGATGTGGCAAAATTGGAACACTAATGCATTGCTGGTATGGAAAGGAAAGCTAAAGCAAGATTTGGACTTTCTGCCAATCAGGTGGAACAAACAGCAGTTGGAATGTTAGAGAGAAGATATTGACAAGAATGACAATTGGTGGGGGTAGAGGCAGTTGGTCTCATGACTCTCATGCTTCCTGGCCCTGGAACTGGAAGGTGCCTCTCTCCCTGTCTCTGGATAGAAGTGCCTCTATTCCTGAATTTCCCAACTGTGTGCTCTACCTGGATTCCTGTGATCATGTCATTGGACAAAAGGACTTAAGTGAAGCACTTTGAACTGTAAGGCCGGTCTTTAGGGGCATCAGACCGAAGAGACAAGCCCAACCAGTTCTGAAAGTCAGAACTTTTCTTCCTCTTGCTATCTACTGCTAAGACTTTGAACTTAAGAAAACTAGCACAGATTAGCATAGACAGGAATAAAAGAAACCCTCCACCAGCCTGTGAGGCCTGGCCTCAGCTCAAAAAGTTGAGAGAGACTCAAACCTCATCTAGGGACATCCCTCTTCCCTGATACCTCCCCAATCCAAACATGTTATTAAAATTTATCTTTATTTAAATAACCGCAGTCAGATAAGAGAACTATCATTTCAAGGGACATAAGAGGGAGCTGAACCTCAGGACAGCCCTTCAACTAGAAACAGTCCTTATTGGATCCCTGCTGGGTGACTTTGGTCTGGGAGGAGGCTTATCCCTCAGCAGGGTTCATGCTTACCTGCTCTGAGGTATCTTCAACATCAATCCATAGAGAAGACATCCCCTCAGGCTATCATAAATGGCCCATTTCTCGGGAATCCTATTTTTCAAAAATAGCCTCTTGGCAGGGGGCATCTCTCTCCTTTTACCTCATTGGCACCCATATTCCCTCTCTCTCTCTCTCTTCAACTCCTCCATTCCCTGTTACAATCCCCAACACATTTTCCCTATAAATATTAGAGTTTTTAGCGAGCCAGTCAGGAGATGTTTTTAAAACAGATTTAGTTGCCCTTGTATCAATAAGAGCTGGGTAGATTTCATTACCCACTTTTATCACTGGTGGAGTTGTGAATTAATCCAGCCATTCTGGAAGGCAATTTGGAATTATGCCCAAAGGACTTTAAACGAATGCATAGCCTTTAAGCCAGTAATACCACTGCCAGGTTTGTACCCCAAAGAGATAATAAGGAAAAATACTTGTACAAAAATATTCATAACTACACTCTTTGTGGTGGCAAAAAATTGGAAAATGAGAGGGTATTCCTGGATTGGGGAATGGCTGAACAAATTGTGGTATATGATGATGACAGAATACTATTTTGCTGTAAGGATTGATGATCAGGAGGCTTTTCATATGAATTTGGAGAACCACAGTGAAGTGATGCAGATAAAAATGAGCAGAACCAGAAGAACATTGTACACAGAAAGTAAAACAGTGGAAAAATTCAGTGTGTGAAGGGTTAAAATTTTTCAGTAGGAGCTTAAATAGAGGTCAGGAGGGCAATTTGATAAACACAAAACACTTAGTTTCTTTTTAGGAAAGTTCAAATAGGAAATAGAAAGGAGGAAAGAGAGTAATCTCCTAATATCTTATAACTATACCTAAGATCCCAATTCTAACTAAAAATTTCCAAAAAACCCTAAATCTCTCTGCCTTTGAGGGCAGTGTCTTCTGCCAGAGCCAGGATCCAGCCTAACTTTTCTATACTGTCTATCTAAGAATTTACCCACTATCTACCTACCTAAGCTAATCAATAACCATTAAGGCTGTTAAGGCCTTAAATCCATTTTTTCTCTATTTCCAACTGTCAGTTAGAAAAAACTGCCAGTCTCACAGAGAGAGCCAGAAACTGCTGCTCCTCCCAACTGTCAGCTGTAACTGACTGACAAATCTCTCTTCTCCTCTGCCTCTTAAAGGGACAGAGAAAGCTGTTAAGAAAATTTCTTTTAACAAAGGTAATGGACCTTGCTACTAGTAGCAATGCAACAAGCCAGGACATTCCTGAAGGACTTAAGTAAAAGAATGCTATCTACATTGAGAGAAAGAACTATGTGAGTAGAAAAGCAAAAAGCAAAACATATGACATCACTTATCACATGTATATATGGGCATGTGATTTGGGGTTTGGGCTTTTAAAAAATCGCTCGATAGCAAAAGTGAATAATATGGAAATGTGTATCAAGTGACAACATTTGTACAACTCAGTTCAGGGGAGTAGAAGAAGAAAGAAGAGGGAAGGAATGAGAGAAAAAAGTGGAAGAAAGGGGGGAAAAAATTTTGGGAGTCACTGAATTAAGTTTAGAGATCAAGCTAATTAAAACCAGCTAGTTGGGAACCCCTGACTCTTGGAGATTCATGATAAATGTTGATTCTTGTATTGTACTATAATAGTAGGTTCCTCCAATACTCCAGCCTAAAAAAGATATAAATAACAAAGAGCCCTAAACTATAATGGCATCTGAATTAAAATTTCTTCTGTCTCATTACTATGACCACCTAACAAGTCTACACATTTCAATTCACCTTTCAAATTTATCATACAAATGTCGGAAATTGATTTCTGAAAACATTAAGTACTATTTATATGCAAAGCACTATTCTATATATTGAAAATAAAGATTACTACAACATAGAGAATCTTCCTTTTTTCTAACTTTCAGTCTCACATTTCCAACTACCTTTCAGACATATCAAATTGTCTAGTAGACACTTTAAACATGTCCAAAATCAAATTATTTTTCCTTTTAAACCCTCCCATAAGCACCTTCCCTATTTTTGTAAAGGACAATATCATACTCCCAATGCCCTTAGATTCTTTAATAACCTAGGTGTCATCTTCAACTCTTCATTATCTCTCACCCATTTCCAATCTTTTGGCAAGACCTGTCAATTTTACCTCTGTGACATCTCCCAAATATGTTCCCTTCTCTTCTTTAACTTTGCCACCACTCCATGGCAGGCCCTCATCACCTCAGGCAACAGCCTACTGGTGGGTCAACATAGCTAAAGTCTCTCCCTACTCCAATTCATTCTTCAGCCATAAAAGTGATTTTTCTATAAAATCGTTCTGACCATGTCACTCCTCTTTACTAAATTCCAGTGGCCTCCAATCAATACCAGGATCAAATGCAAAATTCTCTGTTTAGTCTTGAAAGGCTCTTATGGTCTAGGTCTCCCTTCTGCTCTTCTTATATTTTACTGCTCCACACACATTTTGATCCTGTGACACTGGCCTCCTGGCTATTCCATGAACAAGACCCTTCATTTCTTGGCTCTGGGCATTTTCCCTGGATGTTCTGTACAATGGGAATATTATCATTCAACTCTACCTACTAATTTCCCTAACTTCCTTTAAGCCCTAACTAAAATCCCATCTTCCACAGCAAACCTTTTTGACTCCCTCTCAGTTCTAGTATCTTCCCTGCTAATTATTACCACAAACAGGAAAATAACATATACTATTTATATAGCTTATACACAGTATATTTTAATATCTGCATATAGCATATTTGTACATATTTGTTTCTTTGTTGTAGCTATCATTAGATTGTAAGCGCCTTGAGGATGGGACTATCTTTTGCCTCTTTTCATATCACCAGTGCTTAGCAAAGTGCCTGGTATAAAGTAGACCCTGCAAAATTTTACTATTAATTATTATTCTATTACTATTAATTATTATTCATATCTAGTCACATTACTGTCTGTACACAAAAATTTCAGCAGGTCTTTACTGATAAAGTTCAAATTTTACTTGGCATTTAACACCTTCCACAATCTGGTATAACTGTACATTTACAGTCTTATCTCTAACTCTTCTCCACATAATCAATTCTCTAACCAAACTGGTTTAGCCTTTAACTTCCAAAACATTTTACACACTCTCTCAGTGTCTCTGCCTAAAGGCACTTTTCCCCCTATTTCTGGAACTCATCATCTTTTCTGACAGAGGTGCAATTACATTTACATTGTTTTTAAAAGTGAATTACCTAGGTATAGATTGTAAATTAAATCCTTAGAACACAATTAAGTGATAAGAAGAGTTTTTTACTGAAAACTACATTACTTGGATTTTGACATCAGTAATTCTGATATCCCTCAAGACCAAAAAGAATTTTAACTGTTTCTGAATTGTACAACTAATAGGTTATTAGATTTTCTTTCTTAATAGTTACCACAGTCAGTGTGTTAAAACCAGCTCTTCCCAGCAAATGGCCCAGATCACTAACTGCAGTGAAAGGAGAAATGTGTGGAGAAAATCCTCCTTCTCTTTCCAGTTCTGCTAATTGTAAAGAACATCGGAGTTCAAAGAGTGTATCTCCTCCAAACATTGCGCCAATAAATACTCCATCTGGTTTTAAAACATGATGAATCTGTAAGACAAACAAAAAAAACTGTTCAGAATAAATTCTAATCTCAACATTGGTCTTCTTTACCTCTCTGGATAAATTTAGAGGGCAAATAAAGTAAATTTATTAATGTATGTTGACAATTTAATATCTCATAATTACCACTCCTATATGGAATACTAGAAACTTCCTCAAATGATCTGATATCTAATTTAAAAAACTTCTACATAAACTGTTGCCATGCAATTCATTCAGTCAACCATCATATGGCCAACAGTAGTGATTTGTACATTTAAACACCACATAATCTACAACATAAGTGAGAAAGTCCCTATCTTTTCATTGAAAAATACTCACTGATTATTTGCCTGCCTTTAAAACTAATTTCCAACTAATATTTCTAGCATATTTATATCAGAAGTGATATTGTATATCCATACTCTTACACAAAATTTTCAGCCCTTAATAGTTATGTTCTGGAATAGTAAAGTATTTGGCAATACTTTGATCTTGATAAGAGAGGGAGATCCAACTTTAAGACAAGGTTCATTAAATCAACTTCCTAGTCACAAAAAACAACTTAAGTTTAACATTTTAAAATACTAAAAAGCAATATTTAGATGTAACAGTTAAAAATCAGGGGGAGACTGAGGCAGGTAGAAATTAGTTTCTCTCGGCAAGGAGTATATTTTAGAGGTTTATTAAAGGTTGAGAATTTAAGAATATACAAGTAAGAAAAGGACATGCTAGGTGGGCCATGAGGCCCACCCAACTTTCACTCACATCATGAGATGCGTCTGTTTGCCAGCGGAGACAGAAAGTAAAGAGAGCCCGCCATGGGTGGAGACCCTCTAAATAATCATTTTGCTCTAGGCCCATTTGAGAATTCAGTGAGATTAGAGGGCATTCTGGGAGCTAGCAAGGACTCCTGGGGAATGGAGTCCAGAATTCAAATCTCAATTTTACAGAGAGCACAGCAAATATATACTCCACTGGTTCCTGACAACTGCCTTTTTGTCTGCCTCTTTCTGCCAGTAAATGAGGTTACTCCCAAATTATGATCTGCTTTTTTAATTCCTGCATATTTTGACACTTTAGTCATATTCAGAACATAACAGTAATTTTACATTATACAGTGCTTTACAAAACAGTGAACTTCCTACAGAACCCTGAAAGGTTAATATAAGCAACCTGTCCACTGCCAAAGACCTAATAAGTGAGAGACTGAAAAGGTGAAATTTTCTAACTCCAAATCTAGTGCACTCCTACTACATAATGCTATACATGGCTCCTGAATCCATTTTGTTAGCCGACATCTTTCTTCCAAGATCTAGGTCCATAGCTTTAACTGCCCACTAGGTGTTTTCATCAACTATCCCCTCAAACACTGAGCGGGGGGTGTGTATGTGGGTAGCTGGGTAACTCTGTGGATTGAGAGCCAGGCCTAGAGACAGGAGGTCCTAGGTTCAAATCTGGCCTCAGACACTTCCCAGCTGTGTGACCCTGGGCAAGTCACTTGACCCCCATGGCCTAGTCCTTACCACTCTTCTGCCTTGGAGCATTCCAAGATGGAAGGTAAGGGTTTAAAAAACAAAACAACAAAAAAAAGAAAAAAACACTGAGCCAGGGAGATCTCCAACTATGGAGCTGACTATGATCAAGCAGGAGAATGCTACAGGACCAGTAGAGATTTAGCATGTTGTTCACCCTCATGGCCCCTGAACAGTATACTGGCCCCAGGGCCCCCTTCAGCTCAGTCTCAACCTAGTGGGTGTGAAGAGTGAATCAAACCCTCTTTGTCTCTCAAGCAGCAACTTTTAATTTAATCAATCTTTAGGTTAATCAATCAAAAACTTAAGTACCCTTACCTAGTACCTTACCAATCACTAAGTATGAGAGTTCACAAGTCACTTGCTAGAGTGAGTGACAACTTCAAAGGCCAATGCCCCACCCCCTTGGGCAGTGATAAGCAAATTAAAAGACTGCTATTGGTTCCCATAAAGTGGGGGAGCAACAGGAAGTGACCTCAGGAAAACTGCTTTAAAAAGGCCAGCTGGAGGATTCAGTTTTGGACTCTGGTTGGTGAGGCAAACTGGAGGAGGAGACTCCTTGGATCCTGCGGTGTGAGTGGAGTGATTCCTTCCTTGGTTCTTCAGTGAGGAGACCCTCTCTGTTCATTGGTGCTTCAGTGGGACATTCCCTTCGATGGGAATTCTGGTAATATTCTAGGCAGTCTTAGCCGCATGTGCACTAAAGGCTCTCAGCGGATTCTTCAGCCTCTCCTGGTTCTTTGGATTTGAGTTTCCTAATTAGGACTTTGGATTCAGGAGAGACCCACCTTTGAATCTGCATTTGCAGTCTAGAGATTCAACTCAGGGTATTTGTAGCGAGGCAGTACTTTCTATCTCTTTATCTACATTTTTCCACTTTCACTCTTTCCACCTCTTTTTAAATAAAGCTACTAAAAGTCATTTTGACTTAAGCTGTAATATTTTAAAATCAGTGACCACAATATTACTTTAGAATTCTCATATTTAGCACAAAACCTAATTTTAAATTCTTACATGGGAGTACCTCATCAATACTCTCAACAATTTCTCCAAGAGCACTGACAAAAGAACAATGTTGGATGGATGACATCCAGTAGCTCCAAAATGGTTTCATCCTCTACATAGTGGGCTGTATCTGCAACTGCCTGCCTTTACTACTCATCTATGCTCAAAAATACTTAGCCCTCTTCTTCTTTGGTGTCCAGTCCAGCTTCTCTCTACGTAAGTTCTGGATTCAAATATGTGACTTTGAGAAACCTGTCCACTCTCATCATCTTTGTCCTATTGGCTATTACACTTTTCTATGCCATCCAGGTAGAGCTCCCTGCCATTCTGCCATTGGTCTACCTGATCTATTTAGCTCTCAGCTCCAAGGTCAACTTTCAACAACAAAAGGGAGATGAAGTTGTTGGAAAAAGAGGCTGGTTCTTTGGATTCGAGTTACCTAATTAGGACTTTGGATTCAGGAGAGATCCACTTTTGGATCTGCATTTGCAGTCTGGAGATATTAGGATTCAACTCAGGGTATTTGTTCTTTCTGTCCTACCTAATCTTCAACATCCTGGCCACATGTTATATAACAGGAAGTCAGTGCTCTGGTTCATCATTCCCATGACTTTTTTACGTGAGACAATTGAGAAGTTAGACCTTCAACAAATTGCTGAAGAAGTCTGCCAACCTCAACCTCCTTCTGGAATTTTTCTGTATCTTTTATATCTTGGCATAAGTAGATACTCTGCCCAAACTCTAAAGGGACAAGAGGTTCTAGTCCCCTACTGCCCTTCCCAAACCCTTGTATCCATTTTCCAAAAGAATGTCACTCCTTGGAATTCCATGGAGACTGGAACAACCTCCAGGAAGTGATGCAAAGTGAGAGGAGCAGAACCAGGAGAACATTGTACACAGAGACTGACACATTGTGGTACAAGAGAACGTAATGGATTTCTCCAGTGGCTTTACAATGTCCCTGAACAACCTGCAGCAATCTACAAGAAAAAAAAATCCTCAAGCAGAGGACAAACTGAGGGAGTAAAAACACCGAGGAAAAGCAACTGCTTGACTACAGAAGTTGAGGGGACATGATAGAGGAGAGACGCTAAATGAGCACCCTAATGAAAATACCAACAACAAGGAAATGGGTTCAGAGCAAGGAGGACACATGTGATACCCAGAAGAATCATGCGTCTAAGGAAAGGGTGGCGGGGGGTTGGGGGGAAGGAAAAGAAAATGATCTGTTTCCAATGAACAATGTATGAAAATGACCAAATAAAATAATGTTTTAAAAACTAAAAAAAAAGAATGTCGCTCCTTGGCTCAGTGATAAAAATCATAGTATATGAGAATAGACTAGGATTTGAGGAGCTTTCATCTGCTGTAAATAGGCTTCCGTTATAATATCCATGGTTTCCTACTGTGTCTTGTTCAAATGCAAGAGTTCAGAAGGTGGTGTGGCTGTATAATTCTAATTCTATATGGCTTCCACAAGAGGGCAATATCAAGTCACTTTAAAAACTGAGCTCCTGGAAAAAAAAAAAAAACCTCATCCTCATTCCCCAAAGCCATTTCCCTGTCTTGGCTTCTCTATTTCTGTTAACTGCCATTTTTCTCTTTCCAGTCAATTACCATCACATAGGAGAAAGAACTATGGAGTCAGAAGACCTGGTTTCAAATCCCAGCTCTATTATTACAGAGTGAGATAGAATTAAGTGGCTTACTCTTATTTCCTATTCCAATTTACCCTTTGTGGTTGCTGAAATGCTTTTTCTATATTTTAAATGTTTTAATTCTCCTACTTAAAATAAACTCCAGTTGCTCCCTATTACCCCTATGTTCAAATAAAAGCTTCACTATTTGTTGTTGTCTTTCATGATCTAGTTTTAACCTCCTTTTCCAGCTTTGATTCCCTTCAGGATTCAGCCATACCTACCTTCTTGCAGTTCTTTACTCAGGAATATCCCTTCTCCTCTGCTTGGCACTGGGAGCCAAACCTCTTCACCTCCATTTTTTAGAGGTCCCAACTTCCTTCAAAGCTCAGCTTAAGTGCTACCTTCTGTGAAAACAGAAATTGTATACCCCTGAACTACATAACCCAGCATCCCTTTCCTTTATGTCCTGACTTTGTGTCTTTATGTTTAGAAAATAAGTTTGTTGGAAACACCGCCCTTGGGCCTTGGCCTGGCGGCTCTGCACTTTCTCCTGGGTGTCCAGTCTGAGAAGCTTTCTCTTTACTGAAGCTAGTCTTTCCTTTGCTTCAAGTTATTATTATTAAATCTTATAAAAATAATGCTTGGAGTATTTGGATATTAATTTTTAATCTTACACTTCTTTACAGCTACCAATGCTTTCTCCCAGAAAATATTGATTCTGTGTATACTTTTATGTATGCAGCAAGCTTTCTTGCCAAAGTGAATGGAAACTTTTTGAGGGGAAGAACCATTTTATCTTTGTTTTTCTACCTTTACACCACGCAGAATGACTAAAATCTAGTAGCTGTTTTAATAAATTCTATTGATTCCCTAAAAACAATGACTTTTTAAAAACGTCTATATATTATTTATCAAGAAATCTTAAAGAGAAAAATGTCCAAGGCTTTTAGAACCAAGGGACAAGAAACTAGAGCCATGCCTGAAGACATAAAGTTCAAATCTGGCCTCATACACTTACTACATGTGTGACCTTAGGCAAATCACTTAAACACCTCTGCCTATCCTTTACTGCTCTTTTAGGTTGGAATCATTATTTAGTATCCAGTCTAGGACAGAAGGTAAGAGTTGAAAAAAAAAATAAAAAAACAACCTAGGGACAAAATAAAGACAAAATCTACTGATCATTTTCTTAAAGGAACTTTAAAAGATAAAGTCCTAGGAATATGATAGCAAAACCCAAAAGTTCTTAACACCTCAGTTTTAAATCTACTGTTGAACTCTTAGAAATGTTATAATCTAATTGTTAACTAGTCACCCACAGAGGCTGGAATCAGGCATCACTGGAAACAGTACCACCATCACCTACCTTGTGACTGTAACAGGAAACTCCTCACAGGGTAAGATCTGTGCTCTCTAATGGCCAGTGAATAATAACCCATTTTTCACTTTTAGTGGAACAGTACAATTTACAATGTAGAAGTGGGTAAAAATTAGTTATGCTCTACAGATCTGTTTAAATTAGCTTTCGACCCAAACCGACATCTTTCCACTTCCTTGTTAATACTGGGTAGCACCACCATCCTAGTAATCATTAACCATTTTCATTTCTTTCTACAAAATATCCGTTGCATATCCTCTTCTGTCTATTCAAATAAACATCACCCATAAAACCTCATTACCTCTTAGACTACTACAATAGCCTCTTAAATAACCTTTCATACTCAAATTTCTCCCATCTTTAATCCATCTTTCAAAGCCTATAAAGTGATTTTCTTCAACTGCAAGTCAGATCATGTGAGCCTTCTGCTCAGTAGATGCCACTGGTTCACTATAGATTATAGGATAAAACATTTCATTTTTGTCTTATCCTTTTTTGATTTCTACTTTTTAAAGTTCATAATGTATATAATTAACAGAATCAAAGAATTTTGGAGTCAGAAATCTCTGATAGTTCAAATATATGACCAAGAAGAATCCCCACTAAAATATACTGAACATGTGATTATTCAATTTTTGTCTTAAGTCCTCCAAAAAGGGGGGACTTATTATCTCCCAAAAAAGTTCATTCCATTGTGGGACAGCCCCATTTAGAAATTTTTCTCATGCATTGTTTAAATTTGCTTTGTGACTTCTATTCATTGTTCCTTAATCTGCCCTCTTAGGCCTATCAGGGCAAATCACTTAACTACCATTGCCTACCCTTACCACTCTTCTGCCTTGGAACCAATACACAGTATTGATTCTAAAATGGAAGGTAAAGGTTTAAAAAGAAAAGAAAGAATATTTTCTATGTAACCATGTCCTCCCCATTTAATCCTTATACAATAGCACTTAGGGTTTAATAAAAACTCATTGGTAGTTGTGGAGTTGATTGTATAATTATAATGGGCAATAAAACATTTCATATTTGTCATTTGTAGATAAGCAAATATATATATATATATATGTACATATATGCATTGGAGATGTGTGTGTGTTTACATATATATATTTTACTAACAGGAATGTGTTAATCAAAAAACGGGAGAATACAGACCTCTACTACTAGTTTGGCAAGTAATCATTTAACTAATCTATAATTTTCTTGTACCTCTGTCATAATTTATTGCATATTTATGCTTTAAGTTTTTAATCTTAACAACTATTTCTAATACTTCTCTGTATCTCTCAGACCATCTACTAAAATGACATGCATATAAGTTAGCTCAATACCTACTGATTTAATTTTTAGAAAACACTCCAAAGGATTGATGTACAAGCAAATTTCAAACTATCTAACTAAATTATTTTAGTTTGTGTGGCTATATTGACTTTTTAAAACTTGGAGTGACTGTAGCATATTTAATGAGGGGTCCATAACAGTGTTATTAAGTTATAATAGACTATATGCTTATATAATAAACAATGAAATATATCAGTATTTTTCTCACCTGTTTAAATGCTCTAGGAAGATCATTCACCCAATGCAAACTGAAATATAAAAACATATTTCTTACAGTTTAATAAAAAAAAATGTTTGAAGTAAATGTTTTGAATTTTGAAGTATAGTACCCTACAACAAGAGTGATATAAGTAAGGGGCCTAACTGGATAACCTGCAAATTTTCAATTTCTTAATAATGTTCACCATTTTTTTGGGAAAAGAAACCTATTCTAGTCCCATTACTGCTAGTGACCAGCTAAGGTTTCCTTAGGCAAGCAATTTCAACTCTGAAGACTTCATTTAATTAAATCAGATTATTTACTAGAAGGTCAAATACTGAAACTGAAGCTTAAATACTTTAGCTACATGAGAAGACAGGACTCATTGCAAAAGATCCTGGTGTTAGGAAAAAATTGAAGGCAAATGGAAAAGAAGGCAGCAGAGTATATAATAGATAATCATAGAAACTATAAATATGAACTTGGATGGACTTCAAAAGATACTAGAGAATAGAGAGGCCTGGTAATCTGTAATCCATAGAGTAACAAAAAGTTAGACACAACTGAATGACTAAACAGCAAGATTTCATTTCTTCATTTTTAATATGAGAGAGCTGGAGAAGATGATTTCTAGAGTTCCTTCTAACTATACAGTTCTATTCTATACAACATCAGTATGCAGGAAGGAATTCCATCTTCTAGCTTTACTAAATGGGAAACAATATGGTACCAGGGAATTAGTGATGAACGTGGAATCAGAAGGCTCATTTGTCTAATGAGTATCTCAAAGGTCCTTTCCATATCCAAAATTAAAATCATTGTTCTATACTTAAAAAGACTAGTGACTTAGTATACTCTGTGTTCTTAAATTAGCTAAGGTAAAAAAAATTAATTCTCAGTACTACCACCACTAACACAGTTTAAAAAGCAGAGGCTCTCTTATAGCCCCAAAAATTGTAAAATCAGGAACTTTATTAATAGTTCAAATGCTAAAATGAATTGATACAGTGAACTATTTGTTCATCTCTTAAAATTAAACCCTTAGAGAAAGAATTAATAAAAAGAAATACCAACCTTAAACTGCTAACAACCAGATCAAATGTATTTTCTTTGAAGGGAAGAAATTCTTCATCAGCTAAAACACTAACAGTAGGTATTTCTGTTTCTAAAGCATTTTTCTATAATAAAAAGAAATTGAAATCATTTTCACAGAATGCCAATTGCTAACTTAATCATCATTATGAAACTGATATCAATATAGTATGATGAACTACATACCAATGCATTTTCGGCAATATCTGCTTGGAAAAATTTTCCAACAACTTCCTACCAAAAAAAGTAACATAAATGTGGTTAAAGTATAATAAAAATATTTTTGTCATTGAAATTGTTAAAGAGAATAAAACTAGAAATAGTGATGATTATTTTGACAATAAAACTCTAGGAAGTAGAATTTTCTACATAAAGCAAGTAAAAACTAAGGTAAATTCATTTAGATAAGTGAGATAAAAATTTTAAAATATCCAGTCTGGAAAGTCCTGGGTTCAAATCTTGCCTCAGACACTTCCTAGCTATGTGACCCTGGGCAAGTCCCTTAATCCCTATTGCCTATCCCTTACTGCTCTTATGGTTTGGAACTAATACATAGTATTGATTCTAAGACAGAAGATAAGAGTTTTTTAAAAAGTATACAGAAAATCTTAACTAACAAGATGAAGAACATTGTTATGAATAATCCATAACCGAAATCAGATCTATGCACAGGTGATCTGAACCAGGCTTAGAGAGAAAAGTAGACAGATGTAAAAATGCAGATTTGAACCTCAGACTTCAATCCCCAGAAGTCCTTGGTACTTCCCAGAATCCCCTATAATCTCACCAGTGATTCCCACCTAGGTGAGATCACATATTATTATTTAAAGGGCTCTCTGTCTCTCAAGAGCACTCTTCCTCTACTCAGAGATAGCAACAAGATGTAAGTGAATTGTGAATGGGTTAATGTGCCCTAGGCACGTGCTATTTGTTGGTTTTAAGTTCATATATTAATGCGTTCAATACTATTCTGTTACACTGAATCATTTTAATGTACTGGGTTTTAACTACTGTTATATTCTGTTTCTTTTCCCCTATAACTACACTGAAAAAAATTATTATTTTAAATTGCAAAGTTTAAATTCCTTTTGAGAAGAACTTTAGGTTAAGAAACATGCTACCTCCCCAAATCCAGAAACTGAACTGTTTGGAGAAGACACCATGAAGATGCCTCCAGACCACAAGCTGCGTGAGAAGATCAAGAATGAACGTTGAGTGTGGTTAATTGAACATTTATTTGTATGTATACTTTCATGCCAAAGGGGACTTCCCCCTAACTGTTTTTTTGTCAACGAGTCTAGCAATGATTGGTTTTGTTCTTTTTTACTCTTATCCTCAAATTATTGTAATCTTTAAGTTGATTACGTTTTCATGATCCTTTGGGGGAAACATGTTTCCTAATAATGATCAAAGAGGGGAATGTAAAAATGGAGATTTGAACCTCAGACTTCAATCCCCAGAAGTCCTTGGTACTTCCCAGAATTCCCTATAATCTCGCCGGAGATTTCCACCTGGGCAAGATCACAAATTATTATTTAAAGGGCTCTCTGTCTCTCAAGAGCGCTCTTCCTCTACTCAGAGATAGCAACAAGATGTAAGTGAATTGTAAATGGGCTAATGTGCCCTAGGCATGTGCTTTTCTTATTTTGCATTTTTTTATCTTGAAATCTAATAATCTTTAATAAACCTCATAAAATATAATACTTTTAGTAGAGAAACTAATTTAACTGTTACACAGACATACATACACATATGCACACACATTTTATTTACTGTGTGAACCTCTAGCATCTAACACATATGCAAAAAGTAACATCTGTTAAACGAAATAAGGTCTGAGATCCACTGAAGAATCCAGAATGCTCAGCACAGTACCTTATTGAGTATGTGTGCATAGGTCAATAATTATAGATTGAGTGATGATTCAATTCAATTTATAATTCATGTCTATTCTTCAGTGTCTAACAAAAGATAGAACAAATATAAAAATAAAGAATATCTCCGATCAATAAATATCCTAGGCCAGGGATGGCACATCTATGGCACAAGTGCAAAAGACAGCATACAAAGTTCTCTATGGGCATGCAGTTGCCCTCCCTACCCACCAATTCATTACTAGAAGACCTCGAGGTAGAACTGCAACCTTCGCCTTCTACATGTCTGACCACATTTTTTCACATCACCTGTCCCTCTGCCTAGCAACCCAATGGGAGTGTTTTCTCTCTTAGGTGCAGTAAGGGGTGGGAAGGGTATGCTCAGCACCTGGGGGGTGGTGGTGGGGTCACATTCTTTCTCTAAAAGGTTTGTCATCACTGTCCTAGGTTATAATTAGGTGATTAATTAATCAATCAAATACCATTTATTAAGCACTTTTTTCAATTTGACTGTTTCTTATTGGGAATTATGATAAAGTATGAAATTGATGAAAATGAAAGAAAACTATAAGGTATTTTAAAAAATAAATATAAATAAATATAATCCAAACACATCACATTACAAATGTAACCATTCAAGAAAAATGATTGTAGAAACACATTTGTACTTATGACAATAAAGAAAGTGAACAATAATCATTATTAGCTTTTGGAAAAAGAACGTAAAATAAATTAAAAATACATTAAGAGTCAGTGAGGGGAAAATGGAAAATAGACTAGCATTTTTATGCTACATATATTTTGACATATAAGTCTAAATGTCATACACATTTTTATTCTTTTATATGGCCTTGGATGATGAAAATTTTACTTTAAAATGTAAAAAATTTTATCATTCCTGAAAGAAAAATTATCACGTAAGTATACCTTATTTAAATGATGTGCTATATAACCTCTTCCACAGCCAACATCCAAAGCAAGGGGAAAATCTCTTTAAAAAAAAGAAAAAGAAAAAAATGGCATTTTTTATAATACCACAGTATGTAAAGCAGTTTATAAGTTTATTATTTTTGTTACTTTTTAGTAACCAGTCATTTCCATCTTTAAGATGAGCAATAAACCATTATTTGTTACTCAGTAGAAATTCCATGCAAGATGGTTTGTCCTCATGTTTACAGATGGGGATTTAATTATTAAATTGCTAAATTTAACAAGTCAATTATTACAGTCTCCAAAGTGTATAAATGGAGATTTTGAACCTTTGAATTCATTTCCCCAGAAGTCCTTAGTATTTCCCTATAATCCCTCCTGTCTCTCCATGTTGGCAAGATCACGTTATTGGTATTTAGGTTGGTGTATGTTCATCCCATGCTCTTTTTGAACTTCGACTGGGCTGAATTCAGGCAGTTCCTTTGCCTAAGTTATTATTAATAAAACTTTATAAAATATAATATTTAATTATTGTATATTAATTTTGATCATTACATTTTTGGAGACCACAAAAGGATGGAATTCTCAAATTTTTATAGAATAGATATATTTTTTCAGGATTGCGCCCCTGCCAGCCCACCTGTTTTCCTGCCATCAAGGTCACTTCCCTCTGCCTACTCCTGATTCAGCCTGAGCTGTACCCACCCATGAACAGACCCAGCTGTCATTCGGGGCCATTTGTTTGTTTGTTTCCCACAGAGGGTGACTTACAAAATATCTTTCCACCCTAATCCCTTTCCACACTCTCCGTGTGTGTTTCTAGCCTGCCATTGCCATTTTTCAGTAGGGAGAAAAGAACCGCACACCATCTAATTTTCAAGCAGACTTTTTTTAAAGCTGATCGTGGATTCCTAGTTTAGAAGGTTGTTATTCAAGGTTTTCCACAGGGAGGGGAGTCCAAATCCATGTATTTAGTCAGTTTTGGGAAATAAGCTGATTTTTTCCTTCTCTCTTTTGACCCAAAATGCCATTCCTTCATATGCAAATACGCTATTGTGGTCCCTCAGTTTTGCCTTTAGGGAAGAGAGCACAGAATAGCTCTTAAAAAACCTTAAAAAAATGTCTATTTGCCTTCAGTCATGGTCTCCTTTTGTTTAACTTTTATTTAAGAAGTAAACGTGTTACAAAGCATGGCTCACCTCTCTCCAGCAGTTCAAAGTTTTGGAGTGTCTTTTCTCACTATTATTCCTGGTAACAAGGATACTTGTGTGTAGCTTGAATAATCCTGAGATTCAATGGGGAGATTCATCTTCCTACACACTTTTGGTATTTGGGCCTGCCCAACCTCTACAATACCTCCAATTTGAGATCCCTCCATACCATATTCAGTACAGAATTCTCCCTCACTATGATCAAGTTCAGAGCTCTGACAAAAGAAATGCAAATGGATGATAAATACTTGAGGAGGGGAGGGAAACTTTAAGAGATCTGGAAGTTTATTGCTAACTATTTTGAATTTATTCTTCTCCTATAATAACAAGTCTATTCTATTGAGATTGGCGAAAAGGATTTTTGATTGCACTGCCTGCCTGCACCTTTTCACTTATTTATATTATTGTATTTATTGACTGCTTTAAAGTTTAATTTTTTAAGTTTATCTGTATTAATCTAATCAATTATCTTTCTGTAATACCGAATCATTTTAAGATACTATGTTTTGTCTATATTGATCTTTAATTTGTACCTTTATCTCTTCTGAAGAACAAAAAGTGCCACATGCTGCCTTAAAAAGGCTGTTCTGGTTTTGTTTTGTTTTGCTTTTGTTAATTGTCATATAGATGATAATGGATGGATTTCAACAAAATTGGTTAAATTGTATGCAACCTTTGGAGAATTTAACAAGCTAAGAATTTAAATTATAATTTTAACAGGTCTTCAGAAATAATTTTAGATAAGTAGTGGTTTCTGAATGGATGATTATTTTCTATGTATATATATTATAAAGAATGTTGTATTAAAAGTAGAGAAACAAAGAGATGTTCCTACCAAGATTTCAAATAAAGCAGTAAATCAAAAAGAGCTTCTATGCATGCATAATAATTTAACTCTTCAGTTTAGTTTACTTCTACCAGAACAATCTAGATTTCTTGGTAATGTTCTAGACCCAAATAAAAGTTTCACTTTGTTTAAAAATATCTTTGCCTAGGCTGAAAAATTTGCTACATCTATAAAAATTGTGACAAATATCCATCAGTTTATAGGTTTTATGTCATACAGCTCTTATGTGAAATATGATAGTGGCTTTGTTTGCTATTGAAATTAACTGGGCTATTGTGAATTTGGGGGACTTTGGTACTTTGAATGTGCATTATCTACTGCATTACTGTTTTATTCTGAAAATCATTTGTACTCACACAGTGGTTCATGGCCAAGTTAAAGGAAATGGATCTCACTTTTTGATGAGAAACCTTTGTATTCTATCTCTCCCCGGCTGACACAGTGCGTCACTGATTGTAAGCTATATATTTTTTTTATTTTTAAAAACTCTTTATTGTTTTTCCTTGCATATACAATATAGCATCTGAGTTTTATTTTTTCTCTCCTTTTTGTATTTGAAGCACATGTCAACAGTATTGAGATTTTTCTTTTAACTTTTTTGATTTTGCAGTAATATAAGTTTAAAATACATTTGTTCTAATATTAATGCATACCTAAAAAGCTTTAGACTATAAAAATGATGCCATTGATTGTTTAAAAATTATGGAACTTTGCTTAATGATTGTTTCTGATTCCAGAAGAAGAGAATATACAAAAGAGTCACTGTATAGTGATACAGAAGCACAAAGCACCTGCATAGTGCCTATGGAGCACAAGATAAGCAAGGCCAGATCCCAGTGGGATTTATGTAATTCTGAGCCAAGAGGACTTGAACTTGTTTGGGGTTCGAAGTTGTGGCTATTTAACATGTGTTAAATGCAGGACTTCCTTAAGCCACATTCTATCAAGCACCTTCTTTTCACTGCCATCCTAGCTCCCATTTGCTGCTGAAATCTAGACCCTTTTCTGTCTTTCATGGTGTGGCAAACTTTCTGTAGTCCTAACTACTGATTGAGTAAATGCATAATTGCTTAAATCATTTTAATTAGGCCCTGATTCAAGAACTTATTAAAGATTTGCTTTTCCCTTACATTTAAAAAAAAAAAAGACTTTTACATTTTGTATTTCATCCACAAGTTATTTTTCTCTTTTATTTGGATTTTTTTCGTGTTTTTAATTTTCTTTTGCAAATTGATTCATATATCTCATAACTCAACCATGCATTCCTGAGTGATCCCTATGTTTGTCATTATTCACTTCAGGGGGGCCAAGTTATTGCTGTGAACTTTTATTTAAATTTGAACAATTTTAGGATAAGAAACTTGCTACCTCCCAGAATCCAGAATGCACCATGAAGATAGATGCCTGCAGAAACCACATGCTGCACCAGAAGATCTTGAGTGACCTTTGGGATGTGAATTGAACTGTGGGGAGTTGAAATGCCTTTGTTTTGAATGTATACTCTTATGCCAAAGGGGACTGACTCCAAATTGGCTTTTTGTCAATCTAGTAATCATTAGTTTTGTTCTCTTTTCCTTTTGTCCACAAATTATTGCAATTTTTAAGTTATGTTTCCATGATCTTTTTGGGGAAACTGGTTTCCCCAAAAGGATCACGGGGGAGTGGGGGTGGTAATGTATAAATGGAGATTTTGAACCTTTGACTTCATTTCCCAGAAGTCCTTAGTATTTCCCAAAATTCCCTATACTCTCTCCTGTGTCTCCACATTGGCAAGATCATATTATTGGTATTTAAGGGGATGTATGCTCCTCCCATGCTCTTTTTTGACCTGTGACCAGGCTGAATTCAGGCAGTTCTTTTGCTTTAGTTATCAATAAAATGTTATAAAATATGATATTTAGTTATTGTGTATTAATTTTAATCTTTATTAAAATAAATATGTGGCTCCTAAGGATACCATTACACTAAGAAAATACTAATATTTGGCTTTAAAAGTATATATTATGTGCAAGATACTGTCCTTTTTGGGCAGTTTAGTGCTAAAAATGAAAAGGACAGAACATGTTTAGTTATGTAATGAGAAAGTCAAACTAAATAGTAAATGATATGAGTTTGCCTTTTCCATATAAGAGCACTTAGATTCGTAAAAAGAGTAGGAGCCTTTTCAAGTTTAATAAAAATGGCTGAAGTATGCTTATAAGAATTTCAACCTAAGATTTTATTGAACAAGTTTGATACTACAGGCATTATTGAGAGTAAAAAGTTGTGTATGTATGAAAATATTCATGGAAGCTTTATTATGACAAAATCATGAGAATAACAAATCCAATGATTGGGATAAATGGCTCAACATATTATGATATTTGAATATAATGGATTATATTAGGAATAAGAAATATTAGAAATATAAAGAAAATAAGGGAAATATGTATAGAGATTAAAAGAGAATAAAACATACCATTATTATGTTTTTTTAAAAAACAGCCACAAAATCAAGAGAAAAAAGTATCAACAAATCCCAAGGGAACTCAAAAGCAAAGGGTGTTCATATTAGCATACAAATATAAATTACATTATTTTAAAACAAACTGTAAACGATGTGAAGTTTCTGGTTTTGTACACAATTTTTCTTATGCATGTTAGTTAAGTGTTTTGTGATGGTGATGAAGTATACAATAAAAAATAAATTTTAAAAAAGTTATGGTCCTGTTGCTACATTTCAAGAATATAGTTGAAGATTTTTTTAAAACTCAGGAGCTGCAGGGCTTTATAACCTCTAAGTTAATCTGAATATAACTTCTAAGATTTAAGAGACTAAAACTCAAAACATAAGAAATTATTATGGGAGCAGGTAGGTGGCTGAGTGGATTAAGGCCCAGGCCCAGAGATGGGAGGTCCTGGGTTCAAATTTGATCTCAAGACACTTCCTAGCTGTATAACCCTGAGCAAGTCACTTAACCCCACTGCCTTAGCTATTACCACTCTTTTGCCTTGGAACCAATACCCAATATTGATTCTAAGACAAAAAGTAAAGGGTTAAAAAAGAACCTACTTACATATTTGGAGAGAGGGACAATTAAGTAAAAATTGCTTATATTTTTAGGTGAAATTTATTGAAAAATTACCCTATAAGTGCAAGGTGAGTCATAGTACCAGAAGGATCCATTTTAAGACATAAAAAGGGTGGGACAGTTCAAAAGCTAACGAAATGAAAAGTGAGGATGATTCAACAAACAGACCAAAAACAATTCTATAGGAGCTTTTTAAAGTAACAGCAGCAGAAGCAATCAGTTGGCAAGGTTTCAGCTGCTAGTTCCTAATTTTGTAAATGAAGACAAACTGACAAGAACTTTAATTTCAGCTACTGCTTTTCATCTCCACTTATTAGTTAGGTAAATTCTCCTCCTCTGATCAGAGAGAAAAGTATAAATGGAAAAGTTAGGTTTTGCTGTTTATCTAAAGAGACAAGAGATTGAAATTAGATGAAGCAGAATGCCAAGAGTGAAACTAGAAAAGTTTGCTTGCTTTGAGTTCTGTAGAGGTGGTAGAATATTCTTTGCTCCCCACTGCCAATGCCAGGCTTACCTCTACTGACAAGACTCAACAACTGCTCCTTTGGAGTCTACACTATCCAAATTTATCACTCACTTTTGAGATCATGGTGTCCATTATCTACTAATCGCCTGGACATTCTCCCTTCTTCTTCAATGAGTTTAGTGCTTGAGTTAGTGTTTCTCTTTCTATCCACCTGTTCACCCTCCCAGTGACTGAAAGGTATGAAACTAAATCCATTACTAGAAAGTTCAATAATGGCATAAACAGCATCAGGAAGAAACCAAGTAACTATAAATGACAGTAGAAGGAGAAAAAGAGAAAGAGGTCTCAGATGAGATAAATTTGTAAATTATGGAATGGTTTTCCAGAGCATAATGGAAGGAGGCAGGCAGAATTAGAGTGGATACTGGGAGAGTAAGACTGAAGATACATGGGAATAAGGGAGTAGATAAAGTTGAAGAAGAAGATTTGTACTTCAGTATCTAGGGGTTGGATATCACTGGGTTAGGAGAGGAAAATGGAGATGGAAAGCTACTAATTAATTATTGGGGAATTAATCCAGGCAGAGAATATCAAAGCACACAGAACAAGCCTGTAAAGAAAGTGTGAAATGAGAAGCCAGTAAAGACAGCAGAATAAGAAGCAGTTGAACCCAGACCTCCCTCACAATTATTTCCATAAAGGACTATTAAGAATAACCAAGATTCAGTGTCTCTAGATAAAAAAGTACCATATCAGGGAGTAAGATATAAAACTAGAGAAGGAAAGGCCAGGTTATGAAATGCTTTGAATGAGAGAGCAATTTTTATTTGCTCCTAATGACTTAAGGAAGCCATTGGGGTTAACTGAGTAAGGGTGGGTATATGATGCATTCTATATTTTAGGAAAATCACATTAGTAACTCAATGAAGTGAAGAGATACTTGTGTCAGGTTGACCCACCAGTAAGTTATTGCAATAATCAAGGCATGAGGTGATGAGGACCTGCACTAGTGTGGCTGCAGTGTCAGAGAAAAAAAAGGGGAATATTTGAATAATGTTTCAAAGGTGAAATCAACAAGTCTTAGCATCAGCTTGGATTGGGGATTAGAGATAGCAAGGAAACCTGAGAGACTAGAAAGACAGTGTTACTCTCTACTGTGATGGTGAAGTTGGAGGTAAAGGTTTTAGGGGGAAAAGATGAGTTCTGTTTTAAGATGCCTACTGAGCATATAATTTGAGCTACCTAAAAGGATATTCAAGACTAGAGGTCAGAAGAAGGGTTTGGGGCAAGAAAGGTAGATTTGAGGATCATCAGCAGAGCCCATAAATCCATGGGAGCTAATGAGATAATCAAGAGAAATAGTGAGAGGGAGAAGAAAAGAACCAGGACAAAACCCTGAGGAACACCTATATTAAAAAGTGTGATCTGAAGGAGGATCCAGTAAAGGAAACAGGGTAAGTAGTCAGATAGATAGGAGAAAAATCAGGTGAGAATAATGTCCCAAAAACTACAGAAAAATACTACAGTATTTAAAAAATAGAAAATCGTTGTCAAAGACTGCAGAGAGGCCAAGAGCAAGGGTTAAGAAAAGGTCACTAGATTTGTCAAATAAGAGATAAATGGTAATGTTAGAAAGAGCTATTTAATGGAATGATATGATTGAAAACCAGATTTTAAGGTGTTAAGAACAAAGCGAGAGAAGAAAGTGAAGGCATCTATCACAGATGGTCTTTTCAAGTTTAGCTACAAAGGGCTGAAGAGAGATATAAGATAGTGGGATTGGATGGATCAACCGAGGGCTTTTTTCAGGATGGAAGACACATCATGTGAACATTGGTTAAAGGAATTCAGAATGTTTAGGCCAGAGAAAGAGAAAACTTGGCAGAGAACATAATAGATGCTTTCAAGATTTTGAAGGACTGGAATTTGGGGGAAAAAAAAAATTAGACTTGTTCTTTGTGGTTCTGGGGGCAGACCTAGAAGCAATAGGTAGAAGTGGCAAAGAGCTAAAGTTTACACTGGAAATAAGTTCATACTTCATAATTTGAGTTATTCCATGCTCTTTGAGGTGACAACAAATTGGAAAATGAGGGGATGTCCACTGATTGGGGAATGGCTGAACAAATTGTGGTATCTGATGGTGATGGAATACTACTGTGCTGTAAGAATGATGAACTGGAGGATTTCTATATAAATTGGAAAGACCTCCAGGAATTGATACAGAGTGAAATGAGCAGAACCAGAACATTGTACACAGAAAATGAAACACTCTGGCACAATCAAATGTAACTACTAGTAGCAATGCAATCAATCATCCAGTACAATTCTGAGGGACTTGTGAGACAGAACTCTATCCACAGTGAAAGAGAACTATAGGAGCATAAATGCAGAAGAAAAATTTGATTGATCATGTGGTTCAATGGGTATATGACTGGGGTTTTGGCTTTAAAAGATCACTCTACTACAAATATGAATAATATGGAAATAGGTTTTGAACAATGATACATGTATAATCCTATGGAATTGCTTGTCAGCTCCAGGAGAGGGGAGGGAAGAGGGGTAAAAAAGAACATGCATAATCATGTAACCATGGAAAAATATTCTAAATTAATTTTTAAAATAATGATGATGATGATGATAATAATAATAATTTGAGATATTAAAAGTCGACTAGGCTGCCTCTGGAGGTTGTAGATTGCCTTACAACTGAAGCACTTTTACCACCTGTACCCTCTTTTAGTAATAAATTACAGTAAAGATACTTTAAAATCCTATGATTGTCATGTAATACAAATGATAAATGATGGAGAGATAGCATATACCACTAGTATCTACACAATACTAATTATGCAAGTATGTTGGGAGGAATTATATATGACATAGGAAAAAGTACACAAAATTAGGTGTGGATAAGATGTGGTCTTCTTCGGTAGAGAAAGAACTCACAAAAGGAAACAGAGCCATCAAAAGTAAAATCTCTGGCTCAGAGCTGAAGATACTTTTTTAAGTTGACCATTACCTTACCTGGCTATATCATATACACGGTCAGCAACACGACCACCAACCTGAAATAAAAAGCAATCACAAGTTGATCAAACTTCCCTGATAAAAATTCAATTCAAGAGTTTAAGTGCCTATTACGTGCCATGCCCACCATTAGGTGATACTAGGGATAGAAGATAAAAAATAAAGTCTTTGTCTTTTAGGAGCTTACAGTCTACTACAGAGAAACAACATGTATAAAGATAAGTAAATACAAAAAGCATTACAAAATAAACAAATATAAAGTACCTACTTTGTGCCAGCAGGGAGTTGGGGAACACAAGTACAATGAATGAAATGATCTCTACTTGCAAGGAACTTTTATTACAAAGGAGACAGTAAATACATATGTAAGTGTGCATATTTATATATTTTTTGCTTCATATTTTTATTTTTTAATATGTTTAACAATTTTTAATAATCATTTTCTAACATTTTGTGATCAATGTTTTCCCTTTCATTCCCCCTTCCAAATTCTTCCCCCTCCCCAAGAAAGCAGATAATGATTTATGTTGTACATGTGTCATCATACAATACATATTTCCATGTTCATCATGTTGTAAAAGAATATATGGCTTACACCAAAGAAAAAATTCACAGGGGAAATAAAGTGAAGAATGGCATGCTTCAGTCTGCATTCAGAAGCCATCAGCTCCTTTTATGACAGCAGATAGCCTTTTTCTTCATGAGTCCCTTGGAGTAATCCTTGATCCTTGCATAGCGGATAAAATAACAGTTAATTCATTCACAGGTGATCATCATACATTACATATTTATGTGTACATATGTATATATATTCAGCATAACTATAAAATGAATAAATATATACAAAGGAATTAAATAGATGGTTGTTTTGAAGTGATAAATTAGGAGTGATAAGGAAAGGTTTCATAAAGAACATGCCTGAGATGTACCTTAAAGAAAAAGAAGGAGTCTATAAGGTAGAGGTAAGGAAGGAGTGTATTCCAGAACCTAGGTATTGGGGGTGGGGGGAAGGAATGAATATGAATGGGGAGGAATCAGGAAAGATTTTCTATGGGAGGTGGCACTTAAAAGAAACTTTGAATAGAGCTGGGGATTATGACAGACAGGTGAGGCAGAAGAGCATTTCAGGCACTATGGATAGATTGTGAAAAAAGTGCAGAGGAATGAAATGGTAGCATGTAGATGACCACAGTGGACAGTACGTTAGACTTGGGAGTCAGAAAGACCTGAATTCAATAATGATAATGATAGCACCCACCACACATAGGGTTGAGGTGATAACCAAATTAGTTATCTGTAAAACACAGAACAGTACATAGAAGACACTTAATTAATGCTCATTTCTTTCCTTTCTTACTTTAGGTAAGAAGGCAGCCAGTTTGGTTGGAAATAATGTGTATGAAGGGGAGTAATTATCAAGGAAATATCATCCTATAAAATTCTATCAAATTCCAGTGCTATATCTCCTCACTACCCTCAGCACCTCTGATTAAAGGGCAGAGCAATGAACTCCAAATGTTCATAAGGGCTTCCAATGTCAAGCAAAGGAATGTGTATTCTATCTTGGAAGAAAAATGGACCCACTGAGCTTTGAAGGAGAGAAGTCATGTAAGGCCTGTGCTTCAAGAATATTAATCTGGCAGCTATATGCAGGAAAGATGAAAAAGGAAGAGGCCAGAGGCAGGGAGTTCAAATGGGAGGCTTCTTAAATAGTGCAGGCAAGAAGAGCCCTGAAAACCTTGACTGGGGTAGCTATAATATGAGAAGACAAAAGACTTCAAATGTAGAAGTGTAGAGAAGAGTGTGCTGAATTTGAGAGTCAAGAAAATCTGAGTTCAAATCCTGCCTCAGATACTTACTAGCTGTGACACTGAGCAAGTCATTTAAACTCTTTCAGTCTCAGTTTCCTCATCTGCAAAAAAGAGATAATGATAGTATCTACCTTAGAAGGTTATAGAGAGGAATAAATGAGATAACTTAAGTACTTTGCAGATCTCAAAGCATTACATAAATGCTTTTTTAGGAAGCAAACTAGCCACTATTTGGGAATTGATCAAATTAAGGGAGGTGGGGACCAGTAGGAGGAATCAAAGTGAAAAGATAAAGAAAAAGCGAAGTAGATAAGGGAAAATAATGAGTTCTGTTATGGGAATATTAAGTTTGAGATACTTATAGAACCAAGGGAGAGTGTGTGTGTGGGGGGGGGGGGGGGAGGGTTCCTACATGCAATTGCAAAGTGGGTCTGAAGCTCAGAAGAAAGGCCAGGGCTAGATACTGTTAAAGGGATTTTCTTAACCTCTCCCTTGGTCTCCTTAAGAGGCTAGAGAGCAGTATTTCTAAGTAGATCAGAACTGACAGGAGTCAGTGAACCAGAGCTGAAGATTCCGTTACCAGGGAGACCAGGACTGAGGGGAGGAAATAGCAGGCCCTCTGACAGGAAGTTAGGAGAGACAGGGGGTCAGTAAGGAGAAAGGAAGCAGCCAATGACAGTTGAGAGTCTTTCGCCTCTGAGATCTCAAGAGAGCAGATCTGTCTCCGGAGGCAGGGGGATACTAGCAGTTGGCTACTGACAGTTGGGCTGCTATAGAAAACTGCTTGAAGGAGTGGTGGCTATCTATTATTTTACAGTGTTAGGTAATTAGTGAATAATTTATAGAGTAGGTTAAGATAGGCCCGGTGTGCAAGGCAGAAGACATTGTCCTCAGAAGACAGTTAGATAGGAAATTTAAGGTATATTTATAGGGTATAAGTTTAATAATCGCTATCTTTCTGTACTTCTTTCTTAAATTAAACAAAGTTTCTGTTAAACTGCTCTCCTCACTTTGTCAAACTCCTTAATTTAACCCTTACAATAGAGATTTTGGAGTCATATATAGCAGAACCTAAGGAAGTCAGTAAGATCAGAGAGATAGTATAGAGGTCTCCATCTTTATACACCTGAAATTAAATCAGTTATCTATAAAATTTCTAGGGCTGAAGGGGAGAGAAGAGAGACTAGTTTCTCTTTTTCCCTAAAACTTCTGTTTTTATGACAGCTTGTAGTGGCTGCACATTAAATCACTTTTATTTTGCATATGCTTATATGTACTTATGCTGTCTTCCTAAATAGAATGTAAACTCCAAGAGGGTAGGGACCTTTATCTCTGCATCCCCCAGGATTCAGAACAGTGCTCAGAATAGAGAAGGCATATAATCATGTTTGTTGATAACTGGGTACTAGCCTAGTACAAACAAAGGTGACAGAATTTGGGAAACCCAAAATCTTATGTTTGCTAGTAATCAAAGCTCTAATCTAAAACACAAAGGAAGATCTTCATTGAAATCACAGTTCTGCTGCTTTTATTGCTGTTTAGTTTCAATCATTCTTTTGGGGTTTTATTGGGAAAGATACTGGGGTAAGTTTGCTATTTCTTTCTCTAGCACATTTTATAGATGAGGAAACTAAGGAAAACAGGATTACTCACTGTTACTGAGGGAGAATTTGAATTCAGGTCTTCCTGTCTCCAGGTTCTGCACTCTTATCGACTTTGCACTACTTAGCTGTCCTTAGCTGTTAATTGCCTGTATCTTTGGGCAAGTCATTTCACTCCACCAGGTTTCATTTTCCTCATCTACAAAAAGGGAAAGCTGAATGACCTCAAAGGTCTCTTCCACCTTTAACTCTCATGATAATTTAAGCTGACAACTGTTGTACATTCCATTAAGTATCAGATACATTTAAAGTCAGCATGTTCTATTTTACTATAAATACTTGTGCATGAAAGAGATTTAAGTGGAAAAGACTATAAGCTTGTTTTAAATTACTTAAACATTTTGTTCATATTTTTACATCCTACTAGGGGTTTTTTGGCATTCCAAATCTTTCCCTGTTGCTGGATTCCCTTTATTTTTATGGTAGAGGTTTGTTTACTTTTAGAGGAGAACAATTTATAAGACACTGTTTTGATTTCTAATGTATACAGTTATTTAAAAATTTTGCCTACTTCATATTTGAAAAGGGTTTTGTTGCCTTCTCAATAGGTGAGGGAGGGGGCTGCTGGGTAGCTCAGTGGATTGAGAGCCTGGCCTAGAGATGGGAAGTCCTAGGTTCAAATCTGGCCTCAGACACTTCTCAATTGTGTGACCCTGGGCAAGTCACTTTACCCCCACTACCTAGCCCTTACCAATCTTCTGCCTTGGAACCAATACACAGTATTAATTGCAAGACAGAAGGTAAGGGCTTAAAAAAAAATAGGTAGGGGAGGGAGTTGAGAAAAAGGAGAGATTAGAACTGAAAATAAAATTTTAAAAAGGTAATTTCATATATTTGATCCAATAAAGCAGGTCTGGAGGAGTAAATTAATGGCTGGTAACAGCTAAAGTTTGTTACATTCTACAAATATCTCTTTCTGTTCTCAAAACAACCCTGGAAGAGAGAGTAGGTGGTTCCTATATTATCTTTTTTAGGTATGAGGTTTAAAGAGATTTAAAGAGAATAGTGTTGAGACTTGAAGTTAGGAAGACTTGAATACACATTTCTCCATAGACACTTCCTAACAGTCTTTCCCAGTCTCAGTTTCCTCATCTGTAAAACTTGTATATTAATAGAAACTATTTCTTGGTGTTCTTGTGAGTTAACACATGTAAATTTTTTCACAAAGTCTTAAAGAGGAATATAAATGCTAGATAATTGTAGTAATAGTGATTAAGGCCGGATTTGAATTTTGTTACATAAAAATGTAAATAAGCTCTTCAAGGGCTGTTTTTGGCTTTCTATTCCCAGGGCTTAACACAGTAGTACCTAGGACATATCAAACATTAATAAATGTCGGTTGAGTTCCTGTAGAATAAATGCTGTAATCTACTTTTTTCCCCCTTTTTTGGCTTGTTTTGTCAACAACACTAAAATGCCTGTTGACTGGCTGTAGAACTAACAACTCACATGTCCATCTGACTGAGTCGCAGAACTCTAGCCACTAGATTACCACCACCACCCCCAACCTTTTCCCGGGGCTGTTCAAGGCTTTCACCCACGAAGGCAGCCCATTTCCTGAATCGGGTCGGCTTCATTGTACCTAGTTGCGATCTGCCCTCCCGAGACGACACTCACCTCTTCCTTCAGATAGTCGTACTTCAGGGGCTCGGGCTGCTGGGCCGCCCAGTTCTTCTGTTTCCTCTTCAACACCCGGTCGAAAACATTCAAGACCCCCGGAACGGCACCGCCAAACAGGGAAGGGTAAGAGGAGGTTCCCCGGGATCCACTTTGCCGGCCACGGACGCACCCACAGCCCAACCCAACTTGAGGAGACGCCGACGCGGGGAGATGCAGCCACCACCAGTGCCTGACAGCCCGCAGCATGTTGGCCCACAACTCTCAACCTCCGCGCGACCTCCTCGCCCACCGTCGCAAAGCGCGAATACGCATGCGCCTATGCGCCGATACGCCAGCGCCCTCGCGTCGATACGTATGCGCCTCCATGCTAGTAGCGGCCATGAATTTCAATTGGCGGAGCTGCAGGTCTGACCCACTTCACTTACCGTAGATCCAGAGCTTGGCGCTAAGGGTTCTGGAACTGAGTTTCTACACGTGAGACTGTGAAGAGATTTTTGAGAGGTGAGTTGTGGGCTTGGGCTGCTGAATCTGGGTGACGGAGTTGTAAGTGATTCAAAGAAAGTTGCTTCCCGTGGTGGATGGTATTCACCTGATCTGGTCGGAAAGTGATAGTTGTCCCCTTCTTCGATCTTCCTCTTCTTTCCGGAAATAGTAGACATCGTCATTGCGGCTGGTCCCTTTCAGTTCCTTGGACTTTCTTTCTCACACTGCGTGAGGTACAGTGAACGCCTCGTGTTCTAGCTCTGCTACTTTAAAAGCTGTATAACTATTGACAAGAAGTTGGCGGAGTGGATTTGGCTTCTGGGCCTCGAGTCAAGAAGACGAGTTCAAATCCGATCTCAGACATGTCTTTGCTTGTGTGATCCTGGTCCAGGCAATTAACCCATTTGCCTCCGTTTCCTCGTCTGTAAAATGGGAATTGCAACAACACCGATCCTTCAGAGTTGTTGTGAGGATCAAATGAGTTAATGATTGTAAAGCGCTTAGCATAGTACCTGACTCATAGGAAATGCTATGTAAATATTTAACTTTTCAGAGATTTAATTGTCTCCCCTTTAAGTGAGATGTAATATAAGGCGTCTCACAAGTTGTGATACAATTTTAAGTTTCCTAAATCTCACACCAGTGAGCTTTTTATTTCCCTCATTTCTCCTCACTGAATTGGAAGACTACTGAGTAGGAAGCCACACACCCTCTCTCGCCCTTTTGGGAATAGTGCCCAGCAATTTTCCACACATATCACCAGTAAATCGGTGAAACCAGGAGCCTGAGGTTAGAAAAAGAAAGCTGGTTGTTAGATACATTTCAGTTTTGAAATTTGAAGGTGGAATGGAAATCCTTGTATTTGTATTGATATTTGGTGTATTGGAGGTTGCGTTAAAACCTAACTTTTTAAAGCGACAACTTTATTGTTTAAGATTTCCTTGGAAAGGAATGGCATTTCCATCCCTTTGGAAGTTTCCTTACATTCAGGGTGTCTATTTCAGGTTACAATTTTCTAAGCCAAAAAAGTGAGAAACCTGGTCTGACCTCTAGGGTGGTTTTTGAAAAGCCTTTTTTTTTTTTAAAGCCTTACTGGAGTCAGTTCTGTGTATTGGTTCCAAGGCAGAAGAGTGGTAAGGACTAGGCAGTGGGGAGTCAAGTGACTTGCCCAGGGATAGCTGGGAAGTGTCTGAGGTCATATTTGAACCTCTAGGCCTGGCTCTCAGTCCACTGAGATACCCAGCTGCCCCCTGAAAAGCCTTCTTAAAAATACTAGTTTTTCAAAATTGAACTCAGGATGCATTTATGGATGTAGATGTAACCTATATCTTTGTAGAAAATCATTGTTCTAGCGTAGTTTTGTTATGCCTTAATTTTATTTTATATGAAATATAAAAGATTCAATGAAGTTTTCTTGAAAATGATTTTTGTTTACTAAGCTTAAAACCTCACAATCATATTTTTCTATTTTTAGGTTATTTAGATTTGGAGTCAACAAAGAAACTTTAAAATGGCTTCAAAAGAAGAAATTATGAATGATGAGAGGTTTCGAAGAGTTACAGTGGACCCTAGATTTTGGGAAATGCCCGAAAAGGACCGAAAAATTAAGATTGATAAAAGATTTCAAGCAATGTTTCATGAAAAAAAGTTCAAGTTGAAATATTCTGTGGATAAAAGAGGACGTCCCATAAATCATAGCAGTACAGAGGATTTAAAACGTTACTATGACTTATCAGATTCAGACACTGATCTCTCAGATAAAGATGGTGAAGCATCACACACAAAAAAAACAAAGAAAAGGACTCAGAAAGCTAAAAAAGGAAATTCAAAAGAATTATTGGTCGATGGTAAGGAAAAAGGCAAAACTGTTGAGCAAAAGAAAGGTTTTGGAAATGTTAAAGAGCCAGATGATTATGAAAATACTTGGAAAACACAATGTTCCAATAGAACTAAGAAAATCAATACAAAAAATAATTTGCAAAAAGTTGAAAAAGAATCTACAAATAAAGACATAAAGAATCAAAAAGATGCCTTCCTATTTAGTACAGATCCATCATCCAGAGGAAAACTAAAGATAACAGCATTGGATACTAATGAAATTGTAAGTTCTTCCAAGATGAAGTCTCCTAAAGAGGAAGAGAAATATGATTCAGGTTAGTTCAAAAATAAGTCTCAAATTTTACTGGCTATAGTATGCTTTTGTATATTTAATTTTTTTAAGCTAATATTTCAAAGATTTTTTTAAAGTGTTTGATAGTATGGTAAACATCTTCCTATTTTAGTAGTATAACTAGAAAAAAACAGTTTATTAACTTAGTTTAAGTTAATGTGAAAATTTTGAAAAATACAAATCATGTTGAAAGTTAGAATCTTTTGGCTAATCATTGACTTTGACATATTTATGGTCATTACCAAAAAAAAATTATACATATATAATGTATATACCAAAATTTTTAAGGATGAAGACATTCTTGACCTTAATTCAGTTTGGCTGAATTAGGGGTAAATACAGAGGGGAAAGAATGGAAGGCTGTTTTTTTGTTTGTTTTTTTCAATTTTGTTTTACTGATTTTTAAAAATTAAATTCAATATTATTTTACTTCATTTTCACTTACAAATTATTTCCCTTACCTCCCCAAACTGAGAATGAATAAAAAATCCATTATAAATACATATAATCATGCAAAACAAATTTTTATATTAGCCATGTCCACAAAAAAAAAAAAGACAGAGGAAAATGTGATTTGTTCTGCAGTTTGAGTCCATCAACTCTATCTGGAGATGGGTAGCATGTTTCATCATAAGACCTTTGGAATTCTGGTTGGTCATTGGGTTGATGAGTTACTGCCTATCAAAGTTGATTGATTATAATATTGTTGTCATTGCATAAATTGTTCTGGTTCTCCTCCCTTCACTTTTCATCAATTTATACAAGTCTTCCTAAGTTGTTTTTCTTTGTTTCTTTTTTTTTTTAAAACCCTTACCTTCCATCTTGGAATCAATACTGTGTATTGGTTCCAAGGCAGAAGAGTGGTAAGGGCTAGGCAATGGGAGTTAAGAGACTTGCCCAGGGTCAGCACAGCTAGGAAGTGTCTGAGGCTAGATTTGAACCTAGGACTTCCCATCTCTAGGCCTGGCTCTCAATCCACTGAGCTACCCAGCTGCCCCCCTAAGTTTTTTTTTTTTTCCTGAAATAGTCCCCTTCATCATTTCTTAGAAGCACAATATTATCATTCACATGCATACATCATAACTTGTTCAGCAATTCCCCAATTAATGGATATCTGTTCAGTTTTCATTTCTTTGCTACTACAAAAAAATAGTTGCTAAATAATCTTTTGGTACCTAAGGGTCATCTACTTTCTGTGATATCTTTTGGTTATAGATTAAAAACAGTATGGCTGGGTCAAAGGACATACACAGTTCAATAGCTTTAGCTATTTTTTCCCTTATTGTCTCTGTCTATCCAAGTCTGTTTTGCCTCTTTTAACCTGCCCTCCCTTCTACCCAGCCCACTTCCCTTCTACTCCCCTGTAAGGTAAGAAAGATTTCTATACCTAACCCAGTATGTATGCTATTCCCTTTTTGATCCAATTCTAATGAGAATAAGATTCAAGCATAGCCTGTCACCACCACCATTCCCTATCTTCCCCTCCAATGTGAAAGCTCTTCCTTTGCCCTTTCTTTTGTGAGATAATCTTTTCTCATTTTTCCTCTTTTTCCATTCTTCCAGTACATCCCTCTTTTTTACCTCTTAAAATTTTATTTTTTTAAGTCATTCCATTATAGTAATCTCACACTCATTCCCTCTTTCTATGTTAACTGCTTCCTATTCCCCTAATAATGATAAAATTCTTAAGAGTTGCAATTATCATCTTCCCTTATAGGATGTAGGCATTTTAATCTTATTGATTTCCTTGTGATTTCTCTTTAATGTTTCTCTTTTTATGTTTCTCTTGAGTTTCATATTTGAAAGCCACATTGTCTATTCAACTCTGGTTTTTGTGTCAGGAATGTTTCAATCTCCTCTATTTCATATTACCTGAAGGATTATACTAAATTTTGCTCGATATGTTGTTCTTGGTTGTAATCATACCTCTTTTGCTTTCCAGAATTTCATATTTCAAGTCCTCCAATCTTTTAGTGTAGAATTTCTTGTGTTCTCTTGACTATAACATAATAATATTTGAATTTTTTCTTTCTGGATACTTTGAAAATATTTCCTCTTCTTTACCTCAGAGTGTGGGAATTTGGGTATAATATTCCATTTAGGGATCTCTTTTAGGAGGTGATCAGTGGATTCTTTTAATTTCTATTTTGCCCTCTGGTTCTGGAACATCAGAACAGTTTTCCTTGATAATTTCTTGAAATATGATATTTAGACTTTTTTTGATCAGGGTTTTTGGGCAGTACAATAATTCTTAAAATATCTCTTCTCAATATGTTTTCCAAGTCAGTTGTTTTTCCAATGAAACATTTCACTTTTTCTTCCATTGTTTCTTTCTTTTGGTCTTATTGTTTCTTGACCTCTTATATAATCATTAGCTTGTACTTGTCCAGTTTTTAAGGGAAATTATTTTCTTTGGTGAGATTTTTTCTTTTTCTATTTGTCGAATTCTGCTTTTTTTTTTTTTAAGATGGTCTCTTTAGTAGATTTTTGTTCTTTTGCCAAATCATTGACACTTTTCATAATTTTCTTATATTACTCTCATTTCTTTTCCCATTTTCCCTATACTTTTATTTGACTTTTAAAATCTTTTTTGAACTCTTTCAAGCAATCTTCTTTATTTCCAGTTCACATTTTTCTTTGAGGCTTTGTAGCCGTTTTGACATTCTTGTCTTCTTCTGGTTTGTGTCTTGATATTCCCTGACCCTATAGTAACTTGTTATAATCAGGTTCTTTTTTGTTTGTTCATTTTTCAGCCCCTTTCTCAACTTTTAACTTTTTCCTATGTTTGTACTTAAAGTTTTCTACTCAGCTCTAGGCTTTTCATTAGGAATGCTTAAAAGTCATATCTTTCATTAAAAATCCATTTTCCTCCTCTCTAGGATTATTCTCCATTTTCTTGAGTAGGTTATTCTTGATGATAATCCTAGATCCATCTTCTACAGTATCATGTTCTAAGCTCTCCACATCTTCTTTACAGTTGTGACTGGTAAATCTTGTGTGATCTAATTGTGGCTTTGTATTGTAATGTTTTTTCCTTGGTTTTGTCCCTAAAATTCCTGGAAATTTTCATTTTAGAGTTTCAGAAAATGACCAGTGGAATCTTTCAATTTATATTTTGTCCTTCAGTTCTAAGATATCTGAGCTTTCTTTTGTGATTTCCTAAAATATATCTATATTTTTTTTTGCTTGTAAATTTAAGGTAGGTCCGTGATTCTTAGATTTTTTTCCCTCTTTGTTCTGTTTCCCAGGCCAGTTTTTCCAGTGGTACATTTCACATTTTTTGTATTTTCAATCTTTTGATTTTATTTTATTATTTTTTGATACCAACCATTTGGTCGGTTCTAATGTTCCAGATGTAATTTTCCATAGTAAGGCTTGTCATTCTCTTTTATTAAGTTGTAAATTTTCCTTTCCCCTTACCTTCTGTCTTTGAATCAATACCAAGTATCACTTCCCAGGAATAAGAGCATTAAGGGCTAGGCAATTGAAGATAAGTAATTTTCCCAGGACCACACAACTAGAAAGATTTGAACCCAGGATCTCCTATCTCCAGGACTGGCTTTCTATTCACTGATCCACCTAGCTGTCCCTTTTTTCATATCTTTCTTCCAAAGCTCTCATTTGGTTTTTAATAATTTTTGTTGGGCTTCTGTCCAAATTGCATTTTTCTTTTTTGCTTACAGATTTTTCCATGCCATTTTCTTCTTCTGTGTTTGTATCTTGTATTTCCCTGTCACTCTAATAGCTCTTTGGATGCAGGTTATTTATTTCATTTGCTCATTCTTCCAGTCTACTTCTTGATGTTGAACTTTATGTTAATTCTGGGCTTTTGCACTCTTCAGAAGGAGATATCTGATCTGAACTTCTTTCTTTTTACCTCCTTCTGTTGATTTCACAGCTCTGCTCTCAAAGCGATGTGGTCCACAGTGGGATCTGTGCATTGCCCTCTTGGTCAAGTTCTGTAAATTCTTGACCAAAATTTGGGTCTGTTGACTTTTGGGTGGTTGAGTTTCAGTAGACAGCTTCTAGACTTAATCGTTATCCTTCTGAGAGGCTCTGCAGTTTTGGAATGACCGAATTACTGGTCCCCTCTGGTCTGCAATTCCTTGCCCTAGTTTTTCTACAGCAGGCCTATGTCCTGGGCTAGTGGCTAAAGCTAAAGATGGGGACATTAGCTTGACTATTAATGTTTCACATAGCAAACAGAACTTCCTCTTCTGTAAAGTGAGGATGATACTTCTAATTCCTGCAGAATTATAGTTCTGTTATATTTTATGTTTTATGTTTATATATATATATGTTTATGTTATATGTTTTTATGTTTTATATGTATTTATGTTTTTATATGTTATATGTTTATATATAGAACTTAATGAACTTTAAAGTAATGAATGTAAATGTGTCGTACTATTAGAATTTATTTTTGAAATCCTCTCTGCTAATAAATTTGGATATTATAGTAATATCTAAGGTAGAAGTTCTGAAGACTTATTCTGTGCATCATATTACTTAATCATGGTTATTAAGCCCCTATAGTTCATTTTCTCTGGCTTCTATTTGCTATGTGAAACATAAATTGTCAAAACAATGCAAGTAGCATTGAATAAATTTGTGAAACAATTATGAATAAATATCTGTATTTTGCAGACATATGGATAAACTACATAGAAAAATCATGTGTAATAACATGTAAATTATGTTTTTCACAGAAAAAAGTAGATTACTATTAATAATATAAACAGGATATTTTAGTACCTTATAATAATCTAGTCATAATAGAAATGTAAAATTCAGGCTCAATCAAAAACTTTCTTTTATTTTAAGTTAAACAAATCACTTCCCTAATTTAAGAAAAATTGGACCTACAAGATTTATGTGTAGGTGGAGAATTTGTGAGTAAACAAGAGATAGAAAGCACAGTGAGGTGTAAAATGGACAACTTTGATTCTATTAAACTAAAAAGTTTCTGTACAAATAAAACCAATAAAGCCAAGATTAGAAAGAAAGCAGAAATAATTTCTTGGATAGAGATCTCATATCTAAATAGAGAAATTTCAACAAATTTATAAGAATAAGAGCCATTTTCTAATTGATAAGTGGGCAAAATATTTGAACAAACAGTTTTTGGATGACGAAATCAAAGCCATGTATATAGCTATATGAAAAAAATGCTCTAAATCACACTAAATCAAAGAAATGCAAATCAAAACAATTCTGAGATATCATCTTACCTATCAGATTGGTGTTAAAATGAT